>NC_137198.1:0-40000 GCF_960531495.2 Zeus faber | reverse complement strand
TGGACCTGGCCACACAGTCATGTGTGTACAGGGAGTACAGTAGGGGGCTGAGGACGCAGAACCTGGGGGGATCCTGTATTCAGGGTGAGGGAGCTTGACATGTACTTCCCCACCTTGACCACCTGGGGGCGGCCTGTGAGGAAGTCCAGGATCCAGGTGCACAGCGGAGCATTCAATCCTAGCTCCAACAACTTGACAGCCAGTCTGGTGGGGACTATGGTGTTGAAAGCTGAACTATAATCAATGAACAGCATTCTCACATAGGCCCCCTTCTGGCCATCCAGGTGCGTGAGCGTGGTGTGCAGTACCTGAGAGACCGCGTCATCCGTGGATCTGTTCTGCCGGTACGCGAACTGCAACGGGTCCAAGGTGCGGGGAAGGGAGGCGCAGATGTAATCCTTAATCAGCCTCTCGAAACACTTCATGACCACCGAGGTGAGGGCCACCGGACGGTAGTCATTCAGGCAGGTTGGAGAGGCGATCTTCGGGACAGGAACGACGGTGGACCTCTTGAAACAGGATGGGACCACTGATTCAGCCAGGGAGATGTTGAATATTATGGTGAACACCGGAGCTAGCTGGTTAGCACAGGTCTTCAGTACTCGCCCAGATATGCCGTCTGGGCCCGCAGCTTTCCTGGTGTTCACCCGCATCAAAGCCCTCCTGACCTCGTGCACGGACACTGAGAGTGCGCGCTCGTCCCCAGCGGTGTAACTCCAATTAGCCGGCGAGCTAGCGGTGCTGCTGCCAGACTCGAACCGCGCATAAAAGGAGTTCAGTTGGTTGGCCAGGGAGGCGTCCACACTCGTGGCTGGGGAGGAGCTGCTCTTGTAGTTTGTTATTGTTCGCAGCCCCTCCCACAAGCGTCTGGTGTCCCCCCGCTCCATCTGCAGCTCCACGGTGTCTCTGTACGTCCGTTTAGCGTCCCTCACCGCCCTCCGCAGATTGTACGACGCCGCTTTGTAGTTGTCCATGTTACCAGATACAAGTCCGTCGTTGTAAGCGGCCGTGCGCGCATTCAGAGCGCAGCGGATGGATTTATCAACCCACGGTTTCTGGTTTGGAAATATCCGAACTTTCACCGTGGGAACGATTTCATCCGCGAGCGTAGCCACAAAACTCACTACAACCTCCGTAAACTCGCTGACGTCACTTGAACTCGCTTGGAACACGTCCCAGTCTACGTCAGTCAGAGCGTCCTGAAGCGCAGCCTCTGATTGGTCCGTCCACCGCTTCACTTCCCTCGTCATCACCAGATCCCGCGCGATCAGAGGCCTGTAAACAGGAAGCAGCGAGATCGCGGCGTGATCTGATTTCCCGAAAGCAGGAAGCGAGACGGGCTTGTATCCGTTCTTGTAAGGAGTGTAACAATGGTCCAGAGTTCTGTCTCCCCTGGTGGCACACGTGATGTGTTGGTGGAAATTCGGCAGAACTTTTTTCAGGTTGGCCCTGTTAAAGTCCCCAGTCACCACCACAGCCGCGTCGGGATGTCTGTTCTGAAATCCGCACAACACATCGTGCAGAACCGACAGAGCTGCGTCGGTGTCCGCTTGCGGTGGGATATAAACGGCTGTAATGATGACCGTGCTGAATTCCCGGGGGAGATAAAATGGACGGCATAGTATGGTCAGCCGTTCCAGGTTTGGCGAGCAGGAGTGGGAGAGGAATTTGGTGTTGTTGGCGTTACACCAGCGGTTGTTTACCATTAGGCAGACGCCTCCACCTTTGGATTTCCCCGACTCTGCCGTTCTGTCGCCGCGGAACACGGAGAAGGCCTCGGCTGGACGTATGGCTTCATCCGGCACCAGTGGGTTCAGCCATGTTTCCGTCAGGCAGAGGACGCAACAGTTCCTCGTGTCACGCTGGAATTGAATCCTCGCTCGAAGTTCATCCATCTTGTTCTCCAGGGACTGGACGTTAGCAAGAAGGATGCTTGGCAGAGGTGGACGGTAAGGTTGCGTCCTCATTCTGACCCGAATGCCGCCTCGTTTACCTCGGTGCTTCCTCCCTGGGCCGGCTCGTTGGAACAGCGACTCCATTTTTGTTGTTGTTGCGAGTGTTCCCGCGTAGGATTTCCGCTGGCCACTCTGCTCCCACGGATAAAAAGTCCCAAAGTTGTTCGTTTAGGGAAATTTTTATATCCATGAGTGCATCGCGGCCGTATGAGTTAATTGTTGATGTTTTTCTGGCGAACATTGTGATAAAAAAAGGAAAAAAATACTAAAGAGTAAGAAAGAAACCGGAGCGCCGGCGCAGGCGACCGCTAGGGGCGGCGCCACTATCGCCACTATCTTCTAAGTCAGAATCCCGCCTAGACGTGACGATACCATGGCGCCCGGGCTATACGATTGGTCCCGGTTAGCCGGCCCTCCGGGGGCCCGGCGAGGAAAGACGTTTGACACTGGCCTGGGGCGCGGCCGAATGATGGCCGCCCCTCTCCTTTGACACACCGCATGTTTGTGAATAACTGGGTGTTAAACCACTTGCATACGACCTGATTCTGGGTCAGGGTGTCGTAAGTAGCAGAGCAGCTTTATGACTGCGATCTATTGAAAGTCAGCCCTCGATCCAAGCTTTTGTACCCACCGTTGCGGGCATGCGGCGGCGCAACCCGAGCGATGGGTGCCGCCCCGCGGCGGACCACCAGGGGGGGGCGGGCGGGCGGGCGGGCGGGCGGGCAGGCAGGCAAGACGAGTGCGGCCGCAAGGGGGATGGTGTATGAGGAGCAGTTTTAAAAACAAAGTCAAACAAACAAACGGGAGGGGAAAAAAAAAAAAAAAAAAAAAAATTAAAAAAAAATAAAATAAAAAAATTATATAATAATAATAATAAAAAAAAAAAAACTCGGCCAAGGGTTAGGGTTAGGGTTAGGGTTAGGGTTAGGGTTAGGGGTTAGGGGTTAGGGTTAGGGTTAGGGTTAGGGTTAGGGTTTAGGGTTAGGGTTAGGGTTAGGGTTAGGGTTAGGGTTAGGGTTAGGGTTAGGGTTAGGGTTAGGGTTAGGTTGGGTGAGTACTGTATTGATGATCCCGTCTACCCAGTTTGGGTAGCCTGGTATGTATTGGTGAGTACTTTTCCTATGTTCCCCCCTGGCCAGCATGGTCAGTTTGGTATAGGGGACCAAAGGTAATGCACGGGCCGTCGCACGTTATCAAGATTCTCCAATCCCGTATTATGTTAGGTAGAGTGTTAGGTTCATGTTTTGTAGTTATCCCATTTGGGTTAAAGAATATTGGCATATTCTGGCTTCAAGGAGAAGTCCCCTAACGAGGGTTTAAGGTGACTTACATTTAAAAGGATGCTTGTTTCCTCTTAGTAGTATAGGTCCAGAGTAATTTGCTTATATTTTTGTTGTTTAGATGCTTTATTAGTCGTTGGTAGACGTAGTTGTTTTCTTTAAGAGTGGTTAAGAACACCTTATTTGTTTTTTGTTTCAAGTTGTTAAGAGTGGTTGAGAATACCCTGTTTGTTTTTTTGTTTCCAGTTGTTAAGAGTGGTTAAGAACACCTTATTTGTTCTTTCTCCGCATTTCTATATGATTACTTTTAGAAATTTAGGACACATTCATCAGTAGTGTACCTCAGGATCATTGAGTGTTTCAGCCTTTTAAACAAACTATACACCCTCTCCTTGAGGCAGGCCACCTGGGCTTTGTCAAGACCCTGGTGTGTGTCCCCCGGTCAATTGGTTTATTTTAGGAAATATTTCTACTCTTGTTGGTTGGATTTTGTTGATTTTGGGTACGACCTCTATTTGTCCGTGGGATATCTATGTTCTTAGATTTTGTTGAGTATAGGAAAGTTCCGTCTCTGTTTGTCATTGGGAAACTTCTTCCATTTTCAATTGGATTTTGTAGAGTTTGGGTACGACCTCTATTTGTCAGTGGGATATTTTTGTTCTTGGATTTTGTTGAGTTTGGGTACGACCTCTATTCGTCAATGGTTAGGGTTAGGATTTGGTTTTAGGGTTAGGATAAGGGTTAGGTTTAGGGTTAGGTTTGGGGTTAGGTTTAGGGCTAGGTCTTAGGGTTAACGTTAGTGTTAGGGTTAGGTTTAGAACCAGGGCTAGGCTTAGGTTTAGGGTTAGGCTAAGGGTTAGGTTTAGGGTTAAGTCTTAGGGTTAACGTTAGGGTTAGGGTTAGGTTTAGAGCTAGAGTTAGGGTTAGGGTTAGGGTCAGGGTTTTAGGATTAGGGTTGGAGAGGAGAGGGAAGTGGAGGAGAAGTATATGTAGAAGGGAGGTAGAGGGAAGGAGAGCCGTCTGTTCGGACTGCATTCTCCTCCTGCCTGTTCGGGCTATTCTCTACCGTCCCAGCTCTCTCAGTTTCCTGAGAGAAGGGGAAGAGAGTGAGAAAAAGAATGAAAAAAGAGAAAAAAAAAAAAAAAAAAAAAATTGTAAGCTAAGTTATTTTGTATAGTTGTTAATTTATGAGAATAGACTCTAATCAATAGTTGGAAGTTGTTGTACACCTTATCTTGCGCCATGTCAATGCCTTTAAGAGGAGGAAAGAAAGGGGAGAGAGATTTGGTTTGATAATACATATAATGGGTTATAAGGAGAATCTGCTTTCCGAGGCACAGGCTAGATTAGGTTGGGTGAGTACTGTATTGATGATCCCGTCTACCCAGTTTGGGTAGCCTGGTATGTATTGGTGAGTACTTTTCCTATGTTCCCCCCTGGCCAGCATGGTCAGTTTGGTATAGGGGACCAAAGGTAATGCACGGGCCGTCGCACGTTATCAAGATTCTCCAATCCCGTATTATGTTAGGTAGAGTGTTAGGTTCATGTTTTGTAGTTATCCCATTTGGGTTAAAGAATATTGGCATATTCTGGCTTCAAGGAGAAGTCCCCTAACGAGGGTTTAAGGTGACTTACATTTAAAAGGATGCTTGTTTCCTCTTAGTAGTATAGGTCCAGAGTAATTTGCTTATATTTTTGTTGTTTAGATGCTTTATTAGTCGTTGGTAGACGTAGTTGTTTTCTTTAAGAGTGGTTAAGAACACCTTATTTGTTTTTTGTTTCAAGTTGTTAAGAGTGGTTGAGAATACCCTGTTTGTTTTTTTGTTTCCAGTTGTTAAGAGTGGTTAAGAACACCTTATTTGTTCTTTCTCCGCATTTCTATATGATTACTTTTAGAAATTTAGGACACATTCATCAGTAGTGTACCTCAGGATCATTGAGTGTTTCAGCCTTTTAAACAAACTATACACCCTCTCCTTGAGGCAGGCCACCTGGGCTTCGTCAAGACCCTGGTGTGTGTCCCCCGGTCAATTGGTTTATTTTAGGAAATATTTCTACTCTTGTTGGTTGGATTTTGTTGATTTTGGGTACGACCTCTATTTGTCCGTGGGATATCTATGTTCTTAGATTTTGTTGAGTATAGGAAAGTTCCGTCTCTGTTTGTCATTGGGAAACTTCTTCCATTTTCAATTGGATTTTGTAGAGTTTGGGTACGACCTCTATTTGTCAGTGGGATATTTTTGTTCTTGGATTTTGTTGAGTTTGGGTACGACCTCTATTCGTCAATGGTTAGGGTTAGGATTTGGTTTTAGGGTTAGGATAAGGGTTAGGTTTAGGGTTAGGTTTGGGGTTAGGTTTAGGGCTAGGTCTTAGGGTTAACGTTAGTGTTAGGGTTAGGTTTAGAACCAGGGCTAGGCTTAGGTTTAGGGTTAGGCTAAGGGTTAGGTTTAGGGTTAAGTCTTAGGGTTAACGTTAGGGTTAGGGTTAGGTTTAGAGCTAGAGTTAGGGTTAGGGTTAGGGTTAGGGTTAGGGTTAGGGTTAGGGTTAGGGTTAGGGGTTAGGGTTAGGGTTAGGGTTAGGGTTAGGGTTAGGGTTAGGGTTAGGGGTTAGGGTTAGGGTTAGGGTTAGGGTTAGGGTTAGGGTTAGGGTTAGGGTTAGGGTTAGGGTTAGGGTTAGGGGTTAGGGTTAGGGTTAGGGGTTAGGGTTAGGGTTAGGGTTAGGGTTAGGGTTAGGGTTAGGGTTAGGGTTAGGGTTAGGGTTAGTGTTAGGGTTAGGTTTAGAACCAGGGCTAGGCTTAGGTTTAGGGTTAGGCTAAGGGTTAGGTTTAGGGTTAAGTCTTAGGGTTAACGTTAGGGTTAGGGTTAGGTTTAGAGCTAGAGTTAGGGTTAGGGTTAGGGTCAGGGTTTTAGGATTAGGGTTGGAGAGGAGAGGGAAGTGGAGGAGAAGTATATGTAGAAGGGAGGTAGAGGGAAGGAGAGCCGTCTGTTCGGACTGCATTCTCCTCCTGCCTGTTCGGGCTATTCTCTACCGTCCCAGCTCTCTCAGTTTCCTGAGAGAAGGGGAAGAGAGTGAGAAAAAGAATGAAAAAAGAGAAAAAAAAAAAAAAAAAAAAAATTGTAAGCTAAGTTATTTTGTATAGGGTTAGGGTTAGGGTTAGGGTTAGGGTTAGGGTTAGGGTTAGGGTTAGGGTTAGGGTTAGGGTTAGGGGTTAGGGGTTAGGGTTAGGGTTAGGGTTAGGGTTAGGGTTAGGGTTAGGGTTAGGGTTAGGGTTAGGGTTAGGGTTAGGGTTAGGGTTAGGGTTAGGGTTAGGGTTAGGGTTAGGGTTAGGGTTAGGGTTAGGGTTAGGGTTAGGGTTAGGGTTAGGGTTAGGGTTAGGGTTAGGGTTAGGGTTAGGGTTAGGGTTAGGGTTAGGGTTAGGGTTAGGGTTAGGGTTAGGGTGGTTGGTTGAGTACTGTATTGATGATCCCGTCTACCCAGTTTGGGTAGCCTGGTATGTATTGGTGAGTACTTTTCCTATGTTCCCCCCTGGCCAGCAAGGGCAGTTTGGTATAGGGGACCAAAGGTAATGCACGGGCCGTCGCACGTTATCAAGATTCTCCAATCCCGTATTATGTTAGGTAGAGAGTTAGGTTCCTGTTCAAGTTGTTGCGGATGGTTAAGAACGTTTTGTTTGTTTTTTGTTCTGGGTGTAAACGTGGTTAAATACACCTTGTTTGTTTTTGTTTCCAGTTGTTTATGGATGGTTAAGAACACCCTATTTGTTTTATTTGGGTGTTCATTTGTTATGGGTTTAAGCGTGGTTAAATAAACCTTGTTTGTTTTTGTTTCAAGTTGTTACGAATGGTTAAGATCACCTTGTTTGTTTTTTTGGTTACGGGTTTAAGCGTGGTTAGGTACACCTTATTTGTTTCTGTTTCAAGTTTTTACGGATTGGTTCAGAACACCTTGTTTGTTCCTTATTACGGGTTTAAGCGTGGTTAAGTACACCTTGTTAGTTTCTTGTTTAAAGTTGTTACGGATGGTTAAGATCACCTTGTTTGTTTTTTTGGTTACGGGTTTAAGCGTGGTTAGGTACACCTTATTTGTTTCTGTTACAAGTTTTTACGGATTGGTTCAGAACACCTTGTTTGTTCCTTATTACGGGTTTAAGCGTGGTTAAGTACACCTTGTTAGTTTCTTGTTTAAAGTTGTTACGGATGGTAAGAAAACCTTGTTTGTTTTTTATTACGAGTTTAAGCGTGGTTAGGTACACCTTATTGTTTTTTGATTTGGGTTTGTTGAGTACTGTATAGATGATTCCGTTTACCCAGTTGGGTATCCTGGCATGTATTGGTGAGTACTATTCCTATGTTCCCCCCTGGCCAGCATGGGCAGTTTGGTATAGGGGACCAAAGGTAATGCACGGGCCGTCGCACGTTATCAAGATTCTCCAATCCCGTATTATGTTAGGTAGAGAGTTAGGTTCCTGTTCAAGTTGTTGCGGATGGTTAAGAACGTTTTGTTTGTTTTTTGTTCTGGGTTTAAACGTGGTTAAATACACCTTGTTTGTTTTTGTTTCCAGTTGTTTATGGATGGTTAAGAACACCCTATTTGTTTTATTTGGGTGTTCATTTGTTATGGGTTTAAGCGTGGTTAAATAAACCTTGTTTGTTTTTGTTTCAAGTTGTTACGAATGGTTAAGATCACCTTGTTTGTTTTTTTGGTTACGGGTTTAAGCGTGGTTAGGTACACCTTATTTGTTTCTGTTTCAAGTTTTTACGGATTGGTTCAGAACACCTTGTTTGTTCCTTATTACGGGTTTAAGCGTGGTTAAGTACACCTTGTTAGTTTCTTGTTTAAAGTTGTTACGGATGGTAAGAAAACCTTGTTTGTTTTTTATTACGAGTTTAAGCGTGGTTAGGTACACCTTATTGTTTTTTGTTTCAAGTTGTTATGGATGGTTAAGCGCACCCTGTTTCTTCTTTCTCTGAATTTCCATATGATTACTTTTAGGAATTTAGGACACATTCATCAGTAGTGTACCTCAGGATCATTGAGTGTTTCAGCCTTTTAAACAAACTATACACCCTCTCCTTGAGGCAGGCCACCTGGGTTTGATCAAGACCCTGGTGTGTGTCCCCCGGTCAATTGGTTTTATTAAAAAAAATTTGTTCGTTGGATTTCGTTGCATTTGGGTACGACCTTTATACGTTGGTAGGATATTCTTTTCCTTAGACTTTGAGTTTTTTTTGGTTAGGTTCTGTCTTTGTCATTGGGTAGTTCTTACTATGGTCATTCGGATTTTGTTGAGTTTGGGTACGGTCTTTCTTTGTCGGTAAGATATTTCTGTCCTAGGATTCTGTTGAGTTTGGGTAAGTTTGTATCACTATTTTTTCTTAAGGTGCCTCCGGTATTATTGGTTGGACTTTGTTGAGCTTGGATACGTTGCCTTTTAATTTATCCCAGGTACATTTCTGCTGTTGTTAGACGAGGTAGTCGAGTTTGGCTAAATTGAAATACCGTTGTTCTAACGTTATTCAAGTTGGTCGGGTTTTGGTTATTTTCTTGGGTAAGCTATCGTCTGTTTGATGATAGTTTGGTTACTTCGGTTATAATGGATAATAAGATCTGATTACGGGTATGTCTTGGGAGTAAGGATAAATTAGACCTAGTAGAGTAAGTGGTTACTGTTATCTCCTAGGTATTATTATACAGGTTGGGTTAAAGGATGGAGATAGGTAGTTAGTTCTAAAAGGTCTAGGTCCCGGTGCATCCACGGCCTGGTCCCTAAGTTTGGACCAGGGGATGAGGAAATAAGGGTGTGAAAATTTAAATTGCTGTAAAAACAGCATTCTACTTTTAAAGGAACAATTCCTGTGTCCCGTACACCGCACAACTCCAGGAATTGTCCAATATATCTATGTTGTTTTTAGTTTTACACCTAGAAACCTTGGATAACACTTACCCCAGCCAGGTCTTCATTATTTTATCACTTAAATTTCGTATAGGGTCTACTCGGGTTATGTCTTTCACCCTCCTGGTTCCTGGGATTTTATGTTTTTAATAATGTAGTTGGGGTCCTGAATATTATATTTAGAATTTCATTAAACGATTGGTGGCATATAAATATTTTTTCGTGCAATAAAATGCGTGAAGAAATTAAAATTAAAAGTACCCATGGTTCATAGCGGTTTTTTTCGGTAGGAACGGCCGCTACTTCCTGAAGGGGAGTCTCTAGCATGATGTTCATCCTCTGATTGGTCCTCTATAATTATCCCATAATTCCTCTATTTTATTAGTTGACTATGTTTTTGTATGTTAAATAATTTTCAATAGCCTACTGAAATTATTTTAACCAGAAAAAACATCGCGGAAGTGTTTCATTAACGTGGGGATGTTGTAGGTTTTTTTTAAAAAAACGGTACCATGAGCGATAGCGGTAGCGCTTGTAATGACATGACAGCGGGAAAACAAAATAATCTCCGGGTGGACAACTTCTGTCCAAAACAATCCGGTCGACAGCGAGCAACTCGCCGCCGAGAAAACCGGCCCTCAAAGAGAAGTAAAGGCAGTCCATCGGCATCGCGAGCGAAACTCGCGCCGCGATTAAAGTGGCACTCCATCACTCTCGGTGGATCCGGCTGACTACACACACTACGCGTGGGGCTATACACTTGGGCACGGAGAACGCTCCGTGTTGGAATGTCCGTAGTTATTATATAAATATATAAATAAATAGAAAAAACTAATAAATAAATACATAAATAATTTAGAAAAAATCTATAAATATATAAAAAAAATATATAAAAAATATAATAAAAACATAATAAAAAAATATATATGAAAAAAATATATATATATAAAAACAAACCTTCCCACATAACTATTCATTTTAACTACATCTGTAGTAATTAGAGATTTTAGGGTTGGGGAAAGGGGTGGGGTTTTTTTTGTTACGTTTTTTTTATATATAAAAAAGATTGGGTAACAGTGATGGTTTTAGAGCTAAGGTTAGGTTTAGGGTTAGGTCTAAGGTTAGGCTCAGGGCTAGGTTTAGGGTTAGGTTTAGGGTTAGGTTTAGGGTTAGGTTTAGGGTTAGATTGAGGGTTAAGTTTAGGGTTAGATTGAGGGTTAAGTTTAGGGTTGGATTGAGGGTTAAGTTTAGGGTTAGGTTTAGGGTTAGGTTAAGCGCAAGGGTTAGGTTTAGGGTCGGGTTTAGGGCTAGGTCTTAGGGTTAATTTTAGGGTTAGGTTTAGGGCTAGGTTAGGGTTAGGGTTAGGGTTAGGGGTTAGGGGTTAGGGTTAGGGTTAGGGTGGGGAATATGGTTAGGGTAGGGGTTGGGGTTAGGTTTAGATTCAGAGTTAGGTTGGGGTTAGTTAAGCTTAAGGTTGGGGTTGGGGTTAGGGTTAGGGTTAGGGTTTGGAATGTGTTGAGGGTAGGGGTTAAGTTTAGGGTTTAGGTCCGGATTCAGGATTGGGTAAGGGTTAATAGGGTTAGGGTTAGGGTTAGGGTTAGGAATGTGTTAAGGGTAGGGGTTAGGGTTAGGGTTAGGTTTGGATTCAAGGACTCGTGTTAAGGGTTAGGGTTAGGGTTTAGGGTTTGGGTTAGGGTTAGGGTTAGGGTTTGGGTTAGGGTTAGGGTTGGGAATATGTTAAGGGTTAGGGTTAGGGGTTAGGGTTAGGGTTAGGGTTAGGGTTGGGAATGTGTTGAGGGTTTACCAAGTATATTGGGATAGACTCCGGGTTACGGTTAGTTTGTTTGTTATGAAGATTAATTAATTATAAGGTTTATTTTTAGAAGGAGCAAGAGGGAGGTAGGAGGGAGGTAGAGGGAAGGAGAGCCGTCTGTTCGGACTGCATTCTCCTCCTGCCTGTTCGGGCTGTTCTCTACCGTCCCAACTCTCTCATTTTCATGAGAGAAAGGGAAGAGAGTGAAAAAAAGGTTTGTGAGTTAAATTGTTTGGGTTATTTTGTTCGGGCATAAATTCTAATTGGTCCTAGGTGGTAGTGGGTTATATTAATCCGGTAATGTTATATCAAGTATATTGGGATAGATACCGGGTTACGGTTAGTTTGTTTGTTATGAAGATTAATTAATTATAAGGTTTATTTTTAGAAGGAGCAAGAGGGAGGTAGGAGGGAGGTAGAGGGAAGGAGAGCCGTCTGTTCGGACTGCATTCTCCTCCTGCCTGTTCGGGCTGTTCTCTACCGTCCCAACTCTCTCATTTTCATGAGAGAAAGGGAAGAGAGTGAAAAAAAGGTTTGTGAGTTAAATTGTTTGGGTTATTTTGTTCGGGCATAAATTCTAATTGGTCCTAGGTGGTAGTGGGTTATATTAATCCGGTAATGTTTTATTAAGTATATTGGGATAGACTCCGGGTTACGGTTAGTTTGTTTGTTATGAAGATTAATTCATTATAAGGTTTATTTTTAGAAGGAGCAAGAGGGAGGTAGGAGGGAGGTAGAGGGAAGGAGAGCCGTCTGTTCGGACTGCATTCTCCTCCTGCCTGTTCGGGCTGTTCTCTACCGTCCCAACTCTCTCATTTTCATGAGAGAAAGGGAAGAGAGTGAAAAAAAAGGTTTGTGAGTTAAATTGTTTGGGTTATTTTGTTCGGGCGTAAATTCTAATTGGTCCTAGGTGGTAGTGGGTTATATTAATCCGGTAATGTTATATCAAGTATATTGGGATAGACTCTGGGTTACGGTTAGTTTGTTTGTTATGAAGATTAATTCATTATAAGGTTTATTTTTAGAAGGAGCAAGAGGGAGGTAGGAGGGAGGTAGAGGGAAGGAGAGCCGTCTGTTCGGACTGCATTCTCCTCCTGCCTGTTCGGGCTGTTCTCTACCGTCCCAACTCTCTCATTTTCATGAGAGAAAGGGAAGAGAGTGAAAAAAAGGTTTGTGAGTTAAATTGTTTGGGTTATTTTGTTCGGGCGTAAATTCTAATTGGTCCTAGGTGGTAGTGGGTTATATTAATCCGGTAATGTTATATCAAGTATATTGGGATAGACTCCGGGTTACGGTTAGTTTGTTTGTTATGAAGATTAATTCATTATAAGGTTTATTTTTAGAAGGAGCAAGAGGGAGGTAGGAGGGAGGTAGAGGGAAGGAGAGCCGTCTGTTCGGACTGCATTCTCCTCCTGCCTGTTCGGGCTGTTCTCTACCGTCCCAACTCTCTCATTTTCATGAGAGAAAGGGAAGAGAGTGAAAAAAAGGTTTGTGAGTTAAATTGTTTGGGTTATTTTGTTCGGGCATAAATTCTAATTGGTCCTAGGTGGTAGTGGGTTATATTAATCCGGTAATGTTTTATTAAGTATATTGGGATAGACTCCGGGTTACGGTTAGTTTGTTTGTTATGAAGATTAATTCATTATAAGGTTTATTTTTAGAAGGAGCAAGAGGGAGGTAGGAGGGAGGTAGAGGGAAGGAGAGCCGTCTGTTCGGACTGCATTCTCCTCCTGCCTGTTCGGGCTGTTCTCTACCGTCCCAACTCTCTCATTTTCATGAGAGAAAGGGAAGAGAGTGAAAAAAAGGTTTGTGAGTTAAATTGTTTGGGTTATTTTGTTCGGGCGTAAATTCTAATTGGTCCTAGGTGGTAGTGGGTTATATTAATCCGGTAGTGTTATATCAAGTATATTGGGATACGTTGGTTGAGTACTGTATTGATGATCCCGTCTACCCAGTTTGGGTAGCCTGGTATGTATTGGTGAGTACTTTTCCTATGTTCCCCCCTGGCCAGCAAGGGCAGTTTGGTATAGGGGACCCAAGGTAATGCACGGGCCGTCGCACGTTATCAAGATTCTCCAATCCCGTATTATGTTAGGTAGAGAGTAAGGTTCCTGTTCAAGTTGTTGCGGATGGTTAAGAACGTTTTGTTTGTTTTTTGTTCTGGGTTTAACCGTGGCAAAATACACCTTGTTGGTTTTTGTTTCAAGTTGTTATGGATGGTTAAGAACACCCTATTTGTTTTTTTTGGGTGTTCATTTGTTATGGGTTTAAGCGTGGTTAAATAAACCTTATTTGTTTTTGTTCCAAGTTGTTACGAATGGTTAAGATCACCTTGTTTGATTTGTTGAGTACTGTATTGATGATTCCGTTTACCCAGTTGGGTATCCTGGCATGTATTGGTGAGTACTATTCCTATGATCCCCCCTGGCCAGCATGGGCAGTTTGGTATAGGGGACCAAAGGTAATGCACGGTCTTGGTAAGATAATACATATAATGGGTTATAAGGAGAATCTGCTTTCCGAGGCACAGGCTAGGTTAGGTTGGTTGAGTACTGTATTGATGATCCCGTCTACCCAGTTTGGGTAGCCTGGTATGTATTGGTGAGTACTTTTCCTATGTTCCCCCCTGGCCAGCAAGGGCAGTTTGGTATAGGGGACCAAAGGTAATGCACGGGCCGTCGCACGTTATCAAGATTCTCCAATCCCGTATTATGTTAGGTAGAGAGTTAGGTTCCTGTTCAAGTTGTTGCGGATGGTTAAGAACGTTTTGTTTGTTTTTTGTTCTGGGTGTAAACGTGGTTAAATACACCTTGTTTGTTTTTGTTTCCAGTTGTTTATGGATGGTTAAGAACACCCTATTTGTTTTATTTGGGTGTTCATTTGTTATGGGTTTAAGCGTGGTTAAATAAACCTTGTTTGTTTTTGTTTCAAGTTGTTACGAATGGTTAAGATCACCTTGTTTGTTTTTTTGGTTACGGGTTTAAGCGTGGTTAGGTACACCTTATTTGTTTCTGTTTCAAGTTTTTACGGATTGGTTCAGAACACCTTGTTTGTTCCTTATTACGGGTTTAAGCGTGGTTAAGTACACCTTGTTAGTTTCTTGTTTAAAGTTGTTACGGATGGTTAAGATCACCTTGTTTGTTTTTTTGGTTACGGGTTTAAGCGTGGTTAGGTACACCTTATTTGTTTCTGTTACAAGTTTTTACGGATTGGTTCAGAACACCTTGTTTGTTCCTTATTACGGGTTTAAGCGTGGTTAAGTACACCTTGTTAGTTTCTTGTTTAAAGTTGTTACGGATGGTAAGAAAACCTTGTTTGTTTTTTATTACGAGTTTAAGCGTGGTTAGGTACACCTTATTGTTTTTTGATTTGGGTTTGTTGAGTACTGTATAGATGATTCCGTTTACCCAGTTGGGTATCCTGGCATGTATTGGTGAGTACTATTCCTATGTTCCCCCCTGGCCAGCATGGGCAGTTTGGTATAGGGGACCAAAGGTAATGCACGGGCCGTCGCACGTTATCAAGATTCTCCAATCCCGTATTATGTTAGGTAGAGAGTTAGGTTCCTGTTCAAGTTGTTGCGGATGGTTAAGAACGTTTTGTTTGTTTTTTGTTCTGGGTTTAAACGTGGTTAAATACACCTTGTTTGTTTTTGTTTCCAGTTGTTTATGGATGGTTAAGAACACCCTATTTGTTTTATTTGGGTGTTCATTTGTTATGGGTTTAAGCGTGGTTAAATAAACCTTGTTTGTTTTTGTTTCAAGTTGTTACGAATGGTTAAGATCACCTTGTTTGTTTTTTTGGTTACGGGTTTAAGCGTGGTTAGGTACACCTTATTTGTTTCTGTTTCAAGTTTTTACGGATTGGTTCAGAACACCTTGTTTGTTCCTTATTACGGGTTTAAGCGTGGTTAAGTACACCTTGTTAGTTTCTTGTTTAAAGTTGTTACGGATGGTAAGAAAACCTTGTTTGTTTTTTATTACGAGTTTAAGCGTGGTTAGGTACACCTTATTGTTTTTTGTTTCAAGTTGTTACGGATGGTTAAGCGCACCCTGTTTCTTCTTTCTCTGAATTTCCATATGATTACTTTTAGGAATTTAGGACACATTCATCAGTAGTGTACCTCAGGATCATTGAGTGTTTCAGCCTTTTAAACAAACTATACACCCTCTCCTTGAGGCAGGCCACCTGGGTTTGATCAAGACCCTGGTGTGTGTCCCCCGGTCAATTGGTTTTATTAAAAAAAATTTGTTCGTTGGATTTCGTTGCATTTGGGTACGACCTTTATACGTTGGTAGGATATTCTTTTCCTTAGACTTTGAGTTTTTTTTGGTTAGGTTCTGTCTTTGTCATTGGGTAGTTCTTACTATGGTCATTCGGATTTTGTTGAGTTTGGGTACGGTCTTTCTTTGTCGGTAAGATATTTCTGTCCTAGGATTCTGTTGAGTTTGGGTAAGTTTGTATCACTATTTTTTCTTAAGGTGCCTCCGGTATTATTGGTTGGACTTTGTTGAGCTTGGATACGTTGCCTTTTAATTTATCCCAGGTACATTTCTGCTGTTGTTAGACGAGGTAGTCGAGTTTGGCTAAATTGAAATACCGTTGTTCTAACGTTATTCAAGTTGGTCGGGTTTTGGTTATTTTCTTGGGTAAGCTATCGTCTGTTTGATGATAGTTTGGTTACTTCGGTTATAATGGATAATAAGATCTGATTACGGGTATGTCTTGGGAGTAAGGATAAATTAGACCTAGTAGAGTAAGTGGTTACTGTTATCTCCTAGGTATTATTATACAGGTTGGGTTAAAGGATGGAGATAGGTAGTTAGTTCTAAAAGGTCTAGGTCCCGGTGCATCCACGGCCTGGTCCCTAAGTTTGGACCAGGGGATGAGGAAATAAGGGTGTGAAAATTTAAATTGCTGTAAAAACAGCATTCTACTTTTAAAGGAACAATTCCTGTGTCCCGTACACCGCACAACTCCAGGAATTGTCCAATATATCTATGTTGTTTTTAGTTTTACACCTAGAAACCTTGGATAACACTTACCCCAGCCAGGTCTTCATTATTTTATCACTTAAATTTCGTATAGGGTCTACTCGGGTTATGTCTTTCACCCTCCTGGTTCCTGGGATTTTATGTTTTTAATAATGTAGTTGGGGTCCTGAATATTATATTTAGAATTTCATTAAACGATTGGTGGCATATAAATATTTTTTCGTGCAATAAAATGCGTGAAGAAATTAAAATTAAAAGTACCCATGGTTCATAGCGGTTTTTTTCGGTAGGAACGGCCGCTACTTCCTGAAGGGGAGTCTCTAGCATGATGTTCATCCTCTGATTGGTCCTCTATAATTATCCCATAATTCCTCTATTTTATTAGTTGACTATGTTTTTGTATGTTAAATAATTTTCAATAGCCTACTGAAATTATTTTAACCAGAAAAAACATCGCGGAAGTGTTTCATTAACGTGGGGATGTTGTAGGTTTTTTTTAAAAAAACGGTACCATGAGCGATAGCGGTAGCGCTTGTAATGACATGACAGCGGGAAAACAAAATAATCTCCGGGTGGACAACTTCTGTCCAAAACAATCCGGTCGACAGCGAGCAACTCGCCGCCGAGAAAACCGGCCCTCAAAGAGAAGTAAAGGCAGTCCATCGGCATCGCGAGCGAAACTCGCGCCGCGATTAAAGTGGCACTCCATCACTCTCGGTGGATCCGGCTGACTACACACACTACGCGTGGGGCTATACACTTGGGCACGGAGAACGCTCCGTGTTGGAATGTCCGTAGTTATTATATAAATATATAAATAAATAGAAAAAACTAATAAATAAATACATAAATAATTTAGAAAAAATCTATAAATATATAAAAAAAATATATAAAAAATATAATAAAAACATAATAAAAAAATATATATGAAAAAAATATATATATATAAAAACAAACCTTCCCACATAACTATTCATTTTAACTACATCTGTAGTAATTAGAGATTTTAGGGTTGGGGAAAGGGGTGGGGTTTTTTTTGTTACGTTTTTTTTATATATAAAAAAGATTGGGTAACAGTGATGGTTTTAGAGCTAAGGTTAGGTTTAGGGTTAGGTCTAAGGTTAGGCTCAGGGCTAGGTTTAGGGTTAGGTTTAGGGTTAGGTTTAGGGTTAGGTTTAGGGTTAGATTGAGGGTTAAGTTTAGGGTTAGATTGAGGGTTAAGTTTAGGGTTGGATTGAGGGTTAAGTTTAGGGTTAGGTTTAGGGTTAGGTTAAGCGCAAGGGTTAGGTTTAGGGTCGGGTTTAGGGCTAGGTCTTAGGGTTAATTTTAGGGTTAGGTTTAGGGCTAGGTTAGGGTTAGGGTTAGGGTTAGGGGTTAGGGGTTAGGGTTAGGGTTAGGGTGGGGAATATGGTTAGGGTAGGGGTTGGGGTTAGGTTTAGATTCAGAGTTAGGTTGGGGTTAGTTAAGCTTAAGGTTGGGGTTGGGGTTAGGGTTAGGGTTAGGGTTTGGAATGTGTTGAGGGTAGGGGTTAAGTTTAGGGTTTAGGTCCGGATTCAGGATTGGGTAAGGGTTAATAGGGTTAGGGTTAGGGTTAGGGTTAGGAATGTGTTAAGGGTAGGGGTTAGGGTTAGGGTTAGGTTTGGATTCAAGGACTCGTGTTAAGGGTTAGGGTTAGGGTTTAGGGTTTGGGTTAGGGTTAGGGTTAGGGTTTGGGTTAGGGTTAGGGTTGGGAATATGTTAAGGGTTAGGGTTAGGGGTTAGGGTTAGGGTTAGGGTTAGGGTTGGGAATGTGTTGAGGGTTTACCAAGTATATTGGGATAGACTCCGGGTTACGGTTAGTTTGTTTGTTATGAAGATTAATTAATTATAAGGTTTATTTTTAGAAGGAGCAAGAGGGAGGTAGGAGGGAGGTAGAGGGAAGGAGAGCCGTCTGTTCGGACTGCATTCTCCTCCTGCCTGTTCGGGCTGTTCTCTACCGTCCCAACTCTCTCATTTTCATGAGAGAAAGGGAAGAGAGTGAAAAAAAGGTTTGTGAGTTAAATTGTTTGGGTTATTTTGTTCGGGCATAAATTCTAATTGGTCCTAGGTGGTAGTGGGTTATATTAATCCGGTAATGTTATATCAAGTATATTGGGATAGATACCGGGTTACGGTTAGTTTGTTTGTTATGAAGATTAATTAATTATAAGGTTTATTTTTAGAAGGAGCAAGAGGGAGGTAGGAGGGAGGTAGAGGGAAGGAGAGCCGTCTGTTCGGACTGCATTCTCCTCCTGCCTGTTCGGGCTGTTCTCTACCGTCCCAACTCTCTCATTTTCATGAGAGAAAGGGAAGAGAGTGAAAAAAAGGTTTGTGAGTTAAATTGTTTGGGTTATTTTGTTCGGGCATAAATTCTAATTGGTCCTAGGTGGTAGTGGGTTATATTAATCCGGTAATGTTTTATTAAGTATATTGGGATAGACTCCGGGTTACGGTTAGTTTGTTTGTTATGAAGATTAATTCATTATAAGGTTTATTTTTAGAAGGAGCAAGAGGGAGGTAGGAGGGAGGTAGAGGGAAGGAGAGCCGTCTGTTCGGACTGCATTCTCCTCCTGCCTGTTCGGGCTGTTCTCTACCGTCCCAACTCTCTCATTTTCATGAGAGAAAGGGAAGAGAGTGAAAAAAAAGGTTTGTGAGTTAAATTGTTTGGGTTATTTTGTTCGGGCGTAAATTCTAATTGGTCCTAGGTGGTAGTGGGTTATATTAATCCGGTAATGTTATATCAAGTATATTGGGATAGACTCTGGGTTACGGTTAGTTTGTTTGTTATGAAGATTAATTCATTATAAGGTTTATTTTTAGAAGGAGCAAGAGGGAGGTAGGAGGGAGGTAGAGGGAAGGAGAGCCGTCTGTTCGGACTGCATTCTCCTCCTGCCTGTTCGGGCTGTTCTCTACCGTCCCAACTCTCTCATTTTCATGAGAGAAAGGGAAGAGAGTGAAAAAAAGGTTTGTGAGTTAAATTGTTTGGGTTATTTTGTTCGGGCGTAAATTCTAATTGGTCCTAGGTGGTAGTGGGTTATATTAATCCGGTAATGTTATATCAAGTATATTGGGATAGACTCCGGGTTACGGTTAGTTTGTTTGTTATGAAGATTAATTCATTATAAGGTTTATTTTTAGAAGGAGCAAGAGGGAGGTAGGAGGGAGGTAGAGGGAAGGAGAGCCGTCTGTTCGGACTGCATTCTCCTCCTGCCTGTTCGGGCTGTTCTCTACCGTCCCAACTCTCTCATTTTCATGAGAGAAAGGGAAGAGAGTGAAAAAAAGGTTTGTGAGTTAAATTGTTTGGGTTATTTTGTTCGGGCATAAATTCTAATTGGTCCTAGGTGGTAGTGGGTTATATTAATCCGGTAATGTTTTATTAAGTATATTGGGATAGACTCCGGGTTACGGTTAGTTTGTTTGTTATGAAGATTAATTCATTATAAGGTTTATTTTTAGAAGGAGCAAGAGGGAGGTAGGAGGGAGGTAGAGGGAAGGAGAGCCGTCTGTTCGGACTGCATTCTCCTCCTGCCTGTTCGGGCTGTTCTCTACCGTCCCAACTCTCTCATTTTCATGAGAGAAAGGGAAGAGAGTGAAAAAAAGGTTTGTGAGTTAAATTGTTTGGGTTATTTTGTTCGGGCGTAAATTCTAATTGGTCCTAGGTGGTAGTGGGTTATATTAATCCGGTAGTGTTATATCAAGTATATTGGGATACGTTGGTTGAGTACTGTATTGATGATCCCGTCTACCCAGTTTGGGTAGCCTGGTATGTATTGGTGAGTACTTTTCCTATGTTCCCCCCTGGCCAGCAAGGGCAGTTTGGTATAGGGGACCCAAGGTAATGCACGGGCCGTCGCACGTTATCAAGATTCTCCAATCCCGTATTATGTTAGGTAGAGAGTAAGGTTCCTGTTCAAGTTGTTGCGGATGGTTAAGAACGTTTTGTTTGTTTTTTGTTCTGGGTTTAACCGTGGCAAAATACACCTTGTTGGTTTTTGTTTCAAGTTGTTATGGATGGTTAAGAACACCCTATTTGTTTTTTTTGGGTGTTCATTTGTTATGGGTTTAAGCGTGGTTAAATAAACCTTATTTGTTTTTGTTCCAAGTTGTTACGAATGGTTAAGATCACCTTGTTTGATTTGTTGAGTACTGTATTGATGATTCCGTTTACCCAGTTGGGTATCCTGGCATGTATTGGTGAGTACTATTCCTATGATCCCCCCTGGCCAGCATGGGCAGTTTGGTATAGGGGACCAAAGGTAATGCACGGTCTTGGTAAGATAATACATATAATGGGTTATAAGGAGAATCTGCTTTCCGAGGCACAGGCTAGGTTAGGTTGGTTGAGTACTGTATTGATGATCCCGTCTACCCAGTTTGGGTAGCCTGGTATGTATTGGTGAGTACTTTTCCTATGTTCCCCCCTGGCCAGCAAGGGCAGTTTGGTATAGGGGACCAAAGGTAATGCACGGGCCGTCGCACGTTATCAAGATTCTCCAATCCCGTATTATGTTAGGTAGAGAGTTAGGTTCCTGTTCAAGTTGTTGCGGATGGTTAAGAACGTTTTGTTTGTTTTTTGTTCTGGGTGTAAACGTGGTTAAATACACCTTGTTTGTTTTTGTTTCCAGTTGTTTATGGATGGTTAAGATTGGTTGAGTACTGTATTGATGATCCCGTCTACCCAGTTTGGGTAGCCTGGTATGTATTGGTGAGTACTTTTCCTATGTTCCCCCCTGGCCAGAAAGGGCAGTTTGGTATAGGGGACCAAAGGTAATGCACGGGCCGTCGCACGTTATCAAGATTCTCCAATCCCGTATTATGTTAGGTAGAGAGTTAGGTTCCTGTTCAAGTTGTTGCGGATGGTTAAGAACGTTTTGTTTGTTTTTTGTTCTGGGTGTAAACGTGGTTAAATACACCTTGTTTGTTTTTGTTTCCAGTTGTTTATGGATGGTTAAGAACACCCTATTTGTTTTATTTGGGTGTTCATTTGTTATGGGTTTAAGCGTGGTTAAATAAACCTTGTTTGTTTTTGTTTCAAGTTGTTACGAATGGTTAAGATCACCTTGTTTGTTTTTTTGGTTACGGGTTTAAGCGTGGTTAGGTACACCTTATTTGTTTCTGTTTCAAGTTTTTACGGATTGGTTCAGAACACCTTGTTTGTTCCTTATTACGGGTTTAAGCGTGGTTAAGTACACCTTGTTAGTTTCTTGTTTAAAGTTGTTACGGATGGTTAAGATCACCTTGTTTGTTTTTTTGGTTACGGGTTTAAGCGTGGTTAGGTACACCTTATTTGTTTCTGTTTCAAGTTTTTACGGATTGGTTCAGAACACCTTGTTTGTTCCTTATTAAGGGTTTAAGCGTGGTTAAGTACACCTTGTTAGTTTCTTGTTTAAAGTTGTTACGGATGGTTAAGATCACCTTGTTTGTTTTTTTGGTTACGGGTTTAAGCGTGGTTAGGTACACCTTATTTGTTTCTGTTTCAAGTTTTTACGGATTGGTTCAGAACACCTTGTTTGTTCCTTATTACGGGTTTAAGCGTGGTTAAGTACACCTTGTTAGTTTCTTGTTTAAAGTTGTTACGGATGGTTAAGATCACCTTGTTTGTTTTTTTGGTTACGGGTTTAAGCGTGGTTAGGTACACCTTATTTGTTTCTGTTTCAAGTTTTTACGGATTGGTTCAGAACACCTTGTTTGTTCCTTATTACGGGTTTAAGCGTGGTTAAGTACACCTTGTTAGTTTCTTGTTTAAAGTTGTTACGGATGGTAAGAAAACCTTGTTTGTTTTTTATTACGAGTTTAAGCGTGGTTAAGTACACCTTATTGTTTTTTGATTCAAGTTGTTACGGATGGTTAAGCGCACCCTGTTTCTTCTTTCTCTGAATTTCCATATGATTACTTTTAGGAATTTAGGACACATTCATCAGTAGTGTACCTCAGGATCATTGAGTGTTTCAGCCTTTTAAACAAACTATACACCCTCTCCTTGAGGCAGGCCACCTGGGTTTGATCAAGACCCTGGTGTGTGTCCCCCGGTCAATTGGTTTTATTTAAAAAAATGTGTTCGTTGGATTTCGTTGCATTTGGGTACGACCTTTATACGTTGGTAGGATATTCTTTTTCTTAGACTTTGAGTTTTTTTTGGTTAGGTTCTGTCTTTGTCATTGGGTAGTTCTTACTATGGTCATTCGGATTTTGTTGAGTTTCGGGTACGGTCTTTCTTTGTCGGTAAGATATTTCTGTCCTAGGATTCTGTTGAGTTTGGGTAAGTTTGTATCACTATTTTTTCTTAAGGTGCCTCCGGTATTATTGGTTGGACTTTGTTGAGCTTGGATACGTTGCCTTTTAATTTATCCCAGGTACATTTCTGCTGTTGTTAGACGAGATAGTCGAGTTTGGCTAAATTGAAATACCGTTGTTCTAACGTTATTCAAGTTGGTCGGGTTTTGGTTATTTTCTTGGGTAAGCTATCGTCTGTTTGATGATAGTTTGGTTACTTCGGTTAGGGTTAGGGTTAGGGTTAGGGTTAGGGTTAGGGTTAGGGTTAGGGTTAGGGTTAGGGTTAGGGTTAGGGGTTAGGGGTTAGGGGTTAGGGGTTAGGGTTAGGGTTAGGGTTAGGGTTAGGGTTAGGGTTAGGGTTAGGGTTAGGGTTAGGGTTAGGGTTAGGGTTAGGGTTAGGGTTAGGGTTAGGGTTAGGGTTAGGGTTAGGGTTAGGGTTAGGGTTAGGGTTAGGGTTAGGGTTAGGGTTAGGTTGGGTGAGTACTGTATTGATGATCCCGTCTACCCAGTTTGGGTAGCCTGGTATGTATTGGTGAGTACTTTTCCTATGTTCCCCCCTGGCCAGCATGGTCAGTTTGGTATAGGGGACCAAAGGTAATGCACGGGCCGTCGCACGTTATCAAGATTCTCCAATCCCGTATTATGTTAGGTAGAGTGTTAGGTTCATGTTTTGTAGTTATCCCATTTGGGTTAAAGAATATTGGCATATTCTGGCTTCAAGGAGAAGTCCCCTAACGAGGGTTTAAGGTGACTTACATTTAAAAGGATGCTTGTTTCCTCTTAGTAGTATAGGTCCAGAGTAATTTGCTTATATTTTTGTTGTTTAGATGCTTTATTAGTCGTTGGTAGACGTAGTTGTTTTCTTTAAGAGTGGTTAAGAACACCTTATTTGTTTTTTGTTTCAAGTTGTTAAGAGTGGTTGAGAATACCCTGTTTGTTTTTTTGTTTCCAGTTGTTAAGAGTGGTTAAGAACACCTTATTTGTTCTTTCTCCGCATTTCTATATGATTACTTTTAGAAATTTAGGACACATTCATCAGTAGTGTACCTCAGGATCATTGAGTGTTTCAGCCTTTTAAACAAACTATACACCCTCTCCTTGAGGCAGGCCACCTGGGCTTTGTCAAGACCCTGGTGTGTGTCCCCCGGTCAATTGGTTTATTTTAGGAAATATTTCTACTCTTGTTGGTTGGATTTTGTTGATTTTGGGTACGACCTCTATTTGTCCGTGGGATATCTATGTTCTTAGATTTTGTTGAGTATAGGAAAGTTCCGTCTCTGTTTGTCATTGGGAAACTTCTTCCATTTTCAATTGGATTTTGTAGAGTTTGGGTACGACCTCTATTTGTCAGTGGGATATTTTTGTTCTTGGATTTTGTTGAGTTTGGGTACGACCTCTATTCGTCAATGGTTAGGGTTAGGATTTGGTTTTAGGGTTAGGATAAGGGTTAGGTTTAGGGTTAGGTTTGGGGTTAGGTTTAGGGCTAGGTCTTAGGGTTAACGTTAGTGTTAGGGTTAGGTTTAGAACCAGGGCTAGGCTTAGGTTTAGGGTTAGGCTAAGGGTTAGGTTTAGGGTTAAGTCTTAGGGTTAACGTTAGGGTTAGGGTTAGGTTTAGAGCTAGAGTTAGGGTTAGGGTTAGGGTCAGGGTTTTAGGATTAGGGTTGGAGAGGAGAGGGAAGTGGAGGAGAAGTATATGTAGAAGGGAGGTAGAGGGAAGGAGAGCCGTCTGTTCGGACTGCATTCTCCTCCTGCCTGTTCGGGCTATTCTCTACCGTCCCAGCTCTCTCAGTTTCCTGAGAGAAGGGGAAGAGAGTGAGAAAAAGAATGAAAAAAGAGAAAAAAAAAAAAAAAAAAAAAATTGTAAGCTAAGTTATTTTGTATAGTTGTTAATTTATGAGAATAGACTCTAATCAATAGTTGGAAGTTGTTGTACACCTTATCTTGCGCCATGTCAATGCCTTTAAGAGGAGGAAAGAAAGGGGAGAGAGATTTGGTTTGATAATACATATAATGGGTTATAAGGAGAATCTGCTTTCCGAGGCACAGGCTAGATTAGGTTGGGTGAGTACTGTATTGATGATCCCGTCTACCCAGTTTGGGTAGCCTGGTATGTATTGGTGAGTACTTTTCCTATGTTCCCCCCTGGCCAGCATGGTCAGTTTGGTATAGGGGACCAAAGGTAATGCACGGGCCGTCGCACGTTATCAAGATTCTCCAATCCCGTATTATGTTAGGTAGAGTGTTAGGTTCATGTTTTGTAGTTATCCCATTTGGGTTAAAGAATATTGGCATATTCTGGCTTCAAGGAGAAGTCCCCTAACGAGGGTTTAAGGTGACTTACATTTAAAAGGATGCTTGTTTCCTCTTAGTAGTATAGGTCCAGAGTAATTTGCTTATATTTTTGTTGTTTAGATGCTTTATTAGTCGTTGGTAGACGTAGTTGTTTTCTTTAAGAGTGGTTAAGAACACCTTATTTGTTTTTTGTTTCAAGTTGTTAAGAGTGGTTGAGAATACCCTGTTTGTTTTTTTGTTTCCAGTTGTTAAGAGTGGTTAAGAACACCTTATTTGTTCTTTCTCCGCATTTCTATATGATTACTTTTAGAAATTTAGGACACATTCATCAGTAGTGTACCTCAGGATCATTGAGTGTTTCAGCCTTTTAAACAAACTATACACCCTCTCCTTGAGGCAGGCCACCTGGGCTTCGTCAAGACCCTGGTGTGTGTCCCCCGGTCAATTGGTTTATTTTAGGAAATATTTCTACTCTTGTTGGTTGGATTTTGTTGATTTTGGGTACGACCTCTATTTGTCCGTGGGATATCTATGTTCTTAGATTTTGTTGAGTATAGGAAAGTTCCGTCTCTGTTTGTCATTGGGAAACTTCTTCCATTTTCAATTGGATTTTGTAGAGTTTGGGTACGACCTCTATTTGTCAGTGGGATATTTTTGTTCTTGGATTTTGTTGAGTTTGGGTACGACCTCTATTCGTCAATGGTTAGGGTTAGGATTTGGTTTTAGGGTTAGGATAAGGGTTAGGTTTAGGGTTAGGTTTGGGGTTAGGTTTAGGGCTAGGTCTTAGGGTTAACGTTAGTGTTAGGGTTAGGTTTAGAACCAGGGCTAGGCTTAGGTTTAGGGTTAGGCTAAGGGTTAGGTTTAGGGTTAAGTCTTAGGGTTAACGTTAGGGTTAGGTTTAGAGCTAGAGCTAGAGCTAGAGTTAGGGTTAGGGTTAGGGTTAGGGTTAGGGTTAGGGTTAGGGTTAGGGTTAGGGTTAGGGTTAGGGTTAGGGTTAGGGTTAGGGTTAGGGTTAGGGTTAGGGTTAGGGTTAGGGTTAGGGTTAGGGTTAGGGTTAGGGTTAGGGTTAGGGTTAGGGTTAGGGTTAGGGTTAGGGTTAGGGTTAGGGTTAGGGTTAGGGTTAGGGTTAGGGTTAGGGTTAGGGTTAGGGTTAGGGTTAGGGTTAGGGTTAGGGTTAGGGTTAGGGTGGTTGGTTGAGTACTGTATTGATGATCCCGTCTACCCAGTTTGGGTAGCCTGGTATGTATTGGTGAGTACTTTTCCTATGTTCCCCCCTGGCCAGCAAGGGCAGTTTGGTATAGGGGACCAAAGGTAATGCACGGGCCGTCGCACGTTATCAAGATTCTCCAATCCCGTATTATGTTAGGTAGAGAGTTAGGTTCCTGTTCAAGTTGTTGCGGATGGTTAAGAACGTTTTGTTTGTTTTTTGTTCTGGGTGTAAACGTGGTTAAATACACCTTGTTTGTTTTTGTTTCCAGTTGTTTATGGATGGTTAAGAACACCCTATTTGTTTTATTTGGGTGTTCATTTGTTATGGGTTTAAGCGTGGTTAAATAAACCTTGTTTGTTTTTGTTTCAAGTTGTTACGAATGGTTAAGATCACCTTGTTTGTTTTTTTGGTTACGGGTTTAAGCGTGGTTAGGTACACCTTATTTGTTTCTGTTTCAAGTTTTTACGGATTGGTTCAGAACACCTTGTTTGTTCCTTATTACGGGTTTAAGCGTGGTTAAGTACACCTTGTTAGTTTCTTGTTTAAAGTTGTTACGGATGGTTAAGATCACCTTGTTTGTTTTTTTGGTTACGGGTTTAAGCGTGGTTAGGTACACCTTATTTGTTTCTGTTACAAGTTTTTACGGATTGGTTCAGAACACCTTGTTTGTTCCTTATTACGGGTTTAAGCGTGGTTAAGTACACCTTGTTAGTTTCTTGTTTAAAGTTGTTACGGATGGTAAGAAAACCTTGTTTGTTTTTTATTACGAGTTTAAGCGTGGTTAGGTACACCTTATTGTTTTTTGATTTGGGTTTGTTGAGTACTGTATAGATGATTCCGTTTACCCAGTTGGGTATCCTGGCATGTATTGGTGAGTACTATTCCTATGTTCCCCCCTGGCCAGCATGGGCAGTTTGGTATAGGGGACCAAAGGTAATGCACGGGCCGTCGCACGTTATCAAGATTCTCCAATCCCGTATTATGTTAGGTAGAGAGTTAGGTTCCTGTTCAAGTTGTTGCGGATGGTTAAGAACGTTTTGTTTGTTTTTTGTTCTGGGTTTAAACGTGGTTAAATACACCTTGTTTGTTTTTGTTTCCAGTTGTTTATGGATGGTTAAGAACACCCTATTTGTTTTATTTGGGTGTTCATTTGTTATGGGTTTAAGCGTGGTTAAATAAACCTTGTTTGTTTTTGTTTCAAGTTGTTACGAATGGTTAAGATCACCTTGTTTGTTTTTTTGGTTACGGGTTTAAGCGTGGTTAGGTACACCTTATTTGTTTCTGTTTCAAGTTTTTACGGATTGGTTCAGAACACCTTGTTTGTTCCTTATTACGGGTTTAAGCGTGGTTAAGTACACCTTGTTAGTTTCTTGTTTAAAGTTGTTACGGATGGTAAGAAAACCTTGTTTGTTTTTTATTACGAGTTTAAGCGTGGTTAGGTACACCTTATTGTTTTTTGTTTCAAGTTGTTATGGATGGTTAAGCGCACCCTGTTTCTTCTTTCTCTGAATTTCCATATGATTACTTTTAGGAATTTAGGACACATTCATCAGTAGTGTACCTCAGGATCATTGAGTGTTTCAGCCTTTTAAACAAACTATACACCCTCTCCTTGAGGCAGGCCACCTGGGTTTGATCAAGACCCTGGTGTGTGTCCCCCGGTCAATTGGTTTTATTAAAAAAAATTTGTTCGTTGGATTTCGTTGCATTTGGGTACGACCTTTATACGTTGGTAGGATATTCTTTTCCTTAGACTTTGAGTTTTTTTTGGTTAGGTTCTGTCTTTGTCATTGGGTAGTTCTTACTATGGTCATTCGGATTTTGTTGAGTTTGGGTACGGTCTTTCTTTGTCGGTAAGATATTTCTGTCCTAGGATTCTGTTGAGTTTGGGTAAGTTTGTATCACTATTTTTTCTTAAGGTGCCTCCGGTATTATTGGTTGGACTTTGTTGAGCTTGGATACGTTGCCTTTTAATTTATCCCAGGTACATTTCTGCTGTTGTTAGACGAGGTAGTCGAGTTTGGCTAAATTGAAATACCGTTGTTCTAACGTTATTCAAGTTGGTCGGGTTTTGGTTATTTTCTTGGGTAAGCTATCGTCTGTTTGATGATAGTTTGGTTACTTCGGTTATAATGGATAATAAGATCTGATTACGGGTATGTCTTGGGAGTAAGGATAAATTAGACCTAGTAGAGTAAGTGGTTACTGTTATCTCCTAGGTATTATTATACAGGTTGGGTTAAAGGATGGAGATAGGTAGTTAGTTCTAAAAGGTCTAGGTCCCGGTGCATCCACGGCCTGGTCCCTAAGTTTGGACCAGGGGATGAGGAAATAAGGGTGTGAAAATTTAAATTGCTGTAAAAACAGCATTCTACTTTTAAAGGAACAATTCCTGTGTCCCGTACACCGCACAACTCCAGGAATTGTCCAATATATCTATGTTGTTTTTAGTTTTACACCTAGAAACCTTGGATAACACTTACCCCAGCCAGGTCTTCATTATTTTATCACTTAAATTTCGTATAGGGTCTACTCGGGTTATGTCTTTCACCCTCCTGGTTCCTGGGATTTTATGTTTTTAATAATGTAGTTGGGGTCCTGAATATTATATTTAGAATTTCATTAAACGATTGGTGGCATATAAATATTTTTTCGTGCAATAAAATGCGTGAAGAAATTAAAATTAAAAGTACCCATGGTTCATAGCGGTTTTTTTCGGTAGGAACGGCCGCTACTTCCTGAAGGGGAGTCTCTAGCATGATGTTCATCCTCTGATTGGTCCTCTATAATTATCCCATAATTCCTCTATTTTATTAGTTGACTATGTTTTTGTATGTTAAATAATTTTCAATAGCCTACTGAAATTATTTTAACCAGAAAAAACATCGCGGAAGTGTTTCATTAACGTGGGGATGTTGTAGGTTTTTTTTAAAAAAACGGTACCATGAGCGATAGCGGTAGCGCTTGTAATGACATGACAGCGGGAAAACAAAATAATCTCCGGGTGGACAACTTCTGTCCAAAACAATCCGGTCGACAGCGAGCAACTCGCCGCCGAGAAAACCGGCCCTCAAAGAGAAGTAAAGGCAGTCCATCGGCATCGCGAGCGAAACTCGCGCCGCGATTAAAGTGGCACTCCATCACTCTCGGTGGATCCGGCTGACTACACACACTACGCGTGGGGCTATACACTTGGGCACGGAGAACGCTCCGTGTTGGAATGTCCGTAGTTATTATATAAATATATAAATAAATAGAAAAAACTAATAAATAAATACATAAATAATTTAGAAAAAATCTATAAATATATAAAAAAAATATATAAAAAATATAATAAAAACATAATAAAAAAATATATATGAAAAAAATATATATATATAAAAACAAACCTTCCCACATAACTATTCATTTTAACTACATCTGTAGTAATTAGAGATTTTAGGGTTGGGGAAAGGGGTGGGGTTTTTTTTGTTACGTTTTTTTTATATATAAAAAAGATTGGGTAACAGTGATGGTTTTAGAGCTAAGGTTAGGTTTAGGGTTAGGTCTAAGGTTAGGCTCAGGGCTAGGTTTAGGGTTAGGTTTAGGGTTAGGTTTAGGGTTAGGTTTAGGGTTAGATTGAGGGTTAAGTTTAGGGTTAGATTGAGGGTTAAGTTTAGGGTTGGATTGAGGGTTAAGTTTAGGGTTAGGTTTAGGGTTAGGTTAAGCGCAAGGGTTAGGTTTAGGGTCGGGTTTAGGGCTAGGTCTTAGGGTTAATTTTAGGGTTAGGTTTAGGGCTAGGTTAGGGTTAGGGTTAGGGTTAGGGGTTAGGGGTTAGGGTTAGGGTTAGGGTGGGGAATATGGTTAGGGTAGGGGTTGGGGTTAGGTTTAGATTCAGAGTTAGGTTGGGGTTAGTTAAGCTTAAGGTTGGGGTTGGGGTTAGGGTTAGGGTTAGGGTTTGGAATGTGTTGAGGGTAGGGGTTAAGTTTAGGGTTTAGGTCCGGATTCAGGATTGGGTAAGGGTTAATAGGGTTAGGGTTAGGGTTAGGGTTAGGAATGTGTTAAGGGTAGGGGTTAGGGTTAGGGTTAGGTTTGGATTCAAGGACTCGTGTTAAGGGTTAGGGTTAGGGTTTAGGGTTTGGGTTAGGGTTAGGGTTAGGGTTTGGGTTAGGGTTAGGGTTGGGAATATGTTAAGGGTTAGGGTTAGGGGTTAGGGTTAGGGTTAGGGTTAGGGTTGGGAATGTGTTGAGGGTTTACCAAGTATATTGGGATAGACTCCGGGTTACGGTTAGTTTGTTTGTTATGAAGATTAATTAATTATAAGGTTTATTTTTAGAAGGAGCAAGAGGGAGGTAGGAGGGAGGTAGAGGGAAGGAGAGCCGTCTGTTCGGACTGCATTCTCCTCCTGCCTGTTCGGGCTGTTCTCTACCGTCCCAACTCTCTCATTTTCATGAGAGAAAGGGAAGAGAGTGAAAAAAAGGTTTGTGAGTTAAATTGTTTGGGTTATTTTGTTCGGGCATAAATTCTAATTGGTCCTAGGTGGTAGTGGGTTATATTAATCCGGTAATGTTATATCAAGTATATTGGGATAGATACCGGGTTACGGTTAGTTTGTTTGTTATGAAGATTAATTAATTATAAGGTTTATTTTTAGAAGGAGCAAGAGGGAGGTAGGAGGGAGGTAGAGGGAAGGAGAGCCGTCTGTTCGGACTGCATTCTCCTCCTGCCTGTTCGGGCTGTTCTCTACCGTCCCAACTCTCTCATTTTCATGAGAGAAAGGGAAGAGAGTGAAAAAAAGGTTTGTGAGTTAAATTGTTTGGGTTATTTTGTTCGGGCATAAATTCTAATTGGTCCTAGGTGGTAGTGGGTTATATTAATCCGGTAATGTTTTATTAAGTATATTGGGATAGACTCCGGGTTACGGTTAGTTTGTTTGTTATGAAGATTAATTCATTATAAGGTTTATTTTTAGAAGGAGCAAGAGGGAGGTAGGAGGGAGGTAGAGGGAAGGAGAGCCGTCTGTTCGGACTGCATTCTCCTCCTGCCTGTTCGGGCTGTTCTCTACCGTCCCAACTCTCTCATTTTCATGAGAGAAAGGGAAGAGAGTGAAAAAAAAGGTTTGTGAGTTAAATTGTTTGGGTTATTTTGTTCGGGCGTAAATTCTAATTGGTCCTAGGTGGTAGTGGGTTATATTAATCCGGTAATGTTATATCAAGTATATTGGGATAGACTCTGGGTTACGGTTAGTTTGTTTGTTATGAAGATTAATTCATTATAAGGTTTATTTTTAGAAGGAGCAAGAGGGAGGTAGGAGGGAGGTAGAGGGAAGGAGAGCCGTCTGTTCGGACTGCATTCTCCTCCTGCCTGTTCGGGCTGTTCTCTACCGTCCCAACTCTCTCATTTTCATGAGAGAAAGGGAAGAGAGTGAAAAAAAGGTTTGTGAGTTAAATTGTTTGGGTTATTTTGTTCGGGCGTAAATTCTAATTGGTCCTAGGTGGTAGTGGGTTATATTAATCCGGTAATGTTATATCAAGTATATTGGGATAGACTCCGGGTTACGGTTAGTTTGTTTGTTATGAAGATTAATTCATTATAAGGTTTATTTTTAGAAGGAGCAAGAGGGAGGTAGGAGGGAGGTAGAGGGAAGGAGAGCCGTCTGTTCGGACTGCATTCTCCTCCTGCCTGTTCGGGCTGTTCTCTACCGTCCCAACTCTCTCATTTTCATGAGAGAAAGGGAAGAGAGTGAAAAAAAGGTTTGTGAGTTAAATTGTTTGGGTTATTTTGTTCGGGCATAAATTCTAATTGGTCCTAGGTGGTAGTGGGTTATATTAATCCGGTAATGTTTTATTAAGTATATTGGGATAGACTCCGGGTTACGGTTAGTTTGTTTGTTATGAAGATTAATTCATTATAAGGTTTATTTTTAGAAGGAGCAAGAGGGAGGTAGGAGGGAGGTAGAGGGAAGGAGAGCCGTCTGTTCGGACTGCATTCTCCTCCTGCCTGTTCGGGCTGTTCTCTACCGTCCCAACTCTCTCATTTTCATGAGAGAAAGGGAAGAGAGTGAAAAAAAGGTTTGTGAGTTAAATTGTTTGGGTTATTTTGTTCGGGCGTAAATTCTAATTGGTCCTAGGTGGTAGTGGGTTATATTAATCCGGTAGTGTTATATCAAGTATATTGGGATACGTTGGTTGAGTACTGTATTGATGATCCCGTCTACCCAGTTTGGGTAGCCTGGTATGTATTGGTGAGTACTTTTCCTATGTTCCCCCCTGGCCAGCAAGGGCAGTTTGGTATAGGGGACCCAAGGTAATGCACGGGCCGTCGCACGTTATCAAGATTCTCCAATCCCGTATTATGTTAGGTAGAGAGTAAGGTTCCTGTTCAAGTTGTTGCGGATGGTTAAGAACGTTTTGTTTGTTTTTTGTTCTGGGTTTAACCGTGGCAAAATACACCTTGTTGGTTTTTGTTTCAAGTTGTTATGGATGGTTAAGAACACCCTATTTGTTTTTTTTGGGTGTTCATTTGTTATGGGTTTAAGCGTGGTTAAATAAACCTTATTTGTTTTTGTTCCAAGTTGTTACGAATGGTTAAGATCACCTTGTTTGATTTGTTGAGTACTGTATTGATGATTCCGTTTACCCAGTTGGGTATCCTGGCATGTATTGGTGAGTACTATTCCTATGATCCCCCCTGGCCAGCATGGGCAGTTTGGTATAGGGGACCAAAGGTAATGCACGGTCTTGGTAAGATAATACATATAATGGGTTATAAGGAGAATCTGCTTTCCGAGGCACAGGCTAGGTTAGGTTGGTTGAGTACTGTATTGATGATCCCGTCTACCCAGTTTGGGTAGCCTGGTATGTATTGGTGAGTACTTTTCCTATGTTCCCCCCTGGCCAGCAAGGGCAGTTTGGTATAGGGGACCAAAGGTAATGCACGGGCCGTCGCACGTTATCAAGATTCTCCAATCCCGTATTATGTTAGGTAGAGAGTTAGGTTCCTGTTCAAGTTGTTGCGGATGGTTAAGAACGTTTTGTTTGTTTTTTGTTCTGGGTGTAAACGTGGTTAAATACACCTTGTTTGTTTTTGTTTCCAGTTGTTTATGGATGGTTAAGAACACCCTATTTGTTTTATTTGGGTGTTCATTTGTTATGGGTTTAAGCGTGGTTAAATAAACCTTGTTTGTTTTTGTTTCAAGTTGTTACGAATGGTTAAGATCACCTTGTTTGTTTTTTTGGTTACGGGTTTAAGCGTGGTTAGGTACACCTTATTTGTTTCTGTTTCAAGTTTTTACGGATTGGTTCAGAACACCTTGTTTGTTCCTTATTACGGGTTTAAGCGTGGTTAAGTACACCTTGTTAGTTTCTTGTTTAAAGTTGTTACGGATGGTTAAGATCACCTTGTTTGTTTTTTTGGTTACGGGTTTAAGCGTGGTTAGGTACACCTTATTTGTTTCTGTTACAAGTTTTTACGGATTGGTTCAGAACACCTTGTTTGTTCCTTATTACGGGTTTAAGCGTGGTTAAGTACACCTTGTTAGTTTCTTGTTTAAAGTTGTTACGGATGGTAAGAAAACCTTGTTTGTTTTTTATTACGAGTTTAAGCGTGGTTAGGTACACCTTATTGTTTTTTGATTTGGGTTTGTTGAGTACTGTATAGATGATTCCGTTTACCCAGTTGGGTATCCTGGCATGTATTGGTGAGTACTATTCCTATGTTCCCCCCTGGCCAGCATGGGCAGTTTGGTATAGGGGACCAAAGGTAATGCACGGGCCGTCGCACGTTATCAAGATTCTCCAATCCCGTATTATGTTAGGTAGAGAGTTAGGTTCCTGTTCAAGTTGTTGCGGATGGTTAAGAACGTTTTGTTTGTTTTTTGTTCTGGGTTTAAACGTGGTTAAATACACCTTGTTTGTTTTTGTTTCCAGTTGTTTATGGATGGTTAAGAACACCCTATTTGTTTTATTTGGGTGTTCATTTGTTATGGGTTTAAGCGTGGTTAAATAAACCTTGTTTGTTTTTGTTTCAAGTTGTTACGAATGGTTAAGATCACCTTGTTTGTTTTTTTGGTTACGGGTTTAAGCGTGGTTAGGTACACCTTATTTGTTTCTGTTTCAAGTTTTTACGGATTGGTTCAGAACACCTTGTTTGTTCCTTATTACGGGTTTAAGCGTGGTTAAGTACACCTTGTTAGTTTCTTGTTTAAAGTTGTTACGGATGGTAAGAAAACCTTGTTTGTTTTTTATTACGAGTTTAAGCGTGGTTAGGTACACCTTATTGTTTTTTGTTTCAAGTTGTTACGGATGGTTAAGCGCACCCTGTTTCTTCTTTCTCTGAATTTCCATATGATTACTTTTAGGAATTTAGGACACATTCATCAGTAGTGTACCTCAGGATCATTGAGTGTTTCAGCCTTTTAAACAAACTATACACCCTCTCCTTGAGGCAGGCCACCTGGGTTTGATCAAGACCCTGGTGTGTGTCCCCCGGTCAATTGGTTTTATTAAAAAAAATTTGTTCGTTGGATTTCGTTGCATTTGGGTACGACCTTTATACGTTGGTAGGATATTCTTTTCCTTAGACTTTGAGTTTTTTTTGGTTAGGTTCTGTCTTTGTCATTGGGTAGTTCTTACTATGGTCATTCGGATTTTGTTGAGTTTGGGTACGGTCTTTCTTTGTCGGTAAGATATTTCTGTCCTAGGATTCTGTTGAGTTTGGGTAAGTTTGTATCACTATTTTTTCTTAAGGTGCCTCCGGTATTATTGGTTGGACTTTGTTGAGCTTGGATACGTTGCCTTTTAATTTATCCCAGGTACATTTCTGCTGTTGTTAGACGAGGTAGTCGAGTTTGGCTAAATTGAAATACCGTTGTTCTAACGTTATTCAAGTTGGTCGGGTTTTGGTTATTTTCTTGGGTAAGCTATCGTCTGTTTGATGATAGTTTGGTTACTTCGGTTATAATGGATAATAAGATCTGATTACGGGTATGTCTTGGGAGTAAGGATAAATTAGACCTAGTAGAGTAAGTGGTTACTGTTATCTCCTAGGTATTATTATACAGGTTGGGTTAAAGGATGGAGATAGGTAGTTAGTTCTAAAAGGTCTAGGTCCCGGTGCATCCACGGCCTGGTCCCTAAGTTTGGACCAGGGGATGAGGAAATAAGGGTGTGAAAATTTAAATTGCTGTAAAAACAGCATTCTACTTTTAAAGGAACAATTCCTGTGTCCCGTACACCGCACAACTCCAGGAATTGTCCAATATATCTATGTTGTTTTTAGTTTTACACCTAGAAACCTTGGATAACACTTACCCCAGCCAGGTCTTCATTATTTTATCACTTAAATTTCGTATAGGGTCTACTCGGGTTATGTCTTTCACCCTCCTGGTTCCTGGGATTTTATGTTTTTAATAATGTAGTTGGGGTCCTGAATATTATATTTAGAATTTCATTAAACGATTGGTGGCATATAAATATTTTTTCGTGCAATAAAATGCGTGAAGAAATTAAAATTAAAAGTACCCATGGTTCATAGCGGTTTTTTTCGGTAGGAACGGCCGCTACTTCCTGAAGGGGAGTCTCTAGCATGATGTTCATCCTCTGATTGGTCCTCTATAATTATCCCATAATTCCTCTATTTTATTAGTTGACTATGTTTTTGTATGTTAAATAATTTTCAATAGCCTACTGAAATTATTTTAACCAGAAAAAACATCGCGGAAGTGTTTCATTAACGTGGGGATGTTGTAGGTTTTTTTTAAAAAAACGGTACCATGAGCGATAGCGGTAGCGCTTGTAATGACATGACAGCGGGAAAACAAAATAATCTCCGGGTGGACAACTTCTGTCCAAAACAATCCGGTCGACAGCGAGCAACTCGCCGCCGAGAAAACCGGCCCTCAAAGAGAAGTAAAGGCAGTCCATCGGCATCGCGAGCGAAACTCGCGCCGCGATTAAAGTGGCACTCCATCACTCTCGGTGGATCCGGCTGACTACACACACTACGCGTGGGGCTATACACTTGGGCACGGAGAACGCTCCGTGTTGGAATGTCCGTAGTTATTATATAAATATATAAATAAATAGAAAAAACTAATAAATAAATACATAAATAATTTAGAAAAAATCTATAAATATATAAAAAAAATATATAAAAAATATAATAAAAACATAATAAAAAAATATATATGAAAAAAATATATATATATAAAAACAAACCTTCCCACATAACTATTCATTTTAACTACATCTGTAGTAATTAGAGATTTTAGGGTTGGGGAAAGGGGTGGGGTTTTTTTTGTTACGTTTTTTTTATATATAAAAAAGATTGGGTAACAGTGATGGTTTTAGAGCTAAGGTTAGGTTTAGGGTTAGGTCTAAGGTTAGGCTCAGGGCTAGGTTTAGGGTTAGGTTTAGGGTTAGGTTTAGGGTTAGGTTTAGGGTTAGATTGAGGGTTAAGTTTAGGGTTAGATTGAGGGTTAAGTTTAGGGTTGGATTGAGGGTTAAGTTTAGGGTTAGGTTTAGGGTTAGGTTAAGCGCAAGGGTTAGGTTTAGGGTCGGGTTTAGGGCTAGGTCTTAGGGTTAATTTTAGGGTTAGGTTTAGGGCTAGGTTAGGGTTAGGGTTAGGGTTAGGGGTTAGGGGTTAGGGTTAGGGTTAGGGTGGGGAATATGGTTAGGGTAGGGGTTGGGGTTAGGTTTAGATTCAGAGTTAGGTTGGGGTTAGTTAAGCTTAAGGTTGGGGTTGGGGTTAGGGTTAGGGTTAGGGTTTGGAATGTGTTGAGGGTAGGGGTTAAGTTTAGGGTTTAGGTCCGGATTCAGGATTGGGTAAGGGTTAATAGGGTTAGGGTTAGGGTTAGGGTTAGGAATGTGTTAAGGGTAGGGGTTAGGGTTAGGGTTAGGTTTGGATTCAAGGACTCGTGTTAAGGGTTAGGGTTAGGGTTTAGGGTTTGGGTTAGGGTTAGGGTTAGGGTTTGGGTTAGGGTTAGGGTTGGGAATATGTTAAGGGTTAGGGTTAGGGGTTAGGGTTAGGGTTAGGGTTAGGGTTGGGAATGTGTTGAGGGTTTACCAAGTATATTGGGATAGACTCCGGGTTACGGTTAGTTTGTTTGTTATGAAGATTAATTAATTATAAGGTTTATTTTTAGAAGGAGCAAGAGGGAGGTAGGAGGGAGGTAGAGGGAAGGAGAGCCGTCTGTTCGGACTGCATTCTCCTCCTGCCTGTTCGGGCTGTTCTCTACCGTCCCAACTCTCTCATTTTCATGAGAGAAAGGGAAGAGAGTGAAAAAAAGGTTTGTGAGTTAAATTGTTTGGGTTATTTTGTTCGGGCATAAATTCTAATTGGTCCTAGGTGGTAGTGGGTTATATTAATCCGGTAATGTTATATCAAGTATATTGGGATAGATACCGGGTTACGGTTAGTTTGTTTGTTATGAAGATTAATTAATTATAAGGTTTATTTTTAGAAGGAGCAAGAGGGAGGTAGGAGGGAGGTAGAGGGAAGGAGAGCCGTCTGTTCGGACTGCATTCTCCTCCTGCCTGTTCGGGCTGTTCTCTACCGTCCCAACTCTCTCATTTTCATGAGAGAAAGGGAAGAGAGTGAAAAAAAGGTTTGTGAGTTAAATTGTTTGGGTTATTTTGTTCGGGCATAAATTCTAATTGGTCCTAGGTGGTAGTGGGTTATATTAATCCGGTAATGTTTTATTAAGTATATTGGGATAGACTCCGGGTTACGGTTAGTTTGTTTGTTATGAAGATTAATTCATTATAAGGTTTATTTTTAGAAGGAGCAAGAGGGAGGTAGGAGGGAGGTAGAGGGAAGGAGAGCCGTCTGTTCGGACTGCATTCTCCTCCTGCCTGTTCGGGCTGTTCTCTACCGTCCCAACTCTCTCATTTTCATGAGAGAAAGGGAAGAGAGTGAAAAAAAAGGTTTGTGAGTTAAATTGTTTGGGTTATTTTGTTCGGGCGTAAATTCTAATTGGTCCTAGGTGGTAGTGGGTTATATTAATCCGGTAATGTTATATCAAGTATATTGGGATAGACTCTGGGTTACGGTTAGTTTGTTTGTTATGAAGATTAATTCATTATAAGGTTTATTTTTAGAAGGAGCAAGAGGGAGGTAGGAGGGAGGTAGAGGGAAGGAGAGCCGTCTGTTCGGACTGCATTCTCCTCCTGCCTGTTCGGGCTGTTCTCTACCGTCCCAACTCTCTCATTTTCATGAGAGAAAGGGAAGAGAGTGAAAAAAAGGTTTGTGAGTTAAATTGTTTGGGTTATTTTGTTCGGGCGTAAATTCTAATTGGTCCTAGGTGGTAGTGGGTTATATTAATCCGGTAATGTTATATCAAGTATATTGGGATAGACTCCGGGTTACGGTTAGTTTGTTTGTTATGAAGATTAATTCATTATAAGGTTTATTTTTAGAAGGAGCAAGAGGGAGGTAGGAGGGAGGTAGAGGGAAGGAGAGCCGTCTGTTCGGACTGCATTCTCCTCCTGCCTGTTCGGGCTGTTCTCTACCGTCCCAACTCTCTCATTTTCATGAGAGAAAGGGAAGAGAGTGAAAAAAAGGTTTGTGAGTTAAATTGTTTGGGTTATTTTGTTCGGGCATAAATTCTAATTGGTCCTAGGTGGTAGTGGGTTATATTAATCCGGTAATGTTTTATTAAGTATATTGGGATAGACTCCGGGTTACGGTTAGTTTGTTTGTTATGAAGATTAATTCATTATAAGGTTTATTTTTAGAAGGAGCAAGAGGGAGGTAGGAGGGAGGTAGAGGGAAGGAGAGCCGTCTGTTCGGACTGCATTCTCCTCCTGCCTGTTCGGGCTGTTCTCTACCGTCCCAACTCTCTCATTTTCATGAGAGAAAGGGAAGAGAGTGAAAAAAAGGTTTGTGAGTTAAATTGTTTGGGTTATTTTGTTCGGGCGTAAATTCTAATTGGTCCTAGGTGGTAGTGGGTTATATTAATCCGGTAGTGTTATATCAAGTATATTGGGATACGTTGGTTGAGTACTGTATTGATGATCCCGTCTACCCAGTTTGGGTAGCCTGGTATGTATTGGTGAGTACTTTTCCTATGTTCCCCCCTGGCCAGCAAGGGCAGTTTGGTATAGGGGACCCAAGGTAATGCACGGGCCGTCGCACGTTATCAAGATTCTCCAATCCCGTATTATGTTAGGTAGAGAGTAAGGTTCCTGTTCAAGTTGTTGCGGATGGTTAAGAACGTTTTGTTTGTTTTTTGTTCTGGGTTTAACCGTGGCAAAATACACCTTGTTGGTTTTTGTTTCAAGTTGTTATGGATGGTTAAGAACACCCTATTTGTTTTTTTTGGGTGTTCATTTGTTATGGGTTTAAGCGTGGTTAAATAAACCTTATTTGTTTTTGTTCCAAGTTGTTACGAATGGTTAAGATCACCTTGTTTGATTTGTTGAGTACTGTATTGATGATTCCGTTTACCCAGTTGGGTATCCTGGCATGTATTGGTGAGTACTATTCCTATGATCCCCCCTGGCCAGCATGGGCAGTTTGGTATAGGGGACCAAAGGTAATGCACGGTCTTGGTAAGATAATACATATAATGGGTTATAAGGAGAATCTGCTTTCCGAGGCACAGGCTAGGTTAGGTTGGTTGAGTACTGTATTGATGATCCCGTCTACCCAGTTTGGGTAGCCTGGTATGTATTGGTGAGTACTTTTCCTATGTTCCCCCCTGGCCAGCAAGGGCAGTTTGGTATAGGGGACCAAAGGTAATGCACGGGCCGTCGCACGTTATCAAGATTCTCCAATCCCGTATTATGTTAGGTAGAGAGTTAGGTTCCTGTTCAAGTTGTTGCGGATGGTTAAGAACGTTTTGTTTGTTTTTTGTTCTGGGTGTAAACGTGGTTAAATACACCTTGTTTGTTTTTGTTTCCAGTTGTTTATGGATGGTTAAGAACACCCTATTTGTTTTATTTGGGTGTTCATTTGTTATGGGTTTAAGCGTGGTTAAATAAACCTTGTTTGTTTTTGTTTCAAGTTGTTACGAATGGTTAAGATCACCTTGTTTGTTTTTTTGGTTACGGGTTTAAGCGTGGTTAGGTACACCTTATTTGTTTCTGTTTCAAGTTTTTACGGATTGGTTCAGAACACCTTGTTTGTTCCTTATTACGGGTTTAAGCGTGGTTAAGTACACCTTGTTAGTTTCTTGTTTAAAGTTGTTACGGATGGTTAAGATCACCTTGTTTGTTTTTTTGGTTACGGGTTTAAGCGTGGTTAGGTACACCTTATTTGTTTCTGTTACAAGTTTTTACGGATTGGTTCAGAA
>NC_137196.1:32739029-33098406 GCF_960531495.2 Zeus faber | reverse complement strand
GGTGTACTTAACCACGCTTAAACCCTTAATAAGGAACAAACAAGGTGTTCTGAACCAATCCGTAAAAACTTGAAACAGAAACAAATAAGGTGTACCTAACCACGCTTAAACCCGTAACCAAAAAAACAAACAAGGTGATCTTAACCATCCGTAACAACTTTAAACAAGAAACTAACAAGGTGTACTTAACCACGCTTAAACCCGTAATAAGGAACAAACAAGGTGTTCTGAACCAATCCGTAAAAACTTGAAACAGAAACAAATAAGGTGTACCTAACCACGCTTAAACCCGTAACCAAAAAAACAAACAAGGTGATCTTAACCATTCGTAACAACTTGAAACAAAAACAAACAAGGTTTATTTAACCACGCTTAAACCCATAACAAATGAACACCCAAATAAAACAAATAGGGTGTTCTTAACCATCCATAAACAACTGGAAACAAAAACAAACAAGGTGTATTTAACCACGTTTACACCCAGAACAAAAAACAAACAAAACGTTCTTAACCATCCGCAACAACTTGAACAGGAACCTAACTCTCTACCTAACATAATACGGGATTGGAGAATCTTGATAACGTGCGACGGCCCGTGCATTACCTTTGGTCCCCTATACCAAACTGCCCTTTCTGGCCAGGGGGGAACATAGGAAAAGTACTCACCAATACATACCAGGCTACCCAAACTGGGTAGACGGGATCATCAATACAGTACTCAACCAACCTAACCCTAACCCTAACCCTAACCCTAACCCTAACCCTAACCCTAACCCTAACCCTAACCCTAACCCTAACCCTAACCCTAACCCTAACCCTAACCCTAACCCTAACCCTAACCCTAACCCTAACCCTAACCCTAACCCTAACCCTAACAACTTGAACAGGAACCTAACTCTCTACCTAACATAATACGGGATTGGAGAATCTTGATAACGTGCGACGGCCCGTGCATTACCTTTGGTCCCCTATACCAAACTGCCCATGCTGGCCAGGGGGGAACATAGGAATAGTACTCACCAATACATGCCAGGATACCCAACTGGGTAAACGGAATCATCTATACAGTACTCAACAAACCCAAATCAAAAAACAATAAGGTGTACCTAACCACGCTTAAACTCGTAATAAAAAACAAACAAGGTTTTCTTACCATCCGTAACAACTTTAAACAAGAAACTAACAAGGTGTACTTAACCACGCTTAAACCCGTAATAAGGAACAAACAAGGTGTTCTGAACCAATCCGTAAAAACTTGAAACAGAAACAAATAAGGTGTACCTAACCACGCTTAAACCCGTAACCAAAAAAACAAACAAGGTGATCTTAACCATCCGTAACAACTTTAAACAAGAAACTAACAAGGTGTACTTAACCACGCTTAAACCCGTAATAAGGAACAAACAAGGTGTTCTGAACCAATCCGTAAAAACTTGAAACAGAAACAAATAAGGTGTACCTAACCACGCTTAAACCCGTAACCAAAAAAACAAACAAGGTGATCTTAACCATTCGTAACAACTTGAAACAAAAACAAACAAGGTTTATTTAACCACGCTTAAACCCATAACAAATGAACACCCAAATAAAACAAATAGGGTGTTCTTAACCATCCATAAACAACTGGAAACAAAAACAAACAAGGTGTATTTAACCACGTTTAAACCCAGAACAAAAAACAAACAAAACGTTCTTAACCATCCGCAACAACTTGAACAGGAACCTAACTCTCTACCTAACATAATACGGGATTGGAGAATCTTGATAACGTGCGACGGCCCGTGCATTACCTTTGGTCCCCTATACCAAACTGCCCATGCTGGCCAGGGGGGAACATAGGAATAGTACTCACCAATACATACCAGGCTACCCAAACTGGGTAGACGGGATCATCAATACAGTACTCAACCAACCTAACCTAGCCTGTGCCTCGGAAATCAGATTCTCCTTATAACCCATTATATGTATTATCTTACCAAGACCGTGCATTACCTTTGGTCCCCTATACCAAACTGCCCATGCTGGCCAGGGGGGAACATAGGAATAGTACTCACCAATACATGCCAGGATACCCAACTGGGTAAACGGAATCATCAATACAGTACTCAACAAATCAAACAAGGTGATCTTAACCATTCGTAACAACTTGGAACAAAAACAAATAAGGTTTATTTAACCACGCTTAAACCCATAACAAATGAACACCCAAAAAAAAAAAAAAAAAAAAAAAAAAAAAAAAAAAAAAAAAAAAAAAACAAATAGGGTGTTCTTAACCATCCATAACAACTTGAAACAAAAACCAACAAGGTGTATTTTGCCACGGTTAAACCCAGAACAAAAAACAAACAAAACGTTCTTAACCATCCGCAACAACTTGAACAGGAACCTTACTCTCTACCTAACATAATACGGGATTGGAGAATCTTGATAACGTGCGACGGCCCGTGCATTACCTTGGGTCCCCTATACCAAACTGCCCTTGCTGGCCAGGGGGGAACATAGGAAAAGTACTCACCAATACATACCAGGCTACCCAAACTGGGTAGACGGGATCATCAATACAGTACTCAACCAACGTATCCCAATATACTTGATATAACACTACCGGATTAATATAACCCACTACCACCTAGGACCAATTAGAATTTACGCCCGAACAAAATAACCCAAACAATTTAACTCACAAACCTTTTTTTCACTCTCTTCCCTTTCTCTCATGAAAATGAGAGAGTTGGGACGGTAGAGAACAGCCCGAACAGGCAGGAGGAGAATGCAGTCCGAACAGACGGCTCTCCTTCCCTCTACCTCCCTCCTACCTCCCTCTTGCTCCTTCTAAAAATAAACCTTATAATGAATTAATCTTCATAACAAACAAACTAACCGTAACCCGGAGTCTATCCCAATATACTTGATATAACATTACCGGATTAATATAACCCACTACCACCTAGGACCAATTAGAATTTACGCCCGAACAAAATAACCCAAACAATTTAACTCACAAACCTTTTTTTCACTCTCTTCCCTTTCTCTCATGAAAATGAGAGAGTTGGGACGGTAGAGAACAGCCCGAACAGGCAGGAGGAGAATGCAGTCCGAACAGACGGCTCTCCTTCCCTCTACCTCCCTCCTACCTCCCTCTTGCTCCTTCTAAAAATAAACCTTATAATGAATTAATCTTCATAACAAACAAACTAACCGTAACCCGGAGTCTATCCCAATATACTTAATAAAACATTACCGGATTAATATAACCCACTACCACCTAGGACCAATTAGAATTTATGCCCGAACAAAATAACCCAAACAATTTAACTCACAAACCTTTTTTTCACTCTCTTCCCTTTCTCTCATGAAAATGAGAGAGTTGGGACGGTAGAGAACAGCCCGAACAGGCAGGAGGAGAATGCAGTCCGAACAGACGGCTCTCCTTCCCTCTACCTCCCTCCTACCTCCCTCTTGCTCCTTCTAAAAATAAACCTTATAATGAATTAATCTTCATAACAAACAAACTAACCGTAACCCGGTATCTATCCCAATATACTTGATATAACATTACCGGATTAATATAACCCACTACCACCTAGGACCAATTAGAATTTATGCCCGAACAAAATAACCCAAACAATTTAACTCACAAACCTTTTTTTCACTCTCTTCCCTTTCTCTCATGAAAATGAGAGAGTTGGGACGGTAGAGAACAGCCCGAACAGGCAGGAGGAGAATGCAGTCCGAACAGACGGCTCTCCTTCCCTCTACCTCCCTCCTACCTCCCTCTTGCTCCTTCTAAAAATAAACCTTATAATTAATTAATCTTCATAACAAACAAACTAACCGTAACCCGGAGTCTATCCCAATATACTTGGTAAACCCTCAACACATTCCCAACCCTAACCCTAACCCTAACCCCTAACCCTAACCCTTAACATATTCCCAACCCTAACCCTAACCCTAACCCAAACCCTAACCCTAACCCAAACCCTAAACCCTAACCCTAACCCTTAACACGAGTCCTTGAATCCAAACCTAACCCTAACCCTAACCCCTACCCTTAACACATTCCTAACCCTAACCCTAACCCTATTAACCCTTACCCAATCCTGAATCCGGACCTAAACCCTAAACTTAACCCCTACCCTCAACACATTCCCAACCCTAACCCTAACCCTAACCCCAACCCCAACCTTAAGCTTAACTAACCCCAACCTAACTCTGAATCTAAACCTAACCCCAACCCCTACCCTAACCATATTCCCCACCCTAACCCTAACCCTAACCCCTAACCCCTAACCCTAACCCTAACCTAGCCCTAAACCTAACCCTAAAACTAACCCTAGCCCTGGTTCTAAACCTAACCCTAACGTTAACCCTAAGACCTAGCCCTAAACCCGACCCTAAACCTAACCCTAGCGCTTAACCTAACCCTAAACCTAACCCTAAACTTAACCCTCAATCCAACCCTAAACTTAACCCTCAATCTAACCCTCAATCTAACCCTCAATCTAACCCTAAACCTAACCCTAAACCTAACCCTAAACCTAACCCTAAACCTAGCCCTGAGCCTAACCTTAGACCTAACCCTAAACCTAACCTTAGCTCTAAAACCATCACTGTTACCCAATCTTTTTTATATATAAAAAAAACGTAACAAAAAAAACCCCACCCCTTTCCCCAACCCTAAAATCTCTAATTACTACAGATGTAGTTAAAATGAATAGTTATGTGGGAAGGTTTGTTTTTATATATATATATTTTTTTCATATATATATATTTTTTTATTATGTTTTTATTATATTTTTTTCATATATATTTTTTTATTATGTTTTTATTATATTTTTTATATATATTTTTTTATATATTTATAGATTTTTTCTAAATTATTTATGTATTTATTTATTAGTTTTTTCTATTTATTTATATATTTATATAATAACTACGGACATTCCAACACGGAGCGTTCTCCGTGCCCAAGTGTATAGCCCCACGCGTAGTGTGTGTAGTCAGCCGGATCCACCGAGAGTGATGGAGTGCCACTTTAATCGCGGCGCGAGTTTCGCTCGCGATGCCGGTGGACTGCCTTTACTTCTCTTTGAGGGCCGGTTTTCTCGGCGGCGAGTTGCTCGCTGTCGACCGGATTGTTTTGGACAGAAGTTGTCCACCCGGAGATTATTTTGTTTTCCCGCTGTCATGTCATTACAAGCGCTACCGCTATCGCTCATGGTACCGTTTTTTTAAAAAAAACCTACAACATCCCCACGTTAATGAAACACTTCCGCGATGTTTTTTCTGGTTAAAATAATTTCAGTAGGCTATTGAAAATTATTTAACATACAAAAACATAGTCAACTAATAAAATAGAGGAATTATGGGATAATTATAGAGGACCAATCAGAGGATGAACATCATGCTAGAGACTCCCCTTCAGGAAGTAGCGGCCGTTCCTACCGAAAAAAACCGCTATGAACCATGGGTACTTTTAATTTTAATTTCTTCACGCATTTTATTGCACGAAAAAATATTTATATGCCACCAATCGTTTAATGAAATTCTAAATATAATATTCAGGACCCCAACTACATTATTAAAAACATAAAATCCCAGGAACCAGGAGGGTGAAAGACATAACCCGAGTAGACCCTATACGAAATTTAAGTGATAAAATAATGAAGACCTGGCTGGGGTAAGTGTTATCCAAGGTTTCTAGGTGTAAAACTAAAAAAAACATAGATATATTGGACAATTCCTGGAGTTGTGCGGTGTACGGGACACAGGAATTGTTCCTTTAAAAGTAGAATGCTGTTTTTACAGCAATTTAAATTTTCACACCCTTATTTCCTCATCCCCTGGTCCAAACTTAGGGACCAGGCCGTGGATGCACCGGGACCTAGACCTTTTAGAACTAACTACCTATCTCCATCCTTTAACCCAACCTGTATAATAATACCTAGGAGATAACAGTAACCACTTACTCTACTAGGTCTAATTTATCCTTACTCCCAAGACATACCCGTAATCAGATCTTATTATCCATTATAACCGAAGTAACCAAACTATCATCAAACAGACGATAGCTTACCCAAGAAAATAACCAAAACCCGACCAACTTGAATAACGTTAGAACAACGGTATTTCAATTTAGCCAAACTCGACTACCTCGTCTAACAACAGCAGAAATGTACCTGGGATAAATTAAAAGGCAACGTATCCAAGCTCAACAAAGTCCAACCAATAATACCGGAGGCACCTTAAGAAAAAATAGTGATACAAACTTACCCAAACTCAACAGAATCCTAGGACAGAAATATCTTACCGACAAAGAAAGACCGTACCCAAACTCAACAAAATCCGAATGACCATAGTAAGAACTACCCAATGACAAAGACAGAACCTAACCAAAAAAAACTCAAAGTCTAAGGAAAAGAATATCCTACCAACGTATAAAGGTCGTACCCAAATGCAACGAAATCCAACGAACAAATTTTTTTTAAATAAAACCAATTGACCGGGGGACACACACCAGGGTCTTGATCAAACCCAGGTGGCCTGCCTCAAGGAGAGGGTGTATAGTTTGTTTAAAAGGCTGAAACACTCAATGATCCTGAGGTACACTACTGATGAATGTGTCCTAAATTCCTAAAAGTAATCATATGGAAATTCAGAGAAAGAAGAAACAGGGTGCGCTTAACCATCCGTAACAACTTGAATCAAAAAACAATAAGGTGTACTTAACCACGCTTAAACTCGTAATAAAAAACAAACAAGGTTTTCTTACCATCCGTAACAACTTTAAACAAGAAACTAACAAGGTGTACTTAACCACGCTTAAACCCGTAATAAGGAACAAACAAGGTGTTCTGAACCAATCCGTAAAAACTTGAAACAGAAACAAATAAGGTGTACCTAACCACGCTTAAACCCGTAACCAAAAAAACAAACAAGGTGATCTTAACCATCCGTAACAACTTTAAACAAGAAACTAACAAGGTGTACTTAACCACGCTTAAACCCGTAATAAGGAACAAACAAGGTGTTCTGAACCAATCCGTAAAAACTTGAAACAGAAACAAATAAGGTGTACCTAACCACGCTTAAACCCGTAACCAAAAAAACAAACAAGGTGATCTTAACCATCCGTAACAACTTTAAACAAGAAACTAACAAGGTGTACTTAACCACGCTTAAACCCTTAATAAGGAACAAACAAGGTGTTCTGAACCAATCCGTAAAAACTTGAAACAGAAACAAATAAGGTGTACCTAACCACGCTTAAACCCGTAACCAAAAAAACAAACAAGGTGATCTTAACCATCCGTAACAACTTTAAACAAGAAACTAACAAGGTGTACTTAACCACGCTTAAACCCGTAATAAGGAACAAACAAGGTGTTCTGAACCAATCCGTAAAAACTTGAAACAGAAACAAATAAGGTGTACCTAACCACGCTTAAACCCGTAACCAAAAAAACAAACAAGGTGATCTTAACCATTCGTAACAACTTGAAACAAAAACAAACAAGGTTTATTTAACCACGCTTAAACCCATAACAAATGAACACCCAAATAAAACAAATAGGGTGTTCTTAACCATCCATAAACAACTGGAAACAAAAACAAACAAGGTGTATTTAACCACGTTTACACCCAGAACAAAAAACAAACAAAACGTTCTTAACCATCCGCAACAACTTGAACAGGAACCTAACTCTCTACCTAACATAATACGGGATTGGAGAATCTTGATAACGTGCGACGGCCCGTGCATTACCTTTGGTCCCCTATACCAAACTGCCCTTTCTGGCCAGGGGGGAACATAGGAAAAGTACTCACCAATACATACCAGGCTACCCAAACTGGGTAGACGGGATCATCAATACAGTACTCAACCAACCTAACCCTAACCCTAACCCTAACCCTAACCCTAACCCTAACCCTAACCCTAACCCTAACCCTAACCCTAACCCTAACCCTAACCCTAACCCTAACCCTAACCCTAACCCTAACCCTAACCCTAACCCTAACCCTAACAACTTGAACAGGAACCTAACTCTCTACCTAACATAATACGGGATTGGAGAATCTTGATAACGTGCGACGGCCCGTGCATTACCTTTGGTCCCCTATACCAAACTGCCCATGCTGGCCAGGGGGGAACATAGGAATAGTACTCACCAATACATGCCAGGATACCCAACTGGGTAAACGGAATCATCTATACAGTACTCAACAAACCCAAATCAAAAAACAATAAGGTGTACCTAACCACGCTTAAACTCGTAATAAAAAACAAACAAGGTTTTCTTACCATCCGTAACAACTTTAAACAAGAAACTAACAAGGTGTACTTAACCACGCTTAAACCCGTAATAAGGAACAAACAAGGTGTTCTGAACCAATCCGTAAAAACTTGAAACAGAAACAAATAAGGTGTACCTAACCACGCTTAAACCCGTAACCAAAAAAACAAACAAGGTGATCTTAACCATCCGTAACAACTTTAAACAAGAAACTAACAAGGTGTACTTAACCACGCTTAAACCCGTAATAAGGAACAAACAAGGTGTTCTGAACCAATCCGTAAAAACTTGAAACAGAAACAAATAAGGTGTACCTAACCACGCTTAAACCCGTAACCAAAAAAACAAACAAGGTGATCTTAACCATTCGTAACAACTTGAAACAAAAACAAACAAGGTTTATTTAACCACGCTTAAACCCATAACAAATGAACACCCAAATAAAACAAATAGGGTGTTCTTAACCATCCATAAACAACTGGAAACAAAAACAAACAAGGTGTATTTAACCACGTTTAAACCCAGAACAAAAAACAAACAAAACGTTCTTAACCATCCGCAACAACTTGAACAGGAACCTAACTCTCTACCTAACATAATACGGGATTGGAGAATCTTGATAACGTGCGACGGCCCGTGCATTACCTTTGGTCCCCTATACCAAACTGCCCATGCTGGCCAGGGGGGAACATAGGAATAGTACTCACCAATACATACCAGGCTACCCAAACTGGGTAGACGGGATCATCAATACAGTACTCAACCAACCTAACCTAGCCTGTGCCTCGGAAAGCAGATTCTCCTTATAACCCATTATATGTATTATCTTACCAAGACCGTGCATTACCTTTGGTCCCCTATACCAAACTGCCCATGCTGGCCAGGGGGGAACATAGGAATAGTACTCACCAATACATGCCAGGATACCCAACTGGGTAAACGGAATCATCAATACAGTACTCAACAAATCAAACAAGGTGATCTTAACCATTCGTAACAACTTGGAACAAAAACAAATAAGGTTTATTTAACCACGCTTAAACCCATAACAAATGAACACCCAAAAAAAAAAAAAAAAAAAAAAACAAATAGGGTGTTCTTAACCATCCATAACAACTTGAAACAAAAACCAACAAGGTGTATTTTGCCACGGTTAAACCCAGAACAAAAAACAAACAAAACGTTCTTAACCATCCGCAACAACTTGAACAGGAACCTTACTCTCTACCTAACATAATACGGGATTGGAGAATCTTGATAACGTGCGACGGCCCGTGCATTACCTTGGGTCCCCTATACCAAACTGCCCTTGCTGGCCAGGGGGGAACATAGGAAAAGTACTCACCAATACATACCAGGCTACCCAAACTGGGTAGACGGGATCATCAATACAGTACTCAACCAACGTATCCCAATATACTTGATATAACACTACCGGATTAATATAACCCACTACCACCTAGGACCAATTAGAATTTACGCCCGAACAAAATAACCCAAACAATTTAACTCACAAACCTTTTTTTCACTCTCTTCCCTTTCTCTCATGAAAATGAGAGAGTTGGGACGGTAGAGAACAGCCCGAACAGGCAGGAGGAGAATGCAGTCCGAACAGACGGCTCTCCTTCCCTCTACCTCCCTCCTACCTCCCTCTTGCTCCTTCTAAAAATAAACCTTATAATGAATTAATCTTCATAACAAACAAACTAACCGTAACCCGGAGTCTATCCCAATATACTTGATATAACATTACCGGATTAATATAACCCACTACCACCTAGGACCAATTAGAATTTACGCCCGAACAAAATAACCCAAACAATTTAACTCACAAACCTTTTTTTCACTCTCTTCCCTTTCTCTCATGAAAATGAGAGAGTTGGGACGGTAGAGAACAGCCCGAACAGGCAGGAGGAGAATGCAGTCCGAACAGACGGCTCTCCTTCCCTCTACCTCCCTCCTACCTCCCTCTTGCTCCTTCTAAAAATAAACCTTATAATGAATTAATCTTCATAACAAACAAACTAACCGTAACCCGGAGTCTATCCCAATATACTTAATAAAACATTACCGGATTAATATAACCCACTACCACCTAGGACCAATTAGAATTTATGCCCGAACAAAATAACCCAAACAATTTAACTCACAAACCTTTTTTTCACTCTCTTCCCTTTCTCTCATGAAAATGAGAGAGTTGGGACGGTAGAGAACAGCCCGAACAGGCAGGAGGAGAATGCAGTCCGAACAGACGGCTCTCCTTCCCTCTACCTCCCTCCTACCTCCCTCTTGCTCCTTCTAAAAATAAACCTTATAATGAATTAATCTTCATAACAAACAAACTAACCGTAACCCGGTATCTATCCCAATATACTTGATATAACATTACCGGATTAATATAACCCACTACCACCTAGGACCAATTAGAATTTATGCCCGAACAAAATAACCCAAACAATTTAACTCACAAACCTTTTTTTCACTCTCTTCCCTTTCTCTCATGAAAATGAGAGAGTTGGGACGGTAGAGAACAGCCCGAACAGGCAGGAGGAGAATGCAGTCCGAACAGACGGCTCTCCTTCCCTCTACCTCCCTCCTACCTCCCTCTTGCTCCTTCTAAAAATAAACCTTATAATTAATTAATCTTCATAACAAACAAACTAACCGTAACCCGGAGTCTATCCCAATATACTTGGTAAACCCTCAACACATTCCCAACCCTAACCCTAACCCTAACCCCTAACCCTAACCCTTAACATATTCCCAACCCTAACCCTAACCCTAACCCAAACCCTAACCCTAACCCAAACCCTAAACCCTAACCCTAACCCTTAACACGAGTCCTTGAATCCAAACCTAACCCTAACCCTAACCCCTACCCTTAACACATTCCTAACCCTAACCCTAACCCTATTAACCCTTACCCAATCCTGAATCCGGACCTAAACCCTAAACTTAACCCCTACCCTCAACACATTCCCAACCCTAACCCTAACCCTAACCCCAACCCCAACCTTAAGCTTAACTAACCCCAACCTAACTCTGAATCTAAACCTAACCCCAACCCCTACCCTAACCATATTCCCCACCCTAACCCTAACCCTAACCCCTAACCCCTAACCCTAACCCTAACCTAGCCCTAAACCTAACCCTAAAACTAACCCTAGCCCTGGTTCTAAACCTAACCCTAACGTTAACCCTAAGACCTAGCCCTAAACCCGACCCTAAACCTAACCCTAGCGCTTAACCTAACCCTAAACCTAACCCTAAACTTAACCCTCAATCCAACCCTAAACTTAACCCTCAATCTAACCCTCAATCTAACCCTCAATCTAACCCTAAACCTAACCCTAAACCTAACCCTAAACCTAACCCTAAACCTAGCCCTGAGCCTAACCTTAGACCTAACCCTAAACCTAACCTTAGCTCTAAAACCATCACTGTTACCCAATCTTTTTTATATATAAAAAAAACGTAACAAAAAAAACCCCACCCCTTTCCCCAACCCTAAAATCTCTAATTACTACAGATGTAGTTAAAATGAATAGTTATGTGGGAAGGTTTGTTTTTATATATATATATTTTTTTCATATATATATATTTTTTTATTATGTTTTTATTATATTTTTTTCATATATATTTTTTTATTATGTTTTTATTATATTTTTTATATATATTTTTTTATATATTTATAGATTTTTTCTAAATTATTTATGTATTTATTTATTAGTTTTTTCTATTTATTTATATATTTATATAATAACTACGGACATTCCAACACGGAGCGTTCTCCGTGCCCAAGTGTATAGCCCCACGCGTAGTGTGTGTAGTCAGCCGGATCCACCGAGAGTGATGGAGTGCCACTTTAATCGCGGCGCGAGTTTCGCTCGCGATGCCGGTGGACTGCCTTTACTTCTCTTTGAGGGCCGGTTTTCTCGGCGGCGAGTTGCTCGCTGTCGACCGGATTGTTTTGGACAGAAGTTGTCCACCCGGAGATTATTTTGTTTTCCCGCTGTCATGTCATTACAAGCGCTACCGCTATCGCTCATGGTACCGTTTTTTTAAAAAAAACCTACAACATCCCCACGTTAATGAAACACTTCCGCGATGTTTTTTCTGGTTAAAATAATTTCAGTAGGCTATTGAAAATTATTTAACATACAAAAACATAGTCAACTAATAAAATAGAGGAATTATGGGATAATTATAGAGGACCAATCAGAGGATGAACATCATGCTAGAGACTCCCCTTCAGGAAGTAGCGGCCGTTCCTACCGAAAAAAACCGCTATGAACCATGGGTACTTTTAATTTTAATTTCTTCACGCATTTTATTGCACGAAAAAATATTTATATGCCACCAATCGTTTAATGAAATTCTAAATATAATATTCAGGACCCCAACTACATTATTAAAAACATAAAATCCCAGGAACCAGGAGGGTGAAAGACATAACCCGAGTAGACCCTATACGAAATTTAAGTGATAAAATAATGAAGACCTGGCTGGGGTAAGTGTTATCCAAGGTTTCTAGGTGTAAAACTAAAAAAAACATAGATATATTGGACAATTCCTGGAGTTGTGCGGTGTACGGGACACAGGAATTGTTCCTTTAAAAGTAGAATGCTGTTTTTACAGCAATTTAAATTTTCACACCCTTATTTCCTCATCCCCTGGTCCAAACTTAGGGACCAGGCCGTGGATGCACCGGGACCTAGACCTTTTAGAACTAACTACCTATCTCCATCCTTTAACCCAACCTGTATAATAATACCTAGGAGATAACAGTAACCACTTACTCTACTAGGTCTAATTTATCCTTACTCCCAAGACATACCCGTAATCAGATCTTATTATCCATTATAACCGAAGTAACCAAACTATCATCAAACAGACGATAGCTTACCCAAGAAAATAACCAAAACCCGACCAACTTGAATAACGTTAGAACAACGGTATTTCAATTTAGCCAAACTCGACTACCTCGTCTAACAACAGCAGAAATGTACCTGGGATAAATTAAAAGGCAACGTATCCAAGCTCAACAAAGTCCAACCAATAATACCGGAGGCACCTTAAGAAAAAATAGTGATACAAACTTACCCAAACTCAACAGAATCCTAGGACAGAAATATCTTACCGACAAAGAAAGACCGTACCCAAACTCAACAAAATCCGAATGACCATAGTAAGAACTACCCAATGACAAAGACAGAACCTAACCAAAAAAAACTCAAAGTCTAAGGAAAAGAATATCCTACCAACGTATAAAGGTCGTACCCAAATGCAACGAAATCCAACGAACAAATTTTTTTTAAATAAAACCAATTGACCGGGGGACACACACCAGGGTCTTGATCAAACCCAGGTGGCCTGCCTCAAGGAGAGGGTGTATAGTTTGTTTAAAAGGCTGAAACACTCAATGATCCTGAGGTACACTACTGATGAATGTGTCCTAAATTCCTAAAAGTAATCATATGGAAATTCAGAGAAAGAAGAAACAGGGTGCGCTTAACCATCCGTAACAACTTGAATCAAAAAACAATAAGGTGTACTTAACCACGCTTAAACTCGTAATAAAAAACAAACAAGGTTTTCTTACCATCCGTAACAACTTTAAACAAGAAACTAACAAGGTGTACTTAACCACGCTTAAACCCGTAATAAGGAACAAACAAGGTGTTCTGAACCAATCCGTAAAAACTTGAAACAGAAACAAATAAGGTGTACCTAACCACGCTTAAACCCGTAACCAAAAAAACAAACAAGGTGATCTTAACCATCCGTAACAACTTTAAACAAGAAACTAACAAGGTGTACTTAACCACGCTTAAACCCGTAATAAGGAACAAACAAGGTGTTCTGAACCAATCCGTAAAAACTTGAAACAGAAACAAATAAGGTGTACCTAACCACGCTTAAACCCGTAACCAAAAAAACAAACAAGGTGATCTTAACCATCCGTAACAACTTTAAACAAGAAACTAACAAGGTGTACTTAACCACGCTTAAACCCTTAATAAGGAACAAACAAGGTGTTCTGAACCAATCCGTAAAAACTTGAAACAGAAACAAATAAGGTGTACCTAACCACGCTTAAACCCGTAACCAAAAAAACAAACAAGGTGATCTTAACCATCCGTAACAACTTTAAACAAGAAACTAACAAGGTGTACTTAACCACGCTTAAACCCGTAATAAGGAACAAACAAGGTGTTCTGAACCAATCCGTAAAAACTTGAAACAGAAACAAATAAGGTGTACCTAACCACGCTTAAACCCGTAACCAAAAAAACAAACAAGGTGATCTTAACCATTCGTAACAACTTGAAACAAAAACAAACAAGGTTTATTTAACCACGCTTAAACCCATAACAAATGAACACCCAAATAAAACAAATAGGGTGTTCTTAACCATCCATAAACAACTGGAAACAAAAACAAACAAGGTGTATTTAACCACGTTTACACCCAGAACAAAAAACAAACAAAACGTTCTTAACCATCCGCAACAACTTGAACAGGAACCTAACTCTCTACCTAACATAATACGGGATTGGAGAATCTTGATAACGTGCGACGGCCCGTGCATTACCTTTGGTCCCCTATACCAAACTGCCCTTTCTGGCCAGGGGGGAACATAGGAAAAGTACTCACCAATACATACCAGGCTACCCAAACTGGGTAGACGGGATCATCAATACAGTACTCAACCAACCTAACCCTAACCCTAACCCTAACCCTAACCCTAACCCTAACCCTAACCCTAACCCTAACCCTAACCCTAACCCTAACCCTAACCCTAACCCTAACCCTAACCCTAACCCTAACCCTAACCCTAACCCTAACCCTAACCCTAACCCTAACCCTAACAACTTGAACAGGAACCTAACTCTCTACCTAACATAATACGGGATTGGAGAATCTTGATAACGTGCGACGGCCCGTGCATTACCTTTGGTCCCCTATACCAAACTGCCCATGCTGGCCAGGGGGGAACATAGGAATAGTACTCACCAATACATGCCAGGATACCCAACTGGGTAAACGGAATCATCTATACAGTACTCAACAAACCCAAATCAAAAAACAATAAGGTGTACCTAACCACGCTTAAACTCGTAATAAAAAACAAACAAGGTTTTCTTACCATCCGTAACAACTTTAAACAAGAAACTAACAAGGTGTACTTAACCACGCTTAAACCCGTAATAAGGAACAAACAAGGTGTTCTGAACCAATCCGTAAAAACTTGAAACAGAAACAAATAAGGTGTACCTAACCACGCTTAAACCCGTAACCAAAAAAACAAACAAGGTGATCTTAACCATCCGTAACAACTTTAAACAAGAAACTAACAAGGTGTACTTAACCACGCTTAAACCCGTAATAAGGAACAAACAAGGTGTTCTGAACCAATCCGTAAAAACTTGAAACAGAAACAAATAAGGTGTACCTAACCACGCTTAAACCCGTAACCAAAAAAACAAACAAGGTGATCTTAACCATTCGTAACAACTTGAAACAAAAACAAACAAGGTTTATTTAACCACGCTTAAACCCATAACAAATGAACACCCAAATAAAACAAATAGGGTGTTCTTAACCATCCATAAACAACTGGAAACAAAAACAAACAAGGTGTATTTAACCACGTTTAAACCCAGAACAAAAAACAAACAAAACGTTCTTAACCATCCGCAACAACTTGAACAGGAACCTAACTCTCTACCTAACATAATACGGGATTGGAGAATCTTGATAACGTGCGACGGCCCGTGCATTACCTTTGGTCCCCTATACCAAACTGCCCATGCTGGCCAGGGGGGAACATAGGAATAGTACTCACCAATACATACCAGGCTACCCAAACTGGGTAGACGGGATCATCAATACAGTACTCAACCAACCTAACCTAGCCTGTGCCTCGGAAAGCAGATTCTCCTTATAACCCATTATATGTATTATCTTACCAAGACCGTGCATTACCTTTGGTCCCCTATACCAAACTGCCCATGCTGGCCAGGGGGGAACATAGGAATAGTACTCACCAATACATGCCAGGATACCCAACTGGGTAAACGGAATCATCAATACAGTACTCAACAAATCAAACAAGGTGATCTTAACCATTCGTAACAACTTGGAACAAAAACAAATAAGGTTTATTTAACCACGCTTAAACCCATAACAAATGAACACCCAAAAAAAAAAAAAAAAAAAAAAAAAAAAAAAAAAAAAAAAAAAAAAACAAATAGGGTGTTCTTAACCATCCATAACAACTTGAAACAAAAACCAACAAGGTGTATTTTGCCACGGTTAAACCCAGAACAAAAAACAAACAAAACGTTCTTAACCATCCGCAACAACTTGAACAGGAACCTTACTCTCTACCTAACATAATACGGGATTGGAGAATCTTGATAACGTGCGACGGCCCGTGCATTACCTTGGGTCCCCTATACCAAACTGCCCTTGCTGGCCAGGGGGGAACATAGGAAAAGTACTCACCAATACATACCAGGCTACCCAAACTGGGTAGACGGGATCATCAATACAGTACTCAACCAACGTATCCCAATATACTTGATATAACACTACCGGATTAATATAACCCACTACCACCTAGGACCAATTAGAATTTACGCCCGAACAAAATAACCCAAACAATTTAACTCACAAACCTTTTTTTCACTCTCTTCCCTTTCTCTCATGAAAATGAGAGAGTTGGGACGGTAGAGAACAGCCCGAACAGGCAGGAGGAGAATGCAGTCCGAACAGACGGCTCTCCTTCCCTCTACCTCCCTCCTACCTCCCTCTTGCTCCTTCTAAAAATAAACCTTATAATGAATTAATCTTCATAACAAACAAACTAACCGTAACCCGGAGTCTATCCCAATATACTTGATATAACATTACCGGATTAATATAACCCACTACCACCTAGGACCAATTAGAATTTACGCCCGAACAAAATAACCCAAACAATTTAACTCACAAACCTTTTTTTCACTCTCTTCCCTTTCTCTCATGAAAATGAGAGAGTTGGGACGGTAGAGAACAGCCCGAACAGGCAGGAGGAGAATGCAGTCCGAACAGACGGCTCTCCTTCCCTCTACCTCCCTCCTACCTCCCTCTTGCTCCTTCTAAAAATAAACCTTATAATGAATTAATCTTCATAACAAACAAACTAACCGTAACCCGGAGTCTATCCCAATATACTTAATAAAACATTACCGGATTAATATAACCCACTACCACCTAGGACCAATTAGAATTTATGCCCGAACAAAATAACCCAAACAATTTAACTCACAAACCTTTTTTTCACTCTCTTCCCTTTCTCTCATGAAAATGAGAGAGTTGGGACGGTAGAGAACAGCCCGAACAGGCAGGAGGAGAATGCAGTCCGAACAGACGGCTCTCCTTCCCTCTACCTCCCTCCTACCTCCCTCTTGCTCCTTCTAAAAATAAACCTTATAATGAATTAATCTTCATAACAAACAAACTAACCGTAACCCGGTATCTATCCCAATATACTTGATATAACATTACCGGATTAATATAACCCACTACCACCTAGGACCAATTAGAATTTATGCCCGAACAAAATAACCCAAACAATTTAACTCACAAACCTTTTTTTCACTCTCTTCCCTTTCTCTCATGAAAATGAGAGAGTTGGGACGGTAGAGAACAGCCCGAACAGGCAGGAGGAGAATGCAGTCCGAACAGACGGCTCTCCTTCCCTCTACCTCCCTCCTACCTCCCTCTTGCTCCTTCTAAAAATAAACCTTATAATTAATTAATCTTCATAACAAACAAACTAACCGTAACCCGGAGTCTATCCCAATATACTTGGTAAACCCTCAACACATTCCCAACCCTAACCCTAACCCTAACCCCTAACCCTAACCCTTAACATATTCCCAACCCTAACCCTAACCCTAACCCAAACCCTAACCCTAACCCAAACCCTAAACCCTAACCCTAACCCTTAACACGAGTCCTTGAATCCAAACCTAACCCTAACCCTAACCCCTACCCTTAACACATTCCTAACCCTAACCCTAACCCTATTAACCCTTACCCAATCCTGAATCCGGACCTAAACCCTAAACTTAACCCCTACCCTCAACACATTCCCAACCCTAACCCTAACCCTAACCCCAACCCCAACCTTAAGCTTAACTAACCCCAACCTAACTCTGAATCTAAACCTAACCCCAACCCCTACCCTAACCATATTCCCCACCCTAACCCTAACCCTAACCCCTAACCCCTAACCCTAACCCTAACCTAGCCCTAAACCTAACCCTAAAACTAACCCTAGCCCTGGTTCTAAACCTAACCCTAACGTTAACCCTAAGACCTAGCCCTAAACCCGACCCTAAACCTAACCCTAGCGCTTAACCTAACCCTAAACCTAACCCTAAACTTAACCCTCAATCCAACCCTAAACTTAACCCTCAATCTAACCCTCAATCTAACCCTCAATCTAACCCTAAACCTAACCCTAAACCTAACCCTAAACCTAACCCTAAACCTAGCCCTGAGCCTAACCTTAGACCTAACCCTAAACCTAACCTTAGCTCTAAAACCATCACTGTTACCCAATCTTTTTTATATATAAAAAAAACGTAACAAAAAAAACCCCACCCCTTTCCCCAACCCTAAAATCTCTAATTACTACAGATGTAGTTAAAATGAATAGTTATGTGGGAAGGTTTGTTTTTATATATATATATTTTTTTCATATATATATATTTTTTTATTATGTTTTTATTATATTTTTTTCATATATATTTTTTTATTATGTTTTTATTATATTTTTTATATATATTTTTTTATATATTTATAGATTTTTTCTAAATTATTTATGTATTTATTTATTAGTTTTTTCTATTTATTTATATATTTATATAATAACTACGGACATTCCAACACGGAGCGTTCTCCGTGCCCAAGTGTATAGCCCCACGCGTAGTGTGTGTAGTCAGCCGGATCCACCGAGAGTGATGGAGTGCCACTTTAATCGCGGCGCGAGTTTCGCTCGCGATGCCGGTGGACTGCCTTTACTTCTCTTTGAGGGCCGGTTTTCTCGGCGGCGAGTTGCTCGCTGTCGACCGGATTGTTTTGGACAGAAGTTGTCCACCCGGAGATTATTTTGTTTTCCCGCTGTCATGTCATTACAAGCGCTACCGCTATCGCTCATGGTACCGTTTTTTTAAAAAAAACCTACAACATCCCCACGTTAATGAAACACTTCCGCGATGTTTTTTCTGGTTAAAATAATTTCAGTAGGCTATTGAAAATTATTTAACATACAAAAACATAGTCAACTAATAAAATAGAGGAATTATGGGATAATTATAGAGGACCAATCAGAGGATGAACATCATGCTAGAGACTCCCCTTCAGGAAGTAGCGGCCGTTCCTACCGAAAAAAACCGCTATGAACCATGGGTACTTTTAATTTTAATTTCTTCACGCATTTTATTGCACGAAAAAATATTTATATGCCACCAATCGTTTAATGAAATTCTAAATATAATATTCAGGACCCCAACTACATTATTAAAAACATAAAATCCCAGGAACCAGGAGGGTGAAAGACATAACCCGAGTAGACCCTATACGAAATTTAAGTGATAAAATAATGAAGACCTGGCTGGGGTAAGTGTTATCCAAGGTTTCTAGGTGTAAAACTAAAAAAAACATAGATATATTGGACAATTCCTGGAGTTGTGCGGTGTACGGGACACAGGAATTGTTCCTTTAAAAGTAGAATGCTGTTTTTACAGCAATTTAAATTTTCACACCCTTATTTCCTCATCCCCTGGTCCAAACTTAGGGACCAGGCCGTGGATGCACCGGGACCTAGACCTTTTAGAACTAACTACCTATCTCCATCCTTTAACCCAACCTGTATAATAATACCTAGGAGATAACAGTAACCACTTACTCTACTAGGTCTAATTTATCCTTACTCCCAAGACATACCCGTAATCAGATCTTATTATCCATTATAACCGAAGTAACCAAACTATCATCAAACAGACGATAGCTTACCCAAGAAAATAACCAAAACCCGACCAACTTGAATAACGTTAGAACAACGGTATTTCAATTTAGCCAAACTCGACTACCTCGTCTAACAACAGCAGAAATGTACCTGGGATAAATTAAAAGGCAACGTATCCAAGCTCAACAAAGTCCAACCAATAATACCGGAGGCACCTTAAGAAAAAATAGTGATACAAACTTACCCAAACTCAACAGAATCCTAGGACAGAAATATCTTACCGACAAAGAAAGACCGTACCCAAACTCAACAAAATCCGAATGACCATAGTAAGAACTACCCAATGACAAAGACAGAACCTAACCAAAAAAAACTCAAAGTCTAAGGAAAAGAATATCCTACCAACGTATAAAGGTCGTACCCAAATGCAACGAAATCCAACGAACAAATTTTTTTTAAATAAAACCAATTGACCGGGGGACACACACCAGGGTCTTGATCAAACCCAGGTGGCCTGCCTCAAGGAGAGGGTGTATAGTTTGTTTAAAAGGCTGAAACACTCAATGATCCTGAGGTACACTACTGATGAATGTGTCCTAAATTCCTAAAAGTAATCATATGGAAATTCAGAGAAAGAAGAAACAGGGTGCGCTTAACCATCCGTAACAACTTGAATCAAAAAACAATAAGGTGTACTTAACCACGCTTAAACTCGTAATAAAAAACAAACAAGGTTTTCTTACCATCCGTAACAACTTTAAACAAGAAACTAACAAGGTGTACTTAACCACGCTTAAACCCGTAATAAGGAACAAACAAGGTGTTCTGAACCAATCCGTAAAAACTTGAAACAGAAACAAATAAGGTGTACCTAACCACGCTTAAACCCGTAACCAAAAAAACAAACAAGGTGATCTTAACCATCCGTAACAACTTTAAACAAGAAACTAACAAGGTGTACTTAACCACGCTTAAACCCGTAATAAGGAACAAACAAGGTGTTCTGAACCAATCCGTAAAAACTTGAAACAGAAACAAATAAGGTGTACCTAACCACGCTTAAACCCGTAACCAAAAAAACAAACAAGGTGATCTTAACCATCCGTAACAACTTTAAACAAGAAACTAACAAGGTGTACTTAACCACGCTTAAACCCTTAATAAGGAACAAACAAGGTGTTCTGAACCAATCCGTAAAAACTTGAAACAGAAACAAATAAGGTGTACCTAACCACGCTTAAACCCGTAACCAAAAAAACAAACAAGGTGATCTTAACCATCCGTAACAACTTTAAACAAGAAACTAACAAGGTGTACTTAACCACGCTTAAACCCGTAATAAGGAACAAACAAGGTGTTCTGAACCAATCCGTAAAAACTTGAAACAGAAACAAATAAGGTGTACCTAACCACGCTTAAACCCGTAACCAAAAAAACAAACAAGGTGATCTTAACCATTCGTAACAACTTGAAACAAAAACAAACAAGGTTTATTTAACCACGCTTAAACCCATAACAAATGAACACCCAAATAAAACAAATAGGGTGTTCTTAACCATCCATAAACAACTGGAAACAAAAACAAACAAGGTGTATTTAACCACGTTTACACCCAGAACAAAAAACAAACAAAACGTTCTTAACCATCCGCAACAACTTGAACAGGAACCTAACTCTCTACCTAACATAATACGGGATTGGAGAATCTTGATAACGTGCGACGGCCCGTGCATTACCTTTGGTCCCCTATACCAAACTGCCCTTTCTGGCCAGGGGGGAACATAGGAAAAGTACTCACCAATACATACCAGGCTACCCAAACTGGGTAGACGGGATCATCAATACAGTACTCAACCAACCTAACCCTAACCCTAACCCTAACCCTAACCCTAACCCTAACCCTAACCCTAACCCTAACCCTAACCCTAACCCTAACCCTAACCCTAACCCTAACCCTAACCCTAACCCTAACCCTAACCCTAACCCTAACCCTAACCCTAACCCTAACCCTAACCCTAACCCTAACAACTTGAACAGGAACCTAACTCTCTACCTAACATAATACGGGATTGGAGAATCTTGATAACGTGCGACGGCCCGTGCATTACCTTTGGTCCCCTATACCAAACTGCCCATGCTGGCCAGGGGGGAACATAGGAATAGTACTCACCAATACATGCCAGGATACCCAACTGGGTAAACGGAATCATCTATACAGTACTCAACAAACCCAAATCAAAAAACAATAAGGTGTACCTAACCACGCTTAAACTCGTAATAAAAAACAAACAAGGTTTTCTTACCATCCGTAACAACTTTAAACAAGAAACTAACAAGGTGTACTTAACCACGCTTAAACCCGTAATAAGGAACAAACAAGGTGTTCTGAACCAATCCGTAAAAACTTGAAACAGAAACAAATAAGGTGTACCTAACCACGCTTAAACCCGTAACCAAAAAAACAAACAAGGTGATCTTAACCATCCGTAACAACTTTAAACAAGAAACTAACAAGGTGTACTTAACCACGCTTAAACCCGTAATAAGGAACAAACAAGGTGTTCTGAACCAATCCGTAAAAACTTGAAACAGAAACAAATAAGGTGTACCTAACCACGCTTAAACCCGTAACCAAAAAAACAAACAAGGTGATCTTAACCATTCGTAACAACTTGAAACAAAAACAAACAAGGTTTATTTAACCACGCTTAAACCCATAACAAATGAACACCCAAATAAAACAAATAGGGTGTTCTTAACCATCCATAAACAACTGGAAACAAAAACAAACAAGGTGTATTTAACCACGTTTAAACCCAGAACAAAAAACAAACAAAACGTTCTTAACCATCCGCAACAACTTGAACAGGAACCTAACTCTCTACCTAACATAATACGGGATTGGAGAATCTTGATAACGTGCGACGGCCCGTGCATTACCTTTGGTCCCCTATACCAAACTGCCCATGCTGGCCAGGGGGGAACATAGGAATAGTACTCACCAATACATACCAGGCTACCCAAACTGGGTAGACGGGATCATCAATACAGTACTCAACCGACCTAACCCTTAGCCCAACCCTAAACCTAACCCTAGCCCTGGTTCTAAACCTAACCCTAACCCTAACGTTAACCCTAAGACCTAGCCCCAAACCTAACCCCAAACCTAACCCTAAACCTAACCCTTATCCTAACCCTAAAACCAAATCCTAACCCTAACGATTGACAAATAGAGGTCGTACCCAAACTCAACAAAATCCAAGAACAAAAATATCCCACTGACAAATAGAGGTCGTACCCAAACACTACAAAATCCAATTGAAAATGGAAGAAGTTTACCAATGACAAACAGAGATGGAACTTACCTATAGTCAACAAAATCTAAGAACATAGATATCCCACAGACAAATAGAGGTCGTACCCAAACTCAACAAAATCCAACCAACAAGAGTAGAAATATTTCCTAAAATAAACCAATTGACCGGGGGACACACACCAGGGTCTTGACGAAGCCCAGGTGGCCTGCCTCAAGGAGAGGGTGTATAGTTTGTTTAAAAGGCTGAAACACTCAATGATCCTGAGGTACACTACTGATGAATGTGTCCTAAATTTCTAAAAGTAATCATATAGAAATGCGGAGAAAGAACAAATAAGGTGTTCTTAACCACTCTTAACAACTGGAAACAAAAAAACAAACAGGGTATTCTCAACCACTCTTAACAACTGAATACAAAAAACAAATAAGGTGTTCTTAACCACTCTTAAAGAAAACAACTACGTCTACCAACGACTAATAAAGCATCTAAACAACAAATATAAGACAAATTACTCTGGACCTATACTACTAAGAGGAAACAAGCATCCTTTTAAATGTAAGTCACCTTAAACCCTGGTTAGCGGACTTCTCCTTGAAGCCAGAATATGCCTATATTCTTTAACCCAAATGGGATAACTACAAAACATGAACCTAACACTCTACCTAACATAATACGGGATTGGAGAATCTTGATAACGTGCGACGGCCCGTGCATTACCTTTGGTCCCCTATACCAAACTGCCCATGCTGGCCAGGGGGGAACATAGGAAAAGTACTCACCAATACATACCAGGCTACCCAAACTGGGTAGACGGGATCATCAATACAGTACTCACCCAACCTAATCTAGCCTGTGCCTCGGAAAGCAGATTCTCCTTATAACCCATTATATGTATTATCTAACCAAATCTCCCTCCCCTTTCTTTCCTCCTCTTAAAGGCATTGACATGGCGCAAGATAAGGTGTACAACAACTTCCAACTATTGCTTAGAGTCTATTCTCATAAATTAACAACTATACAAAATAACTTAGCTTACAATTTTTTTTATTTTTTTTTTTTTTTTATTTTTTATTTTTTTTTTTTTTTTCATTCTTTTTCTCACTCTCTTCCCCTTCTCTCAGGAAACTGAGAGAGCTGGGACGGTAGAGAATAGCCCGAACAGGCAGGAGGAGAATTCAGTCCGAACAGACGGCTCTCCTTCCCTCTACCTCCCTTCTACATCTACTTCTCCTCCACTTCCCTCTCCTCTCCAAACCTATCCTAAAACCCTGACCCTAACCCTAACTTTAGCTCTAAACCTAACCCTAACCCTAATGTTAACCCTAAGACTTAACCCTAAACCTAACCCTAGACCTAACCCTTAGCCCAACCCTAAACCTAACCCTAGCCCTGGTTCTAAACCTAACCCTAACCCTAACGTTAACCCTAAGACCTAGCCCCAAACCTAACCCCAAACCTAACCCTAAACCTAACCCTTATCCTAACCCTAAAACCAAATCCTAACCCTAACGATTGACAAATAGAGGTCGTACCCAAACTCAACAAAATCCAAGAACAAAAATATCCCACTGACAAATAGAGGTCGTACCCAAACACTACAAAATCCAATTGAAAATGGAAGAAGTTTACCAATGACAAACAGAGATGGAACTTACCTATAGTCAACAAAATCTAAGAACATAGATATCCCACAGACAAATAGAGGTCGTACCCAAACTCAACAAAATCCAACCAACAAGAGTAGAAATATTTCCTAAAATAAACCAATTGACCGGGGGACACACACCAGGGTCTTGACGAAGCCCAGGTGGCCTGCCTCAAGGAGAGGGTGTATAGTTTGTTTAAAAGGCTGAAACACTCAATGATCCTGAGGTACACTACTGATGAATGTGTCCTAAATTTCTAAAAGTAATCATATAGAAATGCGGAGAAAGAACAAATAAGGTGTTCTTAACCACTCTTAACAACTGGAAACAAAAAAACAAACAGGGTATTCTCAACCACTCTTAACAACTGAATACAAAAAACAAATAAGGTGTTCTTAACCACTCTTAAAGAAAACAACTACGTCTACCAACGACTAATAAAGCATCTAAACAACAAATATAAGACAAATTACTCTGGACCTATACTACTAAGAGGAAACAAGCATCCTTTTAAATGTAAGTCACCTTAAACCCTGGTTAGCGGACTTCTCCTTGAAGCCAGAATATGCCTATATTCTTTAACCCAAATGGGATAACTACAAAACATGAACCTAACACTCTACCTAACATAATACGGGATTGGAGAATCTTGATAACGTGCGACGGCCCGTGCATTACCTTTGGTCCCCTATACCAAACTGCCCATGCTGGCCAGGGGGGAACATAGGAAAAGTACTCACCAATACATACCAGGCTACCCAAACTGGGTAGACGGGATCATCAATACAGTACTCACCCAACCTAATCTAGCCTGTGCCTCGGAAAGCAGATTCTCCTTATAACCCATTATATGTATTATCTAACCAAATCTCCCTCCCCTTTCTTTCCTCCTCTTAAAGGCATTGACATGGCGCAAGATAAGGTGTACAACAACTTCCAACTATTGCTTAGAGTCTATTCTCATAAATTAACAACTATACAAAATAACTTAGCTTACAATTTTTTTTATTTTTTTTTTTTTTTTATTTTTTATTTTTTTTTTTTTTTTCATTCTTTTTCTCACTCTCTTCCCCTTCTCTCAGGAAACTGAGAGAGCTGGGACGGTAGAGAATAGCCCGAACAGGCAGGAGGAGAATTCAGTCCGAACAGACGGCTCTCCTTCCCTCTACCTCCCTTCTACATCTACTTCTCCTCCACTTCCCTCTCCTCTCCAAACCTATCCTAAAACCCTGACCCTAACCCTAACTTTAGCTCTAAACCTAACCCTAACCCTAATGTTAACCCTAAGACTTAACCCTAAACCTAACCCTAGACCTAACCCTTAGCCCAACCCTAAACCTAACCCTAGCCCTGGTTCTAAACCTAACCCTAACCCTAACGTTAACCCTAAGACCTAGCCCCAAACCTAACCCCAAACCTAACCCTAAACCTAACCCTTATCCTAACCCTAAAACCAAATCCTAACCCTAACGATTGACAAATAGAGGTCGTACCCAAACTCAACAAAATCCAAGAACAAAAATATCCCACTGACAAATAGAGGTCGTACCCAAACACTACAAAATCCAATTGAAAATGGAAGAAGTTTACCAATGACAAACAGAGATGGAACTTACCTATAGTCAACAAAATCTAAGAACATAGATATCCCACAGACAAATAGAGGTCGTACCCAAACTCAACAAAATCCAACCAACAAGAGTAGAAATATTTCCTAAAATAAACCAATTGACCGGGGGACACACACCAGGGTCTTGACGAAGCCCAGGTGGCCTGCCTCAAGGAGAGGGTGTATAGTTTGTTTAAAAGGCTGAAACACTCAATGATCCTGAGGTACACTACTGATGAATGTGTCCTAAATTTCTAAAAGTAATCATATAGAAATGCGGAGAAAGAACAAATAAGGTGTTCTTAACCACTCTTAACAACTGGAAACAAAAAAACAAACAGGGTATTCTCAACCACTCTTAACAACTGAATACAAAAAACAAATAAGGTGTTCTTAACCACTCTTAAAGAAAACAACTACGTCTACCAACGACTAATAAAGCATCTAAACAACAAATATAAGACAAATTACTCTGGACCTATACTACTAAGAGGAAACAAGCATCCTTTTAAATGTAAGTCACCTTAAACCCTGGTTAGCGGACTTCTCCTTGAAGCCAGAATATGCCTATATTCTTTAACCCAAATGGGATAACTACAAAACATGAACCTAACACTCTACCTAACATAATACGGGATTGGAGAATCTTGATAACGTGCGACGGCCCGTGCATTACCTTTGGTCCCCTATACCAAACTGCCCATGCTGGCCAGGGGGGAACATAGGAAAAGTACTCACCAATACATACCAGGCTACCCAAACTGGGTAGACGGGATCATCAATACAGTACTCACCCAACCTAATCTAGCCTGTGCCTCGGAAAGCAGATTCTCCTTATAACCCATTATATGTATTATCTAACCAAATCTCCCTCCCCTTTCTTTCCTCCTCTTAAAGGCATTGACATGGCGCAAGATAAGGTGTACAACAACTTCCAACTATTGCTTAGAGTCTATTCTCATAAATTAACAACTATACAAAATAACTTAGCTTACAATTTTTTTTATTTTTTTTTTTTTTTTATTTTTTATTTTTTTTTTTTTTTTCATTCTTTTTCTCACTCTCTTCCCCTTCTCTCAGGAAACTGAGAGAGCTGGGACGGTAGAGAATAGCCCGAACAGGCAGGAGGAGAATTCAGTCCGAACAGACGGCTCTCCTTCCCTCTACCTCCCTTCTACATCTACTTCTCCTCCACTTCCCTCTCCTCTCCAAACCTATCCTAAAACCCTGACCCTAACCCTAACTTTAGCTCTAAACCTAACCCTAACCCTAATGTTAACCCTAAGACTTAACCCTAAACCTAACCCTAGACCTAACCCTTAGCCCAACCCTAAACCTAACCCTAGCCCTGGTTCTAAACCTAACCCTAACCCTAACGTTAACCCTAAGACCTAGCCCCAAACCTAACCCCAAACCTAACCCTAAACCTAACCCTTATCCTAACCCTAAAACCAAATCCTAACCCTAACGATTGACAAATAGAGGTCGTACCCAAACTCAACAAAATCCAAGAACAAAAATATCCCACTGACAAATAGAGGTCGTACCCAAACACTACAAAATCCAATTGAAAATGGAAGAAGTTTACCAATGACAAACAGAGATGGAACTTACCTATAGTCAACAAAATCTAAGAACATAGATATCCCACAGACAAATAGAGGTCGTACCCAAACTCAACAAAATCCAACCAACAAGAGTAGAAATATTTCCTAAAATAAACCAATTGACCGGGGGACACACACCAGGGTCTTGACGAAGCCCAGGTGGCCTGCCTCAAGGAGAGGGTGTATAGTTTGTTTAAAAGGCTGAAACACTCAATGATCCTGAGGTACACTACTGATGAATGTGTCCTAAATTTCTAAAAGTAATCATATAGAAATGCGGAGAAAGAACAAATAAGGTGTTCTTAACCACTCTTAACAACTGGAAACAAAAAAACAAACAGGGTATTCTCAACCACTCTTAACAACTGAATACAAAAAACAAATAAGGTGTTCTTAACCACTCTTAAAGAAAACAACTACGTCTACCAACGACTAATAAAGCATCTAAACAACAAATATAAGACAAATTACTCTGGACCTATACTACTAAGAGGAAACAAGCATCCTTTTAAATGTAAGTCACCTTAAACCCTGGTTAGCGGACTTCTCCTTGAAGCCAGAATATGCCTATATTCTTTAACCCAAATGGGATAACTACAAAACATGAACCTAACACTCTACCTAACATAATACGGGATTGGAGAATCTTGATAACGTGCGACGGCCCGTGCATTACCTTTGGTCCCCTATACCAAACTGCCCATGCTGGCCAGGGGGGAACATAGGAAAAGTACTCACCAATACATACCAGGCTACCCAAACTGGGTAGACGGGATCATCAATACAGTACTCACCCAACCTAATCTAGCCTGTGCCTCGGAAAGCAGATTCTCCTTATAACCCATTATATGTATTATCTAACCAAATCTCCCTCCCCTTTCTTTCCTCCTCTTAAAGGCATTGACATGGCGCAAGATAAGGTGTACAACAACTTCCAACTATTGCTTAGAGTCTATTCTCATAAATTAACAACTATACAAAATAACTTAGCTTACAATTTTTTTTATTTTTTTTTTTTTTTTATTTTTTATTTTTTTTTTTTTTTTCATTCTTTTTCTCACTCTCTTCCCCTTCTCTCAGGAAACTGAGAGAGCTGGGACGGTAGAGAATAGCCCGAACAGGCAGGAGGAGAATTCAGTCCGAACAGACGGCTCTCCTTCCCTCTACCTCCCTTCTACATCTACTTCTCCTCCACTTCCCTCTCCTCTCCAAACCTATCCTAAAACCCTGACCCTAACCCTAACTTTAGCTCTAAACCTAACCCTAACCCTAATGTTAACCCTAAGACTTAACCCTAAACCTAACCCTAGACCTAACCCTTAGCCCAACCCTAAACCTAACCCTAGCCCTGGTTCTAAACCTAACCCTAACCCTAACGTTAACCCTAAGACCTAGCCCCAAACCTAACCCCAAACCTAACCCTAAACCTAACCCTTATCCTAACCCTAAAACCAAATCCTAACCCTAACGATTGACAAATAGAGGTCGTACCCAAACTCAACAAAATCCAAGAACAAAAATATCCCACTGACAAATAGAGGTCGTACCCAAACACTACAAAATCCAATTGAAAATGGAAGAAGTTTACCAATGACAAACAGAGATGGAACTTACCTATAGTCAACAAAATCTAAGAACATAGATATCCCACAGACAAATAGAGGTCGTACCCAAACTCAACAAAATCCAACCAACAAGAGTAGAAATATTTCCTAAAATAAACCAATTGACCGGGGGACACACACCAGGGTCTTGACGAAGCCCAGGTGGCCTGCCTCAAGGAGAGGGTGTATAGTTTGTTTAAAAGGCTGAAACACTCAATGATCCTGAGGTACACTACTGATGAATGTGTCCTAAATTTCTAAAAGTAATCATATAGAAATGCGGAGAAAGAACAAATAAGGTGTTCTTAACCACTCTTAACAACTGGAAACAAAAAAACAAACAGGGTATTCTCAACCACTCTTAACAACTGAATACAAAAAACAAATAAGGTGTTCTTAACCACTCTTAAAGAAAACAACTACGTCTACCAACGACTAATAAAGCATCTAAACAACAAATATAAGACAAATTACTCTGGACCTATACTACTAAGAGGAAACAAGCATCCTTTTAAATGTAAGTCACCTTAAACCCTGGTTAGCGGACTTCTCCTTGAAGCCAGAATATGCCTATATTCTTTAACCCAAATGGGATAACTACAAAACATGAACCTAACACTCTACCTAACATAATACGGGATTGGAGAATCTTGATAACGTGCGACGGCCCGTGCATTACCTTTGGTCCCCTATACCAAACTGCCCATGCTGGCCAGGGGGGAACATAGGAAAAGTACTCACCAATACATACCAGGCTACCCAAACTGGGTAGACGGGATCATCAATACAGTACTCACCCAACCTAATCTAGCCTGTGCCTCGGAAAGCAGATTCTCCTTATAACCCATTATATGTATTATCTAACCAAATCTCCCTCCCCTTTCTTTCCTCCTCTTAAAGGCATTGACATGGCGCAAGATAAGGTGTACAACAACTTCCAACTATTGCTTAGAGTCTATTCTCATAAATTAACAACTATACAAAATAACTTAGCTTACAATTTTTTTTATTTTTTTTTTTTTTTTATTTTTTATTTTTTTTTTTTTTTTCATTCTTTTTCTCACTCTCTTCCCCTTCTCTCAGGAAACTGAGAGAGCTGGGACGGTAGAGAATAGCCCGAACAGGCAGGAGGAGAATTCAGTCCGAACAGACGGCTCTCCTTCCCTCTACCTCCCTTCTACATCTACTTCTCCTCCACTTCCCTCTCCTCTCCAAACCTATCCTAAAACCCTGACCCTAACCCTAACTTTAGCTCTAAACCTAACCCTAACCCTAATGTTAACCCTAAGACTTAACCCTAAACCTAACCCTAGACCTAACCCTTAGCCCAACCCTAAACCTAACCCTAGCCCTGGTTCTAAACCTAACCCTAACCCTAACGTTAACCCTAAGACCTAGCCCCAAACCTAACCCCAAACCTAACCCTAAACCTAACCCTTATCCTAACCCTAAAACCAAATCCTAACCCTAACGATTGACAAATAGAGGTCGTACCCAAACTCAACAAAATCCAAGAACAAAAATATCCCACTGACAAATAGAGGTCGTACCCAAACACTACAAAATCCAATTGAAAATGGAAGAAGTTTACCAATGACAAACAGAGATGGAACTTACCTATAGTCAACAAAATCTAAGAACATAGATATCCCACAGACAAATAGAGGTCGTACCCAAACTCAACAAAATCCAACCAACAAGAGTAGAAATATTTCCTAAAATAAACCAATTGACCGGGGGACACACACCAGGGTCTTGACGAAGCCCAGGTGGCCTGCCTCAAGGAGAGGGTGTATAGTTTGTTTAAAAGGCTGAAACACTCAATGATCCTGAGGTACACTACTGATGAATGTGTCCTAAATTTCTAAAAGTAATCATATAGAAATGCGGAGAAAGAACAAATAAGGTGTTCTTAACCACTCTTAACAACTGGAAACAAAAAAACAAACAGGGTATTCTCAACCACTCTTAACAACTGAATACAAAAAACAAATAAGGTGTTCTTAACCACTCTTAAAGAAAACAACTACGTCTACCAACGACTAATAAAGCATCTAAACAACAAATATAAGACAAATTACTCTGGACCTATACTACTAAGAGGAAACAAGCATCCTTTTAAATGTAAGTCACCTTAAACCCTGGTTAGCGGACTTCTCCTTGAAGCCAGAATATGCCTATATTCTTTAACCCAAATGGGATAACTACAAAACATGAACCTAACACTCTACCTAACATAATACGGGATTGGAGAATCTTGATAACGTGCGACGGCCCGTGCATTACCTTTGGTCCCCTATACCAAACTGCCCATGCTGGCCAGGGGGGAACATAGGAAAAGTACTCACCAATACATACCAGGCTACCCAAACTGGGTAGACGGGATCATCAATACAGTACTCACCCAACCTAATCTAGCCTGTGCCTCGGAAAGCAGATTCTCCTTATAACCCATTATATGTATTATCTAACCAAATCTCCCTCCCCTTTCTTTCCTCCTCTTAAAGGCATTGACATGGCGCAAGATAAGGTGTACAACAACTTCCAACTATTGCTTAGAGTCTATTCTCATAAATTAACAACTATACAAAATAACTTAGCTTACAATTTTTTTTATTTTTTTTTTTTTTTTATTTTTTATTTTTTTTTTTTTTTTCATTCTTTTTCTCACTCTCTTCCCCTTCTCTCAGGAAACTGAGAGAGCTGGGACGGTAGAGAATAGCCCGAACAGGCAGGAGGAGAATTCAGTCCGAACAGACGGCTCTCCTTCCCTCTACCTCCCTTCTACATCTACTTCTCCTCCACTTCCCTCTCCTCTCCAAACCTATCCTAAAACCCTGACCCTAACCCTAACTTTAGCTCTAAACCTAACCCTAACCCTAATGTTAACCCTAAGACTTAACCCTAAACCTAACCCTAGACCTAACCCTTAGCCCAACCCTAAACCTAACCCTAGCCCTGGTTCTAAACCTAACCCTAACCCTAACGTTAACCCTAAGACCTAGCCCCAAACCTAACCCCAAACCTAACCCTAAACCTAACCCTTATCCTAACCCTAAAACCAAATCCTAACCCTAACGATTGACAAATAGAGGTCGTACCCAAACTCAACAAAATCCAAGAACAAAAATATCCCACTGACAAATAGAGGTCGTACCCAAACACTACAAAATCCAATTGAAAATGGAAGAAGTTTACCAATGACAAACAGAGATGGAACTTACCTATAGTCAACAAAATCTAAGAACATAGATATCCCACAGACAAATAGAGGTCGTACCCAAACTCAACAAAATCCAACCAACAAGAGTAGAAATATTTCCTAAAATAAACCAATTGACCGGGGGACACACACCAGGGTCTTGACGAAGCCCAGGTGGCCTGCCTCAAGGAGAGGGTGTATAGTTTGTTTAAAAGGCTGAAACACTCAATGATCCTGAGGTACACTACTGATGAATGTGTCCTAAATTTCTAAAAGTAATCATATAGAAATGCGGAGAAAGAACAAATAAGGTGTTCTTAACCACTCTTAACAACTGGAAACAAAAAAACAAACAGGGTATTCTCAACCACTCTTAACAACTGAATACAAAAAACAAATAAGGTGTTCTTAACCACTCTTAAAGAAAACAACTACGTCTACCAACGACTAATAAAGCATCTAAACAACAAATATAAGACAAATTACTCTGGACCTATACTACTAAGAGGAAACAAGCATCCTTTTAAATGTAAGTCACCTTAAACCCTGGTTAGCGGACTTCTCCTTGAAGCCAGAATATGCCTATATTCTTTAACCCAAATGGGATAACTACAAAACATGAACCTAACACTCTACCTAACATAATACGGGATTGGAGAATCTTGATAACGTGCGACGGCCCGTGCATTACCTTTGGTCCCCTATACCAAACTGCCCATGCTGGCCAGGGGGGAACATAGGAAAAGTACTCACCAATACATACCAGGCTACCCAAACTGGGTAGACGGGATCATCAATACAGTACTCACCCAACCTAATCTAGCCTGTGCCTCGGAAAGCAGATTCTCCTTATAACCCATTATATGTATTATCTAACCAAATCTCCCTCCCCTTTCTTTCCTCCTCTTAAAGGCATTGACATGGCGCAAGATAAGGTGTACAACAACTTCCAACTATTGCTTAGAGTCTATTCTCATAAATTAACAACTATACAAAATAACTTAGCTTACAATTTTTTTTATTTTTTTTTTTTTTTTATTTTTTATTTTTTTTTTTTTTTTCATTCTTTTTCTCACTCTCTTCCCCTTCTCTCAGGAAACTGAGAGAGCTGGGACGGTAGAGAATAGCCCGAACAGGCAGGAGGAGAATTCAGTCCGAACAGACGGCTCTCCTTCCCTCTACCTCCCTTCTACATCTACTTCTCCTCCACTTCCCTCTCCTCTCCAAACCTATCCTAAAACCCTGACCCTAACCCTAACTTTAGCTCTAAACCTAACCCTAACCCTAATGTTAACCCTAAGACTTAACCCTAAACCTAACCCTAGACCTAACCCTTAGCCCAACCCTAAACCTAACCCTAGCCCTGGTTCTAAACCTAACCCTAACCCTAACGTTAACCCTAAGACCTAGCCCCAAACCTAACCCCAAACCTAACCCTAAACCTAACCCTTATCCTAACCCTAAAACCAAATCCTAACCCTAACGATTGACAAATAGAGGTCGTACCCAAACTCAACAAAATCCAAGAACAAAAATATCCCACTGACAAATAGAGGTCGTACCCAAACACTACAAAATCCAATTGAAAATGGAAGAAGTTTACCAATGACAAACAGAGATGGAACTTACCTATAGTCAACAAAATCTAAGAACATAGATATCCCACAGACAAATAGAGGTCGTACCCAAACTCAACAAAATCCAACCAACAAGAGTAGAAATATTTCCTAAAATAAACCAATTGACCGGGGGACACACACCAGGGTCTTGACGAAGCCCAGGTGGCCTGCCTCAAGGAGAGGGTGTATAGTTTGTTTAAAAGGCTGAAACACTCAATGATCCTGAGGTACACTACTGATGAATGTGTCCTAAATTTCTAAAAGTAATCATATAGAAATGCGGAGAAAGAACAAATAAGGTGTTCTTAACCACTCTTAACAACTGGAAACAAAAAAACAAACAGGGTATTCTCAACCACTCTTAACAACTGAATACAAAAAACAAATAAGGTGTTCTTAACCACTCTTAAAGAAAACAACTACGTCTACCAACGACTAATAAAGCATCTAAACAACAAATATAAGACAAATTACTCTGGACCTATACTACTAAGAGGAAACAAGCATCCTTTTAAATGTAAGTCACCTTAAACCCTGGTTAGCGGACTTCTCCTTGAAGCCAGAATATGCCTATATTCTTTAACCCAAATGGGATAACTACAAAACATGAACCTAACACTCTACCTAACATAATACGGGATTGGAGAATCTTGATAACGTGCGACGGCCCGTGCATTACCTTTGGTCCCCTATACCAAACTGCCCATGCTGGCCAGGGGGGAACATAGGAAAAGTACTCACCAATACATACCAGGCTACCCAAACTGGGTAGACGGGATCATCAATACAGTACTCACCCAACCTAATCTAGCCTGTGCCTCGGAAAGCAGATTCTCCTTATAACCCATTATATGTATTATCTAACCAAATCTCCCTCCCCTTTCTTTCCTCCTCTTAAAGGCATTGACATGGCGCAAGATAAGGTGTACAACAACTTCCAACTATTGCTTAGAGTCTATTCTCATAAATTAACAACTATACAAAATAACTTAGCTTACAATTTTTTTTATTTTTTTTTTTTTTTTATTTTTTATTTTTTTTTTTTTTTTCATTCTTTTTCTCACTCTCTTCCCCTTCTCTCAGGAAACTGAGAGAGCTGGGACGGTAGAGAATAGCCCGAACAGGCAGGAGGAGAATTCAGTCCGAACAGACGGCTCTCCTTCCCTCTACCTCCCTTCTACATCTACTTCTCCTCCACTTCCCTCTCCTCTCCAAACCTATCCTAAAACCCTGACCCTAACCCTAACTTTAGCTCTAAACCTAACCCTAACCCTAATGTTAACCCTAAGACTTAACCCTAAACCTAACCCTAGACCTAACCCTTAGCCCAACCCTAAACCTAACCCTAGCCCTGGTTCTAAACCTAACCCTAACCCTAACGTTAACCCTAAGACCTAGCCCCAAACCTAACCCCAAACCTAACCCTAAACCTAACCCTTATCCTAACCCTAAAACCAAATCCTAACCCTAACGATTGACAAATAGAGGTCGTACCCAAACTCAACAAAATCCAAGAACAAAAATATCCCACTGACAAATAGAGGTCGTACCCAAACACTACAAAATCCAATTGAAAATGGAAGAAGTTTACCAATGACAAACAGAGATGGAACTTACCTATAGTCAACAAAATCTAAGAACATAGATATCCCACAGACAAATAGAGGTCGTACCCAAACTCAACAAAATCCAACCAACAAGAGTAGAAATATTTCCTAAAATAAACCAATTGACCGGGGGACACACACCAGGGTCTTGACGAAGCCCAGGTGGCCTGCCTCAAGGAGAGGGTGTATAGTTTGTTTAAAAGGCTGAAACACTCAATGATCCTGAGGTACACTACTGATGAATGTGTCCTAAATTTCTAAAAGTAATCATATAGAAATGCGGAGAAAGAACAAATAAGGTGTTCTTAACCACTCTTAACAACTGGAAACAAAAAAACAAACAGGGTATTCTCAACCACTCTTAACAACTGAATACAAAAAACAAATAAGGTGTTCTTAACCACTCTTAAAGAAAACAACTACGTCTACCAACGACTAATAAAGCATCTAAACAACAAATATAAGACAAATTACTCTGGACCTATACTACTAAGAGGAAACAAGCATCCTTTTAAATGTAAGTCACCTTAAACCCTGGTTAGCGGACTTCTCCTTGAAGCCAGAATATGCCTATATTCTTTAACCCAAATGGGATAACTACAAAACATGAACCTAACACTCTACCTAACATAATACGGGATTGGAGAATCTTGATAACGTGCGACGGCCCGTGCATTACCTTTGGTCCCCTATACCAAACTGCCCATGCTGGCCAGGGGGGAACATAGGAAAAGTACTCACCAATACATACCAGGCTACCCAAACTGGGTAGACGGGATCATCAATACAGTACTCACCCAACCTAATCTAGCCTGTGCCTCGGAAAGCAGATTCTCCTTATAACCCATTATATGTATTATCTAACCAAATCTCCCTCCCCTTTCTTTCCTCCTCTTAAAGGCATTGACATGGCGCAAGATAAGGTGTACAACAACTTCCAACTATTGCTTAGAGTCTATTCTCATAAATTAACAACTATACAAAATAACTTAGCTTACAATTTTTTTTATTTTTTTTTTTTTTTTATTTTTTATTTTTTTTTTTTTTTTCATTCTTTTTCTCACTCTCTTCCCCTTCTCTCAGGAAACTGAGAGAGCTGGGACGGTAGAGAATAGCCCGAACAGGCAGGAGGAGAATTCAGTCCGAACAGACGGCTCTCCTTCCCTCTACCTCCCTTCTACATCTACTTCTCCTCCACTTCCCTCTCCTCTCCAAACCTATCCTAAAACCCTGACCCTAACCCTAACTTTAGCTCTAAACCTAACCCTAACCCTAATGTTAACCCTAAGACTTAACCCTAAACCTAACCCTAGACCTAACCCTTAGCCCAACCCTAAACCTAACCCTAGCCCTGGTTCTAAACCTAACCCTAACCCTAACGTTAACCCTAAGACCTAGCCCCAAACCTAACCCCAAACCTAACCCTAAACCTAACCCTTATCCTAACCCTAAAACCAAATCCTAACCCTAACGATTGACAAATAGAGGTCGTACCCAAACTCAACAAAATCCAAGAACAAAAATATCCCACTGACAAATAGAGGTCGTACCCAAACACTACAAAATCCAATTGAAAATGGAAGAAGTTTACCAATGACAAACAGAGATGGAACTTACCTATAGTCAACAAAATCTAAGAACATAGATATCCCACAGACAAATAGAGGTCGTACCCAAACTCAACAAAATCCAACCAACAAGAGTAGAAATATTTCCTAAAATAAACCAATTGACCGGGGGACACACACCAGGGTCTTGACGAAGCCCAGGTGGCCTGCCTCAAGGAGAGGGTGTATAGTTTGTTTAAAAGGCTGAAACACTCAATGATCCTGAGGTACACTACTGATGAATGTGTCCTAAATTTCTAAAAGTAATCATATAGAAATGCGGAGAAAGAACAAATAAGGTGTTCTTAACCACTCTTAACAACTGGAAACAAAAAAACAAACAGGGTATTCTCAACCACTCTTAACAACTGAATACAAAAAACAAATAAGGTGTTCTTAACCACTCTTAAAGAAAACAACTACGTCTACCAACGACTAATAAAGCATCTAAACAACAAATATAAGACAAATTACTCTGGACCTATACTACTAAGAGGAAACAAGCATCCTTTTAAATGTAAGTCACCTTAAACCCTGGTTAGCGGACTTCTCCTTGAAGCCAGAATATGCCTATATTCTTTAACCCAAATGGGATAACTACAAAACATGAACCTAACACTCTACCTAACATAATACGGGATTGGAGAATCTTGATAACGTGCGACGGCCCGTGCATTACCTTTGGTCCCCTATACCAAACTGCCCATGCTGGCCAGGGGGGAACATAGGAAAAGTACTCACCAATACATACCAGGCTACCCAAACTGGGTAGACGGGATCATCAATACAGTACTCACCCAACCTAATCTAGCCTGTGCCTCGGAAAGCAGATTCTCCTTATAACCCATTATATGTATTATCTAACCAAATCTCCCTCCCCTTTCTTTCCTCCTCTTAAAGGCATTGACATGGCGCAAGATAAGGTGTACAACAACTTCCAACTATTGCTTAGAGTCTATTCTCATAAATTAACAACTATACAAAATAACTTAGCTTACAATTTTTTTTATTTTTTTTTTTTTTTTATTTTTTATTTTTTTTTTTTTTTTCATTCTTTTTCTCACTCTCTTCCCCTTCTCTCAGGAAACTGAGAGAGCTGGGACGGTAGAGAATAGCCCGAACAGGCAGGAGGAGAATTCAGTCCGAACAGACGGCTCTCCTTCCCTCTACCTCCCTTCTACATCTACTTCTCCTCCACTTCCCTCTCCTCTCCAAACCTATCCTAAAACCCTGACCCTAACCCTAACTTTAGCTCTAAACCTAACCCTAACCCTAATGTTAACCCTAAGACTTAACCCTAAACCTAACCCTAGACCTAACCCTTAGCCCAACCCTAAACCTAACCCTAGCCCTGGTTCTAAACCTAACCCTAACCCTAACGTTAACCCTAAGACCTAGCCCCAAACCTAACCCCAAACCTAACCCTAAACCTAACCCTTATCCTAACCCTAAAACCAAATCCTAACCCTAACGATTGACAAATAGAGGTCGTACCCAAACTCAACAAAATCCAAGAACAAAAATATCCCACTGACAAATAGAGGTCGTACCCAAACACTACAAAATCCAATTGAAAATGGAAGAAGTTTACCAATGACAAACAGAGATGGAACTTACCTATAGTCAACAAAATCTAAGAACATAGATATCCCACAGACAAATAGAGGTCGTACCCAAACTCAACAAAATCCAACCAACAAGAGTAGAAATATTTCCTAAAATAAACCAATTGACCGGGGGACACACACCAGGGTCTTGACGAAGCCCAGGTGGCCTGCCTCAAGGAGAGGGTGTATAGTTTGTTTAAAAGGCTGAAACACTCAATGATCCTGAGGTACACTACTGATGAATGTGTCCTAAATTTCTAAAAGTAATCATATAGAAATGCGGAGAAAGAACAAATAAGGTGTTCTTAACCACTCTTAACAACTGGAAACAAAAAAACAAACAGGGTATTCTCAACCACTCTTAACAACTGAATACAAAAAACAAATAAGGTGTTCTTAACCACTCTTAAAGAAAACAACTACGTCTACCAACGACTAATAAAGCATCTAAACAACAAATATAAGACAAATTACTCTGGACCTATACTACTAAGAGGAAACAAGCATCCTTTTAAATGTAAGTCACCTTAAACCCTGGTTAGCGGACTTCTCCTTGAAGCCAGAATATGCCTATATTCTTTAACCCAAATGGGATAACTACAAAACATGAACCTAACACTCTACCTAACATAATACGGGATTGGAGAATCTTGATAACGTGCGACGGCCCGTGCATTACCTTTGGTCCCCTATACCAAACTGCCCATGCTGGCCAGGGGGGAACATAGGAAAAGTACTCACCAATACATACCAGGCTACCCAAACTGGGTAGACGGGATCATCAATACAGTACTCACCCAACCTAATCTAGCCTGTGCCTCGGAAAGCAGATTCTCCTTATAACCCATTATATGTATTATCTAACCAAATCTCCCTCCCCTTTCTTTCCTCCTCTTAAAGGCATTGACATGGCGCAAGATAAGGTGTACAACAACTTCCAACTATTGCTTAGAGTCTATTCTCATAAATTAACAACTATACAAAATAACTTAGCTTACAATTTTTTTTATTTTTTTTTTTTTTTTATTTTTTATTTTTTTTTTTTTTTTCATTCTTTTTCTCACTCTCTTCCCCTTCTCTCAGGAAACTGAGAGAGCTGGGACGGTAGAGAATAGCCCGAACAGGCAGGAGGAGAATTCAGTCCGAACAGACGGCTCTCCTTCCCTCTACCTCCCTTCTACATCTACTTCTCCTCCACTTCCCTCTCCTCTCCAAACCTATCCTAAAACCCTGACCCTAACCCTAACTTTAGCTCTAAACCTAACCCTAACCCTAATGTTAACCCTAAGACTTAACCCTAAACCTAACCCTAGACCTAACCCTTAGCCCAACCCTAAACCTAACCCTAGCCCTGGTTCTAAACCTAACCCTAACCCTAACGTTAACCCTAAGACCTAGCCCCAAACCTAACCCCAAACCTAACCCTAAACCTAACCCTTATCCTAACCCTAAAACCAAATCCTAACCCTAACGATTGACAAATAGAGGTCGTACCCAAACTCAACAAAATCCAAGAACAAAAATATCCCACTGACAAATAGAGGTCGTACCCAAACACTACAAAATCCAATTGAAAATGGAAGAAGTTTACCAATGACAAACAGAGATGGAACTTACCTATAGTCAACAAAATCTAAGAACATAGATATCCCACAGACAAATAGAGGTCGTACCCAAACTCAACAAAATCCAACCAACAAGAGTAGAAATATTTCCTAAAATAAACCAATTGACCGGGGGACACACACCAGGGTCTTGACGAAGCCCAGGTGGCCTGCCTCAAGGAGAGGGTGTATAGTTTGTTTAAAAGGCTGAAACACTCAATGATCCTGAGGTACACTACTGATGAATGTGTCCTAAATTTCTAAAAGTAATCATATAGAAATGCGGAGAAAGAACAAATAAGGTGTTCTTAACCACTCTTAACAACTGGAAACAAAAAAACAAACAGGGTATTCTCAACCACTCTTAACAACTGAATACAAAAAACAAATAAGGTGTTCTTAACCACTCTTAAAGAAAACAACTACGTCTACCAACGACTAATAAAGCATCTAAACAACAAATATAAGACAAATTACTCTGGACCTATACTACTAAGAGGAAACAAGCATCCTTTTAAATGTAAGTCACCTTAAACCCTGGTTAGCGGACTTCTCCTTGAAGCCAGAATATGCCTATATTCTTTAACCCAAATGGGATAACTACAAAACATGAACCTAACACTCTACCTAACATAATACGGGATTGGAGAATCTTGATAACGTGCGACGGCCCGTGCATTACCTTTGGTCCCCTATACCAAACTGCCCATGCTGGCCAGGGGGGAACATAGGAAAAGTACTCACCAATACATACCAGGCTACCCAAACTGGGTAGACGGGATCATCAATACAGTACTCACCCAACCTAATCTAGCCTGTGCCTCGGAAAGCAGATTCTCCTTATAACCCATTATATGTATTATCTAACCAAATCTCCCTCCCCTTTCTTTCCTCCTCTTAAAGGCATTGACATGGCGCAAGATAAGGTGTACAACAACTTCCAACTATTGCTTAGAGTCTATTCTCATAAATTAACAACTATACAAAATAACTTAGCTTACAATTTTTTTTATTTTTTTTTTTTTTTTATTTTTTATTTTTTTTTTTTTTTTCATTCTTTTTCTCACTCTCTTCCCCTTCTCTCAGGAAACTGAGAGAGCTGGGACGGTAGAGAATAGCCCGAACAGGCAGGAGGAGAATTCAGTCCGAACAGACGGCTCTCCTTCCCTCTACCTCCCTTCTACATCTACTTCTCCTCCACTTCCCTCTCCTCTCCAAACCTATCCTAAAACCCTGACCCTAACCCTAACTTTAGCTCTAAACCTAACCCTAACCCTAATGTTAACCCTAAGACTTAACCCTAAACCTAACCCTAGACCTAACCCTTAGCCCAACCCTAAACCTAACCCTAGCCCTGGTTCTAAACCTAACCCTAACCCTAACGTTAACCCTAAGACCTAGCCCCAAACCTAACCCCAAACCTAACCCTAAACCTAACCCTTATCCTAACCCTAAAACCAAATCCTAACCCTAACGATTGACAAATAGAGGTCGTACCCAAACTCAACAAAATCCAAGAACAAAAATATCCCACTGACAAATAGAGGTCGTACCCAAACACTACAAAATCCAATTGAAAATGGAAGAAGTTTACCAATGACAAACAGAGATGGAACTTACCTATAGTCAACAAAATCTAAGAACATAGATATCCCACAGACAAATAGAGGTCGTACCCAAACTCAACAAAATCCAACCAACAAGAGTAGAAATATTTCCTAAAATAAACCAATTGACCGGGGGACACACACCAGGGTCTTGACGAAGCCCAGGTGGCCTGCCTCAAGGAGAGGGTGTATAGTTTGTTTAAAAGGCTGAAACACTCAATGATCCTGAGGTACACTACTGATGAATGTGTCCTAAATTTCTAAAAGTAATCATATAGAAATGCGGAGAAAGAACAAATAAGGTGTTCTTAACCACTCTTAACAACTGGAAACAAAAAAACAAACAGGGTATTCTCAACCACTCTTAACAACTGAATACAAAAAACAAATAAGGTGTTCTTAACCACTCTTAAAGAAAACAACTACGTCTACCAACGACTAATAAAGCATCTAAACAACAAATATAAGACAAATTACTCTGGACCTATACTACTAAGAGGAAACAAGCATCCTTTTAAATGTAAGTCACCTTAAACCCTGGTTAGCGGACTTCTCCTTGAAGCCAGAATATGCCTATATTCTTTAACCCAAATGGGATAACTACAAAACATGAACCTAACACTCTACCTAACATAATACGGGATTGGAGAATCTTGATAACGTGCGACGGCCCGTGCATTACCTTTGGTCCCCTATACCAAACTGCCCATGCTGGCCAGGGGGGAACATAGGAAAAGTACTCACCAATACATACCAGGCTACCCAAACTGGGTAGACGGGATCATCAATACAGTACTCACCCAACCTAATCTAGCCTGTGCCTCGGAAAGCAGATTCTCCTTATAACCCATTATATGTATTATCTAACCAAATCTCCCTCCCCTTTCTTTCCTCCTCTTAAAGGCATTGACATGGCGCAAGATAAGGTGTACAACAACTTCCAACTATTGCTTAGAGTCTATTCTCATAAATTAACAACTATACAAAATAACTTAGCTTACAATTTTTTTTATTTTTTTTTTTTTTTTATTTTTTATTTTTTTTTTTTTTTTCATTCTTTTTCTCACTCTCTTCCCCTTCTCTCAGGAAACTGAGAGAGCTGGGACGGTAGAGAATAGCCCGAACAGGCAGGAGGAGAATTCAGTCCGAACAGACGGCTCTCCTTCCCTCTACCTCCCTTCTACATCTACTTCTCCTCCACTTCCCTCTCCTCTCCAAACCTATCCTAAAACCCTGACCCTAACCCTAACTTTAGCTCTAAACCTAACCCTAACCCTAATGTTAACCCTAAGACTTAACCCTAAACCTAACCCTAGACCTAACCCTTAGCCCAACCCTAAACCTAACCCTAGCCCTGGTTCTAAACCTAACCCTAACCCTAACGTTAACCCTAAGACCTAGCCCCAAACCTAACCCCAAACCTAACCCTAAACCTAACCCTTATCCTAACCCTAAAACCAAATCCTAACCCTAACGATTGACAAATAGAGGTCGTACCCAAACTCAACAAAATCCAAGAACAAAAATATCCCACTGACAAATAGAGGTCGTACCCAAACACTACAAAATCCAATTGAAAATGGAAGAAGTTTACCAATGACAAACAGAGATGGAACTTACCTATAGTCAACAAAATCTAAGAACATAGATATCCCACAGACAAATAGAGGTCGTACCCAAACTCAACAAAATCCAACCAACAAGAGTAGAAATATTTCCTAAAATAAACCAATTGACCGGGGGACACACACCAGGGTCTTGACGAAGCCCAGGTGGCCTGCCTCAAGGAGAGGGTGTATAGTTTGTTTAAAAGGCTGAAACACTCAATGATCCTGAGGTACACTACTGATGAATGTGTCCTAAATTTCTAAAAGTAATCATATAGAAATGCGGAGAAAGAACAAATAAGGTGTTCTTAACCACTCTTAACAACTGGAAACAAAAAAACAAACAGGGTATTCTCAACCACTCTTAACAACTGAATACAAAAAACAAATAAGGTGTTCTTAACCACTCTTAAAGAAAACAACTACGTCTACCAACGACTAATAAAGCATCTAAACAACAAATATAAGACAAATTACTCTGGACCTATACTACTAAGAGGAAACAAGCATCCTTTTAAATGTAAGTCACCTTAAACCCTGGTTAGCGGACTTCTCCTTGAAGCCAGAATATGCCTATATTCTTTAACCCAAATGGGATAACTACAAAACATGAACCTAACACTCTACCTAACATAATACGGGATTGGAGAATCTTGATAACGTGCGACGGCCCGTGCATTACCTTTGGTCCCCTATACCAAACTGCCCATGCTGGCCAGGGGGGAACATAGGAAAAGTACTCACCAATACATACCAGGCTACCCAAACTGGGTAGACGGGATCATCAATACAGTACTCACCCAACATAGGAAAAGTACTCACCAATACATACCAGGCTACCCAAACTGGGTAGACGGGATCATCAATACAGTACTCACCCAACCCTAACCCTAACCCTAACCCTAACCCTAACCCTAACCCTAACCCTAACCCTAACCCTAACCCTAACCCTAACCCTAACCCTAACCCTAACCCTAACCCTAACCCTAACCCTAACCCTAACCCTAACCCTAACCCTAACCCTAACCCTAACCCTAACCCTAACCCTAACCCTAACCCTCTAACCCTAACCCTAACCCTAACCCTCTAACCCTAACCCTAACCCTAACCCTAACCCTAACCCTAACCCTAACCCTAACCCTAACCCTAACCCTAACCCTAACCCTAACCCTAACCCTAACCCCTAACCCCTAACCCCTAACCCCTAACCCTAACCCTAACCCCTAACCCTAACCCTAACCCCTAACCCTAACCCTAACCCTAACCCTAACCCTAACCCTAACCCTAACCCTAACCCCTAACCCCTAACCCCTAACCCCTAACCCTAACCCTAACCCTAACCCTAACCCTAACCCTAACCCGGAGTCTATCCCAATATACTTGGTAAACCCTCAACACATTCCTAACCCTAACCCTAACCCCTAACCCTAACCCTTAACATATTCCCAACCCTAACCCTAACCCTAACCCAAACCCTAACCCTAACCCTAACCCAAACCCTAAACCCTAACCCTAACCCTTAACACGAGTCCTTGAATCCAAACCTAACCCTAACCCTAACCCCTACCCTTAACACATTCCTAACCCTAACCCTAACCCTAACCCTATTAACCCTTACCCAATCCTGAATCCGGACCTAAACCCTAAACTTAACCCCTACCCTCAACACATTCCCAACCCTAACCCTAACCCCAACCCCAACCTTAAGCTTAACTAACCCCAACCTAACTCTGAATCTAAACCTAACCCCAACCCCTACCCTAACCATATTCCCCACCCTAACCCTAACCCTAACCCCTAACCCCTAACCCTAACCCTAACCCTAACCTAGCCCTAAACCTAACCCTAAAACTAACCCTAGCCCTGGTTCTAAACCTAACCCTAACGTTAACCCTAAGACCTAGCCCTAAACCCGACCCTAAACCTAACCCTAGCGCTTAACCTAACCCTAAACCTAACCCTAAACTTAACCCTCAATCCAACCCTAAACTTAACCCTCAATCTAACCCTAAACTTAACCCTCAATCTAACCCTAAACCTAACCCTAAACCTAACCCTAAACCTAACCCTAAACCTAGCCCTGAGCCTAACCTTAGACCTAACCCTAACCCTAACCCTAACCCTAACCCTAACCCTAACCCTAACCCTAACCCTAACCCTAACCCTAACCAACCCTAACCCTAACCCTAACCCTAACCCTAACCCTAACCCTAACCCTAACCCTTTTTCTCACTCTCTTCCCCTTCTCTCAGGAAAATGAGAGAGCTGGGACGGTAGAGAATAGCCCGAACAGGCAGGAGGAGAATGCAGTCCGAACAGACGGCTCTCCTTCCCTCTACCTCCCTTCTACATCTACTTCTCCTCCACTTCCCTCTCCTCTCCAACCCTAATCCTAAAACCCTGACCCTAACCCTAACCCTAACTCTAGCTCTAAACCTAACCCTAACCCTAACGTTAACCCTAAGACTTAACCCTAAACCTAACCCTAGACCTAACCCTTAGCCTAACCCTAAACCTAAGCCTAGCCCTGGTTCTAAACCTAACCCTAACGTTAACCCTAAGACCTAGCCCTAAACCTAACCCCAAACCTAACCCTAAACCTAACCCTTATCCTAACCCTAAAACCAAATCCTAACCCTAACCATTGACGAATAGAGGTCGTACCCAAACTCAACAAAATCCAAGAACAAAAATATCCCACTGACAAATAGAGGTCGTACCCAAACTCTACAAAATCCAATTGAAAATGGAAGAAGTTTCCCAATGACAAACAGAGACGGAACTTTCCTATACTCAACAAAATCTAAGAACATAGATATCCCACGGACAAATAGAGGTCGTACCCAAAATCAACAAAATCCAACCAACAAGAGTAGAAATATTTCCTAAAATAAACCAATTGACCGGGGGACACACACCAGGGTCTTGACGAAGCCCAGGTGGCCTGCCTCAAGGAGAGGGTGTATAGTTTGTTTAAAAGGCTGAAACACTCAATGATCCTGAGGTACACTACTGATGAATGTGTCCTAAATTTCTAAAAGTAATCATATAGAAATGCGGAGAAAGAACAAATAAGTTGTTCTTAACCACTCTTAACAGGAAACAAAAAAACAAACAGGGTATTCTCAACCACTCTTAACAACTTGAAACAAAAAACAAATAAGGTGTTCTTAACCACTCTTAAAGAAAACAACTACGTCTACCAACGACTAATAAAGCATCTAAACAACAAATATAAGACAAATTACTCTGGACCTATACTACTAAGAGGAAACAAGCATCCTTTTAAATGTAAGTCACCTTAAACCCTGGTTAGCGGACTTCTCCTTGAAGCCAGAATATGCCTATATTCTTTAACCCAAATGGGATAACTACAAAACATGAACCTAACACTCTACCTAACATAATACGGGATTGGAGAATCTTGATAACGTGCGACGGCCCGTGCATTACCTTTGGTCCCCTATACCAAACTGCCCATGCTGGCCAGGGGGGAACATAGGAAAAGTACTCACCAATACATACCAGGCTACCCAAACTGGGTAGACGGGATCATCAATACAGTACTCACCCACCCTAACCCTAACCCTAACCCTAACCCTAACCCTAACCCTAACCCTAACCCCTAACCCCTAACCCTAACCCTAACCCTAACCCTAACCCTAACCCTAACCCTAAAAAAAAAAAAACATAGATATATTGGACAATTCCTGGAGTTGTGCGGTGTACGGGACACAGGAATTGTTCCTTTAAAAGTAGAATGCTGTTTTTACAGCAATTTAAATTTTCACACCCTTATTTCCTCATCCCCTGGTCCAAACTTAGGGACCAGGCCGTGGATGCACCGGGACCTAGACCTTTTAGAACTAACTACCTATCTCCATCCTTTAACCCAACCTGTATAATAATACCTAGGAGATAACAGTAACCACTTACTCTACTAGGTCTAATTTATCCTTACTCCCAAGACATACCCGTAATCAGATCTTATTATCCATTATAACCGAAGTAACCAAACTATCATCAAACAGACGATAGCTTACCCAAGAAAATAACCAAAACCCGACCAACTTGAATAACGTTAGAACAACGGTATTTCAATTTAGCCAAACTCGACTATCTCGTCTAACAACAGCAGAAATGTACCTGGGATAAATTAAAAGGCAACGTATCCAAGCTCAACAAAGTCCAACCAATAATACCGGAGGCACCTTAAGAAAAAATAGTGATACAAACTTACCCAAACTCAACAGAATCCTAGGACAGAAATATCTTACCGACAAAGAAAGACCGTACCCAAACTCAACAAAATCCGAATGACCATAGTAAGAACTACCCAATGACAAAGACAGAACCTAACCAAAAAAAAAAAAAAAAAAAAAAAAAAAAAAAAAAAACTCAAAGTCTAAGAAAAAGAATATCCTACCAACGTATAAAGGTCGTACCCAAATGCAACGAAATCCAACGAACAAATTTTTTAAATAAAACCAATTGACCGGGGGACACACACCAGGGTCTTGATCAAACCCAGGTGGCCTGCCTCAAGGAGAGGGTGTATAGTTTGTTTAAAAGGCTGAAACACTCAATGATCCTGAGGTACACTACTGATGAATGTGTCCTAAATTCCTAAAAGTAATCATATGGAAATTCAGAGAAAGAAGAAACAGGGTGCGCTTAACCATCCGTAACAACTTGAATCAAAAAACAATAAGGTGTACCTAACCACGCTTAAACTCGTAATAAAAAACAAACAAGGTTTTCTTACCATCCGTAACAACTTTAAACAAGAAACTAACAAGGTGTACTTAACCACGCTTAAACCCGTAATAAGGAACAAACAAGGTGTTCCGAACCAATCCGTAAAAACTTGAAACAGAAACAAATAAGGTGTACCTAACCACGCTTAAACCCGTAACCAAAAAAACAAACAAGGTGATCTTAACCATCCGTAACAACTTTAAACAAGAAACTAACAAGGTGTACTTAACCACGCTTAAACCCGTAATAAGGAACAAACAAGGTGTTCTGAACCAATCCGTAAAAACTTGAAACAGAAACAAATAAGGTGTACCTAACCACGCTTAAACCCGTAACCAAAAAAACAAACAAGGTGATCTTAACCATTCGTAACAACTTGAAACAAAAACAAACAAGGTTTATTTAACCACTCTTAAACCCATAACAAATGAACACCCAAATAAAACAAATAGGGTGTTCTTAACCATCCATAAACAACTGGAAACAAAAACAAACAAGGTGTATTTAACCACGTTTACACCCAGAACAAAAAACAAACAAAACGTTCTTAACCATCCGCAACAACTTGAACAGGAACCTAACTCTCTACCTAACATAATACGGGATTGGAGAATCTTGATAACGTGCGACGGCCCGTGCATTACCTTTGGTCCCCTATACCAAACTGCCCTTGCTGGCCAGGGGGGAACATAGGAAAAGTACTCACCAATACATACCAGGCTACCCAAACTGGGTAGACGGGATCATCAATACAGTACTCAACCAACCTAATAATAAAAAACAAACAAGGTTTTCTTACCATCCGTAACAACTTTAAACAAGAAACTAACAAGGTGTACTTAACCACGCTTAAACCCGTAATAAGGAACAAACAAGGTGTTCTGAACCAATCCGTAAAAACTTGAAACAGAAACAAATAAGGTGTACCTAACCACGCTTAAACCCGTAACCAAAAAAACAAACAAGGTGATCTTAACCATCCGTAACAACTTTAAACAAGAAACTAACAAGGTGTACTTAACCACGCTTAAACCCGTAATAAGGAACAAACAAGGTGTTCTGAACCAATCCGTAAAAACTTGAAACAGAAACAAATAAGGTGTACCTAACCACGCTTAAACCCGTAACCAAAAAAACAAACAAGGTGATCTTAACCATTCGTAACAACTTGAAACAAAAACAAACAAGGTTTATTTAACCACTCTTAAACCCATAACAAATGAACACCCAAATAAAACAAATAGGGTGTTCTTAACCATCCATAAACAACTGGAAACAAAAACAAACAAGGTGTATTTAACCACGTTTACACCCAGAACAAAATACAAACAAAACGTTCTTAACCATCCGCAACAACTTGAACAGGAACCTAACTCTCTACCTAACATAATACGGGATTGGAGAATCTTGATAACGTGCGACGGCCCGTGCATTACCTTTGGTCCCCTATACCAAACTGCCCTTGCTGGCCAGGGGGGAACATAGGAAAAGTACTCACCAATACATACCAGGCTACCCAAACTGGGTAGACGGGATCATCAATACAGTACTCAACCAACCTAACCCTAACCCTAACGTTAACCCTAAGACCTAGCCCCAAACCTAACCCCAAACCTAACCCTAAACCTAACCCTTATCCTAACCCTAAAACCAAATCCTAACCCTAACGATTGACAAATAGAGGTCGTACCCAAACTCAACAAAATCCAAGAACAAAAATATCCCACTGACAAATAGAGGTCGTACCCAAACACTACAAAATCCAATTGAAAATGGAAGAAGTTTACCAATGACAAACAGAGATGGAACTTACCTATAGTCAACAAAATCTAAGAACATAGATATCCCACAGACAAATAGAGGTCGTACCCAAACTCAACAAAATCCAACCAACAAGAGTAGAAATATTTCCTAAAATAAACCAATTGACCGGGGGACACACACCAGGGTCTTGACGAAGCCCAGGTGGCCTGCCTCAAGGAGAGGGTGTATAGTTTGTTTAAAAGGCTGAAACACTCAATGATCCTGAGGTACACTACTGATGAATGTGTCCTAAATTTCTAAAAGTAATCATATAGAAATGCGGAGAAAGAACAAATAAGGTGTTCTTAACCACTCTTAACAACTGGAAACAAAAAAACAAACAGGGTATTCTCAACCACTCTTAACAACTTGAAACAAAAAACAAATAAGGTGTTCTTAACCACTCTTAAAGAAAACAACTACGTCTACCAACGACTAATAAAGCATCTAAACAACAAATATAAGACAAATTACTCTGGACCTATACTACTAAGAGGAAACAAGCATCCTTTTAAATGTAAGTCACCTTAAACCCTGGTTAGCGGACTTCTCCTTGAAGCCAGAATATGCCTATATTCTTTAACCCAAATGGGATAACTACAAAACATGAACCTAACACTCTACCTAACATAATACGGGATTGGAGAATCTTGATAACGTGCGACGGCCCGTGCATTACCTTTGGTCCCCTATACCAAACTGCCCATGCTGGCCAGGGGGGAACATAGGAAAAGTACTCACCAATACATACCAGGCTACCCAAACTGGGTAGACGGGATCATCAATACAGTACTCACCCAACCTAATCTAGCCTGTGCCTCGGAAAGCAGATTCTCCTTATAACCCATTATATGTATTATCTAACCAAATCTCCCTCCCCTTTCTTTCCTCCTCTTAAAGGCATTGACATGGCGCAAGATAAGGTGTACAACAACTTCCAACTATTGTTTAGAGTCTATTCTCATAAATTAACAACTATACAAAATAACTTAGCTTACAATTTTTTTTTTTTTTTTTTTTTTTTTTTTTTTTTTTTCTTTTTTCATTCTTTTTCTCACTCTCTTCCCCTTCTCTCAGGAAACTGAGAGAGCTGGGACGGTAGAGAATAGCCCGAACAGGCAGGAGGAGAATTCAGTCCGAACAGACGGCTCTCCTTCCCTCTACCTCCCTTCTACATCTACTTCTCCTCCACTTCCCTCTCCTCTCCAAACCTATCCTAAAACCCTGACCCTAACCCTAACTTTAGCTCTAAACCTAACCCTAACCCTAATGTTAACCCTAAGACTTAACCCTAAACCTAACCCTAGACCTAACCCTTAGCCCAACCCTAAACCTAACCCTAGCCCTGGTTCTAAACCTAACCCTAACCCTAACGTTAACCCTAAGACCTAGCCCCAAACCTAACCCCAAACCTAACCCTAAACCTAACCCTTATCCTAACCCTAAAACCAAATCCTAACCCTAACGATTGACAAATAGAGGTCGTACCCAAACTCAACAAAATCCAAGAACAAAAATATCCCACTGACAAATAGAGGTCGTACCCAAACACTACAAAATCCAATTGAAAATGGAAGAAGTTTACCAATGACAAACAGAGATGGAACTTACCTATAGTCAACAAAATCTAAGAACATAGATATCCCACAGACAAATAGAGGTCGTACCCAAACTCAACAAAATCCAACCAACAAGAGTAGAAATATTTCCTAAAATAAACCAATTGACCGGGGGACACACACCAGGGTCTTGACGAAGCCCAGGTGGCCTGCCTCAAGGAGAGGGTGTATAGTTTGTTTAAAAGGCTGAAACACTCAATGATCCTGAGGTACACTACTGATGAATGTGTCCTAAATTTCTAAAAGTAATCATATAGAAATGCGGAGAAAGAACAAATAAGGTGTTCTTAACCACTCTTAACAACTGGAAACAAAAAAACAAACAGGGTATTCTCAACCACTCTTAACAACTTGAAACAAAAAACAAATAAGGTGTTCTTAACCACTCTTAAAGAAAACAACTACGTCTACCAACGACTAATAAAGCATCTAAACAACAAATATAAGACAAATTACTCTGGACCTATACTACTAAGAGGAAACAAGCATCCTTTTAAATGTAAGTCACCTTAAACCCTGGTTAGCGGACTTCTCCTTGAAGCCAGAATATGCCTATATTCTTTAACCCAAATGGGATAACTACAAAACATGAACCTAACACTCTACCTAACATAATACGGGATTGGAGAATCTTGATAACGTGCGACGGCCCGTGCATTACCTTTGGTCCCCTATACCAAACTGCCCATGCTGGCCAGGGGGGAACATAGGAAAAGTACTCACCAATACATACCAGGCTACCCAAACTGGGTAGACGGGATCATCAATACAGTACTCACCCAACCTAATCTAGCCTGTGCCTCGGAAAGCAGATTCTCCTTATAACCCATTATATGTATTATCTAACCAAATCTCCCTCCCCTTTCTTTCCTCCTCTTAAAGGCATTGACATGGCGCAAGATAAGGTGTACAACAACTTCCAACTATTGCTTAGAGTCTATTCTCATAAATTAACAACTATACAAAATAACTTAGCTTACAATTTTTTTTATTTTTTTTTTTTTTTTTTTTTTTTTTTTTTTTTTTTTTTTTTTTTCATTCTTTTTCTCACTCTCTTCCCCTTCTCTCAGGAAACTGAGAGAGCTGGGACGGTAGAGAATAGCCCGAACAGGCAGGAGGAGAATTCAGTCCGAACAGACGGCTCTCCTTCCCTCTACCTCCCTTCTACATCTACTTCTCCTCCACTTCCCTCTCCTCTCCAAACCTATCCTAAAACCCTGACCCTAACCCTAACTTTAGCTCTAAACCTAACCCTAACCCTAATGTTAACCCTAAGACTTAACCCTAAACCTAACCCTAGACCTAACCCTTAGCCCAACCCTAAACCTAACCCTAGCCCTGGTTCTAAACCTAACCCTAACCCTAACGTTAACCCTAAGACCTAGCCCCAAACCTAACCCCAAACCTAACCCTAAACCTAACCCTTATCCTAACCCTAAAACCAAATCCTAACCCTAACGATTGACAAATAGAGGTCGTACCCAAACTCAACAAAATCCAAGAACAAAAATATCCCACTGACAAATAGAGGTCGTACCCAAACACTACAAAATCCAATTGAAAATGGAAGAAGTTTACCAATGACAAACAGAAATGGAACTTACCTATAGTCAACAAAATCTAAGAACATAGATATCCCACAGACAAATAGAGGTCGTACCCAAACTCAACAAAATCCAACCAACAAGAGTAGAAATATTTCCTAAAATAAACCAATTGACCGGGGGACACACACCAGGGTCTTGACGAAGCCCAGGTGGCCTGCCTCAAGGAGAGGGTGTATAGTTTGTTTAAAAGGCTGAAACACTCAATGATCCTGAGGTACACTACTGATGAATGTGTCCTAAATTTCTAAAAGTAATCATATAGAAATGCGGAGAAAGAACAAATAAGGTGTTCTTAACCACTCTTAACAACTGGAAACAAAAAAACAAACAGGGTATTCTCAACCACTCTTAACAACTTGAAACAAAAAACAAATAAGGTGTTCTTAACCACTCTTAAAGAAAACAACTACGTCTACCAACGACTAATAAAGCATCTAAACAACAAATATAAGACAAATTACTCTGGACCTATACTACTAAGAGGAAACAAGCATCCTTTTAAATGTAAGTCACCTTAAACCCTGGTTAGCGGACTTCTCCTTGAAGCCAGAATATGCCTATATTCTTTAACCCAAATGGGATAACTACAAAACATGAACCTAACACTCTACCTAACATAATACGGGATTGGAGAATCTTGATAACGTGCGACGGCCCGTGCATTACCTTTGGTCCCCTATACCAAACTGCCCATGCTGGCCAGGGGGGAACATAGGAAAAGTACTCACCAATACATACCAGGCTACCCAAACTGGGTAGACGGGATCATCAATACAGTACTCACCCAACCTAATCTAGCCTGTGCCTCGGAAAGCAGATTCTCCTTATAACCCATTATATGTATTATCTAACCAAATCTCCCTCCCCTTTCTTTCCTCCTCTTAAAGGCATTGACATGGCGCAAGATAAGGTGTACAACAACTTCCAACTATTGCTTAGAGTCTATTCTCATAAATTAACAACTATACAAAATAACTTAGCTTACAATTTTTTTTATTTATTTTTTTTTTTTTTTATTATTTTTTTTTTCTTTTCTTTTTTCATTCTTTTTCTCACTCTCTTCCCCTTCTCTCAGGAAACTGAGAGAGCTGGGACGGTAGAGAATAGCCCGAACAGGCAGGAGGAGAATTCAGTCCGAACAGACGGCTCTCCTTCCCTCTACCTCCCTTCTACATCTACTTCTCCTCCACTTCCCTCTCCTCTCCAAACCTATCCTAAAACCCTGACCCTAACCCTAACTTTAGCTCTAAACCTAACCCTAACCCTAATGTTAACCCTAAGACTTAACCCTAAACCTAACCCTAGACCTAACCCTTAGCCCAACCCTAAACCTAACCCTAGCCCTGGTTCTAAACCTAACCCTAACCCTAACGTTAACCCTAAGACCTAGCCCCAAACCTAACCCCAAACCTAACCCTAAACCTAACCCTTATCCTAACCCTAAAACCAAATCCTAACCCTAACGATTGACAAATAGAGGTCGTACCCAAACTCAACAAAATCCAAGAACAAAAATATCCCACTGACAAATAGAGGTCGTACCCAAACACTACAAAATCCAATTGAAAATGGAAGAAGTTTACCAATGACAAACAGAGATGGAACTTACCTATAGTCAACAAAATCTAAGAACATAGATATCCCACAGACAAATAGAGGTCGTACCCAAACTCAACAAAATCCAACCAACAAGAGTAGAAATATTTCCTAAAATAAACCAATTGACCGGGGGACACACACCAGGGTCTTGACGAAGCCCAGGTGGCCTGCCTCAAGGAGAGGGTGTATAGTTTGTTTAAAAGGCTGAAACACTCAATGATCCTGAGGTACACTACTGATGAATGTGTCCTAAATTTCTAAAAGTAATCATATAGAAATGCGGAGAAAGAACAAATAAGGTGTTCTTAACCACTCTTAACAACTGGAAACAAAAAAACAAACAGGGTATTCTCAACCACTCTTAACAACTTGAAACAAAAAACAAATAAGGTGTTCTTAACCACTCTTAAAGAAAACAACTACGTCTACCAACGACTAATAAAGCATCTAAACAACAAATATAAGACAAATTACTCTGGACCTATACTACTAAGAGGAAACAAGCATCCTTTTAAATGTAAGTCACCTTAAACCCTGGTTAGCGGACTTCTCCTTGAAGCCAGAATATGCCTATATTCTTTAACCCAAATGGGATAACTACAAAACATGAACCTAACACTCTACCTAACATAATACGGGATTGGAGAATCTTGATAACGTGCGACGGCCCGTGCATTACCTTTGGTCCCCTATACCAAACTGCCCATGCTGGCCAGGGGGGAACATAGGAAAAGTACTCACCAATACATACCAGGCTACCCAAACTGGGTAGACGGGATCATCAATACAGTACTCACCCAACCTAACCCTAACCCTAACCCTAACCCTAACCCTAACCCTAACCCTAACCCCTAACCCTAACCCTAACCCTAACCCTAACCCTAACCCTAACCCTAACCCCTAACCCTAACCCTAACCCTAACCCTAACCCTTTGTTTAAAAGGCTGAAACACTCAATGATCCTGAGGTACACTACTGATGAATGTGTCCTAAATTCCTAAAAGTAATCATATGGAAATTCAGAGAAAGAAGAAACTGGGTGCGCTTAACCATCCGTAACAACTTGAATCAAAAAAAATAAGGTGTACCTAACCACGCTTAAACCCGTAATAAAAAACAAACAAGGTTTTCTTACCATCCGTAACAACTTTAAACAAGAAACTAACAAGGTGTACTTAACCACGCTTAAACCCGTAATAAGGAACAAACAAGGTGTTCTGAACCAATCCGTAAAAACTTGAAACAGAAACAAATAAGGTGTACCTAACCACGCTTAAACCCGTAACCAAAAAAACAAACAAGGTGATCTTAACCATCCGTAACAACTTTAAACAAGAAACTAACAAGGTGTACTTAACCACGCTTAAACCCGTAATAAGGAACAAACAAGGTGTTCTGAACCAATCCGTAAAAACTTGAAACAGAAACAAATAAGGTGTACCTAACCACGCTTAAACCCGTAACCAAAAAAACAAACAAGGTGATCTTAACCATCCGTAACAACTTTAAACAAGAAACTAACAAGGTGTACTTAACCACGCTTAAACCCGTAATAAGGAACAAACAAGGTGTTCTGAACCAATCCGTAAAAACTTGAAACAGAAACAAATAAGGTGTACCTAACCACGCTTAAACCCGTAACCAAAAAAACAAACAAGGTGATCTTAACCATCCGTAACAACTTTAAACAAGAAACTAACAAGGTGTACTTAACCACGCTTAAACCCGTAATAAGGAACAAACAAGGTGTTCTGAACCAATCCGTAAAAACTTGAAACAGAAACAAATAAGGTGTACCTAACCACGCTTAAACCCGTAACCAAAAAAACAAACAAGGTGATCTTAACCATTCGTAACAACTTGAAACAAAAACAAACAAGGTTTATTTAACCACGCTTAAACCCATAACAAATGAACACCCAAATAAAACAAATAGGGTGTTCTTAACCATCCATAAACAACTGGAAACAAAAACAAACAAGGTGTATTTAACCACGTTTACACCCAGAACAAAAAACAAACAAAACGTTCTTAACCATCCGCAACAACTTGAACAGGAACCTTACTCTCTACCTAACATAATACGGGATTGGAGAATCTTGATAACGTGCGACGGCCCGTGCATTACCTTTGGTCCCCTATACCAAACTGCCCTTGCTGGCCAGGGGGGAACATAGGAAAAGTACTCACCAATACATACCAGGCTACCCAAACTGGGTAGACGGGATCATCAATACAGTACTCAACCAACCCTAACCCTAACCCTAACCCTAACCCTAACCCTAACCCTAACCCTAACGGCCCGTGCATTACCTTTGGTCCCCTATACCAAACTGCCCATGCTGGCCAGGGGGGAACATAGGAAAAGTACTCACCAATACATACCAGGCTACCCAAACTGGGTAGACGGGATCATCAATACAGTACTCACCCAACCTAATCTAGCCTGTGCCTCGGAAAGCAGATTCTCCTTATAACCCATTATATGTATTATCTAACCAAATCTCTCTCCCCTTTCTTTCCACCTCTTAAAGGCATTGACATGGCGCAAGATAAGGTGTACAACAACTTCCAACTATTGATTAGAGTCTATTCTCATAAATTAACAACTATACAAAATAACTTAGCTTACAATTTTTTTTCTTTTTTCATTCTTTTTCTCACTCTCTTCCCCTTCTCTCAGGAAACTGAGAGAGCTGGGACGGTAGAGAATAGCCCGAACAGGCAGGAGGAGAATGCAGTCCGAACAGACGGCTCTCCTTCCCTCTACCTCCCTTCTACATATACTTCTCCTCCACTTCCCTCTCCTCTCCAACCCTAATCCTAAAACCCTGACCCTAACCCTAACCCTAACTCTAGCTCTAAACCTAACCCTAACCCTAACGTTAACCCTAAGACTTAACCCTAAACCTAACCCTAGACCTAACCCTTAGCCTAACCCTAAACCTAAGCCTAGCCCTGGTTCTAAACCTAACCCTAACGTTAACCCTAAGACCTAGCCCTAAACCTAACCCCAAACCTAACCCTAAACCTAACCCTTATCCTAACCCTAAAACCAAATCCTAACCCTAACCATTGACGAATAGAGGTCGTACCCAAACTCAACAAAATCCAAGGAAAAAAAAGATCCCACTGACAAATAGAGGTCGTACCCAAACTCTACAATATCCAATTGAAGATGGAAGAAGTTTCCCAATGACAACCAGAGACGGAGCTTACCTATACTCAACAAAATCTAAGAACATAGATATCCCACGGACAAATAGAGGTCGTACCCAAACTAAACAAAATCCAACCAACAAGAGTAGAAATATTTCCTAAAATAAACCAATTGACCGGGGGACACACACCAGGGTCTTGACGAAGCCCAGGTGGCCTGCCTCAAGGAGAGGGTGTATAGTTTGTTTAAAAGGCTGAAACACTCAATGATCCTGAGGTACACTACTGATGAATGTGTCCTAAATTTCTAAAAGTAATCATATAGAAATGCGGAGAAAGAACAAATAAGGTGTTCTTAACCACTCTTAACAACAGGAAACAAAAAAACAAACAGGGTATTCTCAACCACTCTTAACAACTTGAAACAAAAAACAAATAAGGTGTTCTTAACCACTCTTAAAGAAAACAACTACGTCTACCAACGACTAATATAGCATCTAAACAACAAATATAAGACAAATTACTCTGGACCTATACTACTAAGAGGAAACAAGCATCCTTTTAAATGTAAGTCACCTTAAACCCTGGTTAGCGGACTTCTCCTTGAAGCCAGAATATGCCTATATTCTTCAACCCAAATGGGATAACTACAAAACATGAACCTAACACTCTACCTAACATAATACGGGATTGGAGAATCTTGATAACGTGCGACGGCCCGTGCATTACCTTTGGTCCCCTATACCAAACTGCCCATGCTGGCCAGGGGGGAACATAGGAAAAGTACTCACCAATACATACCAGGCTACCCAAACTGGGTAGACGGGATCATCAATACAGTACTCACCCAACCTAATCTAGCCTGTGCCTCGGAAAGCAGATTCTCCTTATAACCCATTATATGTATTATCTAACCAAATCTCTCTCCCCTTTCTTTCCACCTCTTAAAGGCATTGACATGGCGCAAGATAAGGTGTACAACAACTTCCAACTATTGATTAGAGTCTATTCTCATAAATTAACAACTATACAAAATAACTTAGCTTACAATTTTTTTTCTTTTTTCATTCTTTTTCTCACTCTCTTCCCCTTCTCTCAGGAAACTGAGAGAGCTGGGACGGTAGAGAATAGCCCGAACAGGCAGGAGGAGAATGCAGTCCGAACAGACGGCTCTCCTTCCCTCTACCTCCCTTCTACATATACTTCTCCTCCACTTCCCTCTCCTCTCCAACCCTAATCCTAAAACCCTGACCCTAACCCTAACCCTAACTCTAGCTCTAAACCTAACCCTAACCCTAACGTTAACCCTAAGACTTAACCCTAAACCTAACCCTAGACCTAACCCTTAGCCTAACCCTAAACCTAAGCCTAGCCCTGGTTCTAAACCTAACCCTAACGTTAACCCTAAGACCTAGCCCTAAACCTAACCCCAAACCTAACCCTAAACCTAACCCTTATCCTAACCCTAAAACCAAATCCTAACCCTAACCATTGACGAATAGAGGTCGTACCCAAACTCAACAAAATCCAAGAAAAAAAAAAAAAAAATATATATATATATATCCCACTGACAAATAGAGGTCGTACCCAAACTCTACAATATCCAATTGAAGATGGAAGAAGTTTCCCAATGACAAACTGAGACGGAACTTACCTATACTCAACAAAATCTAAGAACATAGATATCCCACTGACAAATCGAGGTCGTACCCAAACTCTACAAAATCCAATTGAAAATGGAAGAAGTTTCCCAATGACAACCAGAGACGGAGCTTACCTATACTCAACAAAATCTAAGAACATTGATATCCCACGGACAAATAGAGGTCGTACCCAAACTAAACAAAATCCAACCAACAAGAGTAGAAATATTTCCTAAAATAAACCAATTGACCGGGGAACACACACCAGGGTCTTGACGAAGCCCAGGTGGCCTGCCTCAAGGAGAGGGTGTATAGTTTGTTTAAAAGGCTGAAACACTCAATGATCCTGAGGTACACTACTGATGAATGTGTCCTAAATTTCTAAAAGTAATCATATAGAAATGCGGAGAAAGAACAAATAAGGTGTTCTTAACCACTCTTAACAACAGGAAACAAAAAAACAAACAGGGTATTCTCAACCACTCTTAACTTGAAACAAAAAACAAATAAGGTGTTCTTAACCACTCTTAACAACTGGAAACAAAAAAACAAACAGGGTATTCTCAACCACAAATATAAGACAAATTACTCTGGACCTATGCTACTAAGAGGAAACAAGCATCCTTTTAAATCACCTTTAACCCTCGTTAGGGGACTTCTCCTTGAAGCCAGAATATGCCAATATTCTTTAACCCAAATGGGATAACTACAAAACATGAACCTGACACTCTACCTAACATAATACGGGATTGGAGAATCTTGATAACGTGCGACGGCCCGTGCATTACCTTTGGTCCCCTATACCAAACTGACCATGCTGGCCAGGGGGGAACATAGGAAAAGTACTCACCAATACATACCAGGCTACCCAAACTGGGTAGACTGGATCATCAATACAGTACTCACCCAACCCCAACCCCAACCCCAACCCCTTACCCCTTACCCCTTACCCCTTACCCTAACCCAGTACATACCAGGCTACCCAAACTGGGTAGACGGGATCATCAATACAGTACTCACCCAACCTACCCCTAACCCCTAACCCCTAACCTCTAAACCCTAACCCCTAACCCCTAACCCCTAATCCCCAACCCCAACCCCAACCCCTAACCCTAACCCCTACCCCTAACCCTTACAATTGTACGGTCCATATCAGGAATAACAACTACGGGCGCTCCATTATGGAGCGTCCCTCGGCACCGAGCGATTGAATCCCAAATGGCTTCACGCACGGGTTATATAACGAAATATATAACAGCTTATATCACGTCTCGGGCTCATTCAAGACACTAAAATCATTTTTTTAAATATGGAAAACTTTGTAATGACAATTTCTCGCCGACTTCCTGTGGGTTGTGGACATCACATGCCCGGGAGTTGCGCCCTGCCGCCAGGTTTTCCGGGAGGCTGTGGCGGTCGGTTCGGGTTGGACATGGCCGGCGATGTTGCGATGCAGTCGGGGTTCGCCGGTCTGGAGGGGTGGCCGCGGTGGCCCCGTTGCCGGGTGCCCTCGGGCGCCGGGACCGGGGACTGCCGGGCGCTTCTCTCCGCGATGCAGATAATCAACTAAACTCTCTGGAATAAATACGACAGCCACCATCACCCTATTACACCGCATGCCACTCTCGCTCGCGTTCCTAATATATATAATTTTAAAAAACACGGAAGTCCAACTCCGACTTAACACCGTAGCGACGTAAACATTTTTGATACCAACGTTCTAGAAAATTAAAATCCTTTTGGTTTAAAATACCCATCTAAAAATAACGATTTACCAAGAATTTCACGAATCATGGGAAAATTGTTGGGGACCAACCTGTTAATCAGCGCTACGATAGATGCACCTCTGTGGAAATAGCGATCTCGCCGATTGAGAACGCTATGAACCATTGGAATTAATTTTTCCATGTCTTTTTTACGATTAATAAAGACCATTAGGGGAAAGTTCAAGCCACCACTTTATCACATAAAGGCATATGTTTGTGGGTTTATATGGGTTTGTGGTGGGCATATGTGCTTGCTCACGCGTGTGTGTGGGGGGGTTTAGACGTCTATTTACACATCTATTTGTGTGAGGTTGTGTATATTTATACATGTATGAATTTATGTTAAGGCTTTTACATGTGCACAAAGGGATAGTCGGCTATAAATACGTTTATGTTAGAATTGGGGGTTATGAATGGGTGTGACTATGGCTGGAGGTTGGTGTACATGTATGCAGGTTTTTTTCTCCATATATAGACATGTTGGAATATAGTTATAAATGGGTAGATATGAGTATGTACAAGTATCATATGTGCATGTGGATATACACATATTTTTGCAGTTAAACATGTACATGCCACCAATCCCCGAAAACTGCGGGTAAATTATTCAACACCCCGCCCACATGATTAAAATGCGTACATTTTTCTGAAACCGAGGGTACTGGGAATGACCCGAATAGTCTACTTGAGGGATTCAAATGTAAAAATAATGAAGACCATGCTGAATTAAGGTTTATCTAATATAATGTTATTTATAACTAATAACAAATATATTGAACAATTCCTGGGGTTGTGCGGTGTACGGGACACAGGAATTGTCTCTTTAAAAATAGAATGCTGTTTTTACAGCAGGTAAGGGCTGAGTCCCTGGGTCAGTAGAAGCTTCAGGGGAGATGCGTGGTCCCGGCCCATTCTCCTCCCCGCTGATCTAGTTGCCCCAGCCACTACCATAGATCCCTTTATAACCTCCAGAATTTCTATGCGATCTCCAGGCGATCTTACTTCTGACAGCATAAGAACAAGCCATACGGAATTAAAAAAAACAAAACAATAAAAACCCATCGAAAAACCCACCGAAAAAACAGTTTAAAGGCTCACCACTCTTCACAGGTCAGAATAGCACAAAAAGGGGGCCTTCACTGCAAACCCCTTGGGGTTCCTTTCTGGCTTAGCAGTTACTAAGCCAGAAATGCAATTGGCCACATTGCTTGCTTCAAGGAGGAGATAGACCACTATCTCCACAATTCCTACAGCGATGCAGTGAGGGAAGAATATTTGGGGCAATGCAGGGCCCTGACAGACCCAGGCAGTGGATTCGGGAGTGACTTATGTTCAAAAAAATAGGAGACGTCTGAATCGCTTCCCTTATGAGGCCACTTGACAATCAACCAATATCACACAAGAGAGTACATGATATCAGCAGTACAATGGCACCCTCTATAGTCATACAATATGTACAGTTTATAAATACACATACAACAGATGTACTGAATACTGGCTCAGCATTAAACAAAGGACAGTGTTTGAACATCTCTAGGTTGGAACTATTTTAATACACTGACAAGATATTCTCAATTCTACTATGAAATGTAGGCTGGCGGTCAGGATGGCTGGTATTTCTCCATCCGCTCTAGTAAGACCTCTGAGTAGCCGGGTGAGTAGTACCTGGAACCAAAGCAGAACATCTTCATGTAACACTCATTTTAATTATCTGGATGATGTAGAATGTTCTTGTCAGCTCGTTTCCAAAGATAAAACAGTTCACAAAACAATATTGTCAATCAATTAAACATTCTTTCACTTTCAGGCTCACGTCTTAGCGTTAATTGGGGTATTTCCATGTTTGTCATAAAATAATTGAACAATAATCACACACACACACACACACAATATCTACAGATCACAAAGAAATGAAACCTAATCTTGCATACATTTTAAGTGCAAGATTTATACTGTAATATAAAGGCACAAGTGGAAAATTTAGACCACATCTTCACTGATGACTATGTTCAGAAACATCCAAGCAATGTTTTCCTGATGAATCCTGTCCTAATCTGGAGTGTGTCTAACCGGACTATCTCTTCAGGGTAACAGTTGTTGATGGAGGTGATGTACTCCTGCAGTTCAGAGCCAGCTTCAGCCTGGATCTCCTGCACCTTTTTCAGCCCACCACTGGTCACAAAGAGGCGTCGTGCCTTACTATCATGGGGCAAAACCTATAGGAAGAAAGTCATGACCTCATAACCTTGTGGTTCAACAAAGAACCTTGGTAAACTAGATTGTATAAAGTAGTGCATGCCGTCAAAAGTGACGCGGTTTAATTAAATGTAAGGACAACTTCGCAATAAGTACCAAATATGAAAATCTGGGCATATTGGAACTCAGGAGGATCAGTTAGGCTCCCGGTTTCTGCTGTCAATGATTCAGTCGTGTTTATGCGGACTGTAAATCCTATCTCGTTGGCACCTTTTCATAAACATGCTGAGAAAGTAGCACTTTTGTCTCTTCATCTTGAGCAAGAATTTTGAAGCCTGCTTGATCTGCCAACCATGCTTGCCACCACGTCCTGCAGAACCAACCATGTTTAATGTAGCGGACAGTGTCTCAGAATACTGGACTTCGTACCGGTATCAAGGATTAACGCATCTCACATTTGCAAGGATGAGAAATCTGAATCACTGAGCAGCAGGATCTATATCCTTGTGGTCCCACAAACTGGCCTTCTCGGCCAACAAACAAAAAGACATGTATAAAGACAATTAACAGATAGATGTGAAACCACTCAGCTGATACCTCAACTCTATGAAAACTATACTCCTCTTCTCCGTCTCATGCTGATGAACATTCAAATACCCCATTAAAGACACCACGTTAGACACTGAGGCTGAAGACTTCCTGACACTCCCAGGCCTTTCAATTGTCTCCCACCAAAGTAGCACAAAGGTGTGAATTTTCTCGGAATTCCATGCCATAAACTGATAACACACCCAAAGGTCCTCTCTGGAATCATTGACCGATTAAATTCATAACTCAGGTTGGTACTGTTTTTGTATAAAAACAATCTGTAACCAACTATGCTTCAGCTCCAAGTGTTTCCATTCAAGTGGATTGAAGTCCTGTCCTTCTACACCAAGTAATGGCAGAGATATAGTATCTATGCCAGGACCTCAAGGGATTTCTGGGCCACATGTCATGGCAAAGCAGGATCACACTGGAGACTGCAGATGCTGGAGAGTGAATGGGAAGATGTGGGTCCAGTTTAGTCGCAACAATTCTTTCTCCTCTCGGAGTTATGCTGGTATCGTTCTGTGGAAAAGCACCAAGATAACACATCTTGGGACTACCGACACAAATGACAGTTTTCCTGGTTCCCATGAAACACAGCATCAATTGAATCATTCGATGCAGATCCTGTATGGACCAACCGACACACCAATGGAGTCCAGATTCCAGTACAGTGCGCATCGTGTCCTAAGTCAATTGTCCCCCAGAGCAACAGCCTGCACATCTATTATTGGATGATGTCACAAAGCACCCCTCTACACCACCCCCGGGTACCTTCATTTGACTGGTGCACAGAGCTGAGCAGAGTTATGCTTGTTGTTTATTAATTTGACATGTGTCGTATGTCCAAATTTCACCAAATTCGACACTGCACGTCCTTGGGTCCCCAGTGATCCAGTCACCATGTGTGAAGTAGATTGGATGAGAGGTTGTTGAGATTATCAAATGACAAAGATTCCTTCCTTAATAGTTGCATTTGATTAGCATAGATATCACTATAAGACTGTTACAATGTAGGGCCAATAATAATAATAGAGGGGTGAATTCACAAAGAATGGATTGAGGTCGCTGATAGCATCATGAATTGTAAATAATTTGTGGTAGCTATCTGCACCATCTTAGAGTCTGATGCAATGATCCATATGGAATAGTAAATAATCTGTGTGTCAACGGGGAGAGGGGCTCTCCATTAGAGAATCATTACTCATTTACACCACTGCTCTACATTAGTCTGTTTTACAGTCTTAAATCAATATGAAAGTAAAAATTGTAAGACAGTAGTTATTTTGATTTAAGTGTTGATGTCAAATCACCAGGTGTCATGACATTTCACTGCACATGTATGACCGTATGTATATGTGACAAATAATCACTTGAACTTGAAGGAAATCCATGGAGGGGCTGCATCGGTGCTGTGCCAAATCCTGATGGGGGGTATTGGAAAACAATGAAAATTGTCCGGTGCCCCGGGTATCTAACCGCGCAGGCTCCTCGGAGCTGTCCCTGGTCCAATGAGGTTTCAACTGTGGTTCAATGGCAATGTTGACCACTTTATCGAAGTATGGAACTATTTTTGTTGATATTTGTAACGCCTTACTTGTAAAATAATTCCAAGTGTCAATAAGTTGCTTTTGGAATGCATTTTAAAAACCACCACAGACTGCCCAGTTTCAAGGCATCGCTACCTTTGGATGCTGTGACAATAATAATTATAATAATGTGAAAATATTGGGCGTGGCACCACTTATAAATGCATTGCACAAGCTCTTTGAATGTTATGATTGTGCAGCGCTGCCTTTTTAAAATGTATTTTGTGGTCTGCGCAGCTACCACCAGGTCTCTACAGATGATAATTAGTTCACGCTAACTGCATGTGGCTATTAGCGCTGGTGTTTGTGAATTCGATGTGTTTTGCAACGAGGCATTTGGATAGAAAGGGGCCAATTTTGCCCCCAATTTATGAATAATACAGAATTTAAATACGAGCAAATAGCTCCGACACAGTGCTATTTGCGGGGCAATCCTTTTGTGAATTCTCACGAAAGTCTGCCTTCAATTTTGTCATTATTGTGCAGGTAATGACCACCAGAGACGCTAAAAATCACATTTCATTTTCTGTGCAGTTGATTAAAAGTTAATTAAAATGTGAGGTACCTTGCTAAACTGGCACACCACATGCTTGAGGATGTTGCTGGGAGCTTGGTAGAGGAGCGGCTCCAGGGCCAGAAGGTGGGTGCACTTCTGCAGGACACTTTTCAAGGCCCTCTTACACTGAAAGAACAGGGACATGGGGGGGAAGGGGGTTCATCAGTGGGAAGTGGTGGAACAGGTACATAGGGTACAGAGTATACACCTCTCTTTCTCTGACAGTATACTCACTATTGCCCCCCTTTCCATTACTCAATTAGGTTGAAGCTTGTTTCTACTCACCTTGACCTGCAGGTCCTCTGAACTGTTGGAATCCAGGTAGAGTTCCAGCAGCCTGGGCAGTAGGTCAGCCATGCCCACAGCTCGGGCATGCTCTGGGGTGTGGCGCCCTATCTGTCCGATTGCCCAAGCTGTTGCCGCCTTGATGTGATCCTCAGGCTCCTCAGACAGGCACAGGGCCAGCTGGGACACCCCCTGGAGGGTGCGAGTACACACAGCATGATGGCTTTAGTATAATGTGCTGTAAATGACAAGCTAGGCCTGGATGAGGGTCCTGCCCCGAGAAGACATTTTGATTTAGGCTGGTCTTTATTGAAAGAGTTAATGTCACGTTGTCTGGTGGTAGGACAACTAGGGAGGAGGTATGTGGTGTGGGCATGGTGTGGTGAGCAGCCACACCTGACCTGGATCTAGATGATTGGAATCAGGGTGGCTGCATACCTGTTGCTCGTTGGTTGGTCTAACGAGCAACAGGTTAAAGCCCCCATTCCCGCACACACTCAGGATAGGAGCCTGTGTCATGACATAATCAATCTGCTCCAGGGATAATTCCAGCTAGTCCACTCGCTACAATAAACTGGTGTTTACAACCCCCTGTCATCTGTGTCTCTGTGCCGGAGGGCCCTGAAAATGCCACTTGGATGGCGTGTGGTGGCGAAACTGCCACAACGGAATAAACACAAACATACCTTGGTTACAATAACTGCCATGGCCAGGTTCTCAGCTTGAGCTGCCACATATCCCAGCATCATGATCCCTGGCAAGCGGACATTTCCCCTGCAGTCACCTAGGTAGTCCACCACTGCCGCCAATCCACCGGAGTTTACAATCAGTTGGGCCAGCTAGTCAAACACACAGCAGTACAATGGGTAGTAGGGAACAGGGAGCGCTTCACATAAGCTGCTTCTGAATCAATTTCCATGCATCTGGCAGCAGATACCTCGGGCGAGTGTTTGACAACCTCTCGCATCAGGGTGGTGACGTTCTTCTTGACAAACTCGTCGGGGTCCCTGATGCAGGCCAGGGCGACGGGGAAGATGTCCGCCTCCACCACCATCTCCGCCAGGCTGACGGAGTGCTTGCTGATCTGGCAGAGGGCAGATAGCACCTGCCTCTGGGTTTGGAGTGTACCAAGAAAAATGTTTGGGTTATTATGTAGGGATCCAGCTCAAACTTGTTTCTAGTTATTGGCGCTTAGTAGATAGTTATTTCTATCACTATTAAAATTACTGCATTTATGATTTAGATATGAGAAATATCATTTAGTTTACCCACCTTTTAGGGGTGGATAAACCTACATCTAAACCTAGACTGGCTGAAAGAAAATAGACTGGACTATTTTAGGACTTCTTCATCCGCACATTCCTGTTTAGGTTTGAGAGGGGAAGGAGTGAATCTCGATGAAGAAGTGAACCTCGATATTTAATGAATATATTTGAGCAAGTATTAGGTTTTTCAAAGATTAAGAAGGACTGAAATTAAAATGTCAAACTTGTATAAAAATATTGCCAATTCAGGTCTTACCTTGAGCTTAGCATCGGGGTTCAGAATCATCTGGGCCAGGTGAGCGATGGCGCCAGCATCCACCACAGTATGTGCCAGCTCCGGGGTGTGCTTGGAGATGTCGCTCAGTGTGGAGGCTGCAATGCGCTTGACGGCGACCTCGGGTTCCTGGAGGCAGAGGACCAGCAGGGGAACTGCTCCAGCATCCACCACCGCCTGGGACAACTCTACAGAGATTTATAAAAACAGCAAAAACTTCACCAATGCAGCATTGGGGGTGCATGTGGTCATTAGGATTAGATTTGATTTATTAATGCATGGAGGGAAATTCAGGCATTACAGTAGCAAAAAAACAGAAAGAGTAACAAATTAAAATGAGAAAGAAATGACATGTACACTTACTATCTCACCCTAACACTATCTAACTAACTAACCTTATCAACACTAAGTTAAGATGTAGTAGCGCTGTGCTGGCAGCACTAGTGTCAGTAAGTCTACAGCAAGTACAAACCACAGTATTGCGGCAGTTACCATAATGGAAAAAGTAGCGTACAGTAATTGTAGTTAATGTGCGACATTTCTATGGAAACAGATGGGCGGACAGATAAGGAGCGAGAGAGACAGAGAGAGAGAGGGGGAGATGCAAACCCTGAACGTCTTTCATCCTTACGTGCATTGTGTCGTGCGATGTAGCCCAAAGCAAAGGTTGCTGCCTCCTTCACGCCGGGGTCCAGCTCCTCCAGGGAGAGGACCAGGGCATCCACACCCCCACAGGCCACCACTGCCTGAGCCAGGCCGGGGGAATGCTTGGCCACCGCTCGCAGCACAAATGCTGCTGCCTTCTTATAAAACCTCTGCAGTCACATGGACACAAACACAGACAGCAATATGTCAGTTCTGGTGAAGGCGGCTGGAGGGAGCTGAGCAAATATCAGGGGGGTTTTGGTGAAATTGTATCCTTAAGATTCCAGTAAAGATGACTGTTGGGAGCTTAAGGGTTGGAACTAAACTGAAAAAAACCTGACTCTGTTGTCTTATTTTAGCCTCCAGGTACTTAACCTTCTCTCAAGTGCACCTCAGGAACTCTGACACCACTGAGTGCAGTGGTAGGGACATGAGGGATGGAGTGCTTAGTTTCTGAAGTAGCCCAAAACACACCCAGTCATTCAGGAGCTGGACCCCCACGGACCCTGGTCTGACTCACCACCCTGCTCTCCACATATGACACAAGTCACTAAACTGCAGCCGGCACAAACCGTTCACTAAAATCTGACTTTAGTAACTGAACTACCAAACCCACATTCTGGGCCTCCATGGAGAACAGCAGCTGAGGAAGGAGTCCCCCCTTCACCACGGCCTCCGCCAGCTCATCACTATGGTCTGCCAGGCGGCCCAACGCAAGCGCTGCATTCTGCTGGATGGTAGGAACCACATCCAGCAGCAGGGGGCGCAGCAAGGACATCACACCTGGGAAGAGGGTGGAGAGGAGATTGGAGGATCAAATGCTGTTTTTACACAAGTCCCGATCAACAAGGTCTAAATAACCCTAACCTCTGCAATATCTGTCTGACTACCTACTAATATCTATCTAACCCCAATGCGTAACAGACATTTTGACCAGGAAGGGACCTAAGCCCATAAATCACATTGTATGGGTTCTAGTGATATTCAGACCTTAATCGAGAAGAACAGTAAATTACCAGACTAAAAACAAAAAACAAAATGTAAAAAACACCTTGTGCAAATACAAAAATATGAATGTACTGTGTCTGAAAGGGAGGAATTGGTACACACTTACACGCTGTTGAGTTAATAAATACCATAGTATATATACTGTATATAGCCAGTTCAGGTCTATATATATACAGTATATTCTAAGTCTATTGGTTGGGTCATAATATTTTACATTATTTGCTATCCAAATGGTCCTTTTCCTTAATATGTTTCATGGATGTGTATGCTTTTATATGCATTACCCTACACCTCCATGCTGTGATTCAGTTACAATAAGATAAGTGAACAATACAGAATATAGAGACCTATAAAATCCAATGAGTGCTTTTTTATTCTCATAAACTTTGATCCAACAAGGCTTACATGAGGTTTCCAACAGAATTAGTCATCTAAAATCACGCCCAAAAGATTATTTTCAAATGTAACATGAAATACAAATATATTTTGTGATTTCCAAACAGCCCAATTTTGTTTTTATTCAAATTTAGAGATGACTACTTTCATGCCTTCTGGCTCTGCCCACCTGTCCTAGCATTCTGGACCAACATCACCAAGAAGCTATCAACCCTTCTGGGTCGCAGCATTTCAGTCTCCCCTTCTGTATGTCTTCTCAGTGACCTCTCCTTAGTGGACCCACCACTGAAACACCACCAACCCACTTTGATCGCCTTAACAATGGCCAAGAAAACAATATTACTCAATTGGAAAAAGAGAGAATCTCACCACATCCCAATGGTTGCAGTTATTAATAGATTACATCTCAATGGAAAAACTATTGGCAACATCCCTAAACAATGTTGATTAATTTAATGAAATATGGGCTACTTTTATCACTGACATAACTCCTCATTTATTACTTGAGTCTTCCTAACTCAGTGCAATGTCGTGCTTTGGGGAATGTGTGGGTCCTACTGGTCTGCCGGGGCTCCGCGGTTGGGTGGATGCCTGGGCGGCTCTGGGGACATCCGTGGTGCATGGGCCTGTGTTCTTAGGGGATCCCCACAGGGGAGTTGGGTAGTCTGGGTGGTGGCGCCCGCTCCATTACCTGAGTAAAGCTGGCCTGTCTCCGGGGGGGGTGTGCTCCCGCGGAGTACCTGCAGCTGGCGTGCGTGTGTTGGTTCTGGGCGTGGTTGTGTGGGTCACTGGTTCAGGTCTCGGGCCCCGTGGTAGGTGGGTCAGCGCGCCGCTGGGGTCGCCCGCCCCATGAGTGGGATGGCTGGGCTTGTGTGTCCTTCGGGGTCCCGTGGGGGGTGGCCCGTCGTGCCGGGGCTGGTTAGGCATTCCGTCTGGTCCTGTCAACCTGAGTCCTGAACCTGGCTGGCTGTGCTAGGCACGGGGCTCACCATGTGGCTTGCTTCGTGGAACGTGGTCTCCTGTCATCATACCAGGCTGCCGGGGTACCTGCCGTCTGACGCTCTCGGTGCGCGAGGTGCTCGTAACTGGGGGGTCGGGCTGTGGGTGGGGGTGCCGTCTGCCGCCCTCTGTTCTATAGTCCACATGCTCGGCGGCTGGGGTCTGACCAGGGGCCTGATGGGGGCGCGGAGTTGCCTGACATGGCAGAGGTGCATGGCAGAGGTGCATGGCAGAGGCGCATGGCGGACGCTCTGCGCCCTTGGCTGATCGCTGTAGGTTGGCTACCACCAGGTACGGGAGGTGTTGGCCTTTTGCTTCTGCAGCGTAGCTTCTCTGCGGCGGGCGCACCGGGTGGCGGAGGGCCTGTACACCTGGCGGCATCGCTGGGGGGGATGTAACATCGAAGTGCCCTGCGCTGGGCACACGCTGCTACGTGTATGGCCACTTGGCACTCATGCTGGCCGGGGCATCTGGTCGGCTGCGTGGGGCGGGCCTCCCCCTTGTGCAGGGCATGGGTGGGCAGGGGGTGCTGCTGACTCGCCCGTGGGGTGGGTGGGTCAGACAGGGTGTCGGTCTGTTGCCGTGGGCTAGCAATCCGTGCCTTGTGCCCATGTCCGGGTTCTGTGTCGGCGGCTGCGTCTTGTGCCTGCACCCAGGGGTTGGTTGTATGTGTGCGCCCCTGGTGTGCGGGGTCTCCTCGTGCTCCCTGGGACTGGGGTTGCTCCACGGCCCTCTGGCTTCTCTGGGGGCCCCGGGGGCTTCTGTGGCCGCAGGGCAGGGTACCTGGGGCTTTCCTGCAACCATAGGGTGTCCATGGGGCTGTGGAGATCGGGGGGGGCTTCGGGGGCCCCTTCCGCTGCTTGGAGGCGCCATGACATATTACCGACCTTCTACACCAGTACCAATGGGGATAAGTCATGTACACTCACCGGTGGACATCTTACACACACACACACACACACATACACACACACACACGCACACACACACGCACACACACACGCAAACACACACACACACACACACACACTACCACACCTGCTTTAATTGTGCCCCAGCACCCTCCTGGTTGCATTCCTCTCCTTTCCTCCCTCATTTACTGCCATAATAATGACAGGAAGAGGCCACGTGACCAGTTGTAGTTCCAGTTTTCCTGGACCTAATTCATTGTTTTTTAATACACAATGTCATTCAATGTTCATGTTTTTGTGTAAATGTTGTTTTTTTTATGTTATATCCACACAAAGGTTGGTGCATATTCAATTTTGTACAAATTGGGTTAGTGTTAGGGTTAGGGTTAGGGCTAACCCTAACCCTTTCTAAATAGCTTCTTAACCAATTTAACACAACCCTTCTAAAACCGAACCTTTACATTGTCCTGAGTAATACATTGTGATCGATAGTGTCAAATTTATCAACACTCCAACTGTGTACTTATTTCTGTCAATACTATAAGGTATTTCTTCTATCAACTCCATTTGTACCAGCACTGTTGATCTGTTTGTCCTGAATCCATAGAGCGACTATAGATTCAGGACAAACAGATCTGCCAACAATTTGTGTGTATTGATAAAGTTATGTAATCTTACACCTTGGTGAACTGACAAAGTATATTGTAATTGTTAACCAGTTAGGAATGACAACTTGCAAATACTGTACAGGCAAATGGCTTTACAATAAAATCAAGACCATAATTGTCAGGTAAATTGCATTGCACTCAGTGGATGCTTTATTCTTGAAGGACCATTGAGTTTCTTTTCACAGTGCTCTCTCCCGTGCCTCCTTCTACATTTTCAAAAATCTGTCCTACGTACTCTCTATTATTTATGCTCTTATTTATGCTCTTATTGTCAACAAAGTACAGAGGCCAATTTGAGTTTCTTCAGACATTTCTCAGGATTGTGTCAAGCACCTTCTATATTCCATATGATGATGTTTTTGTGGTCCTCCAGTGTATTGTCATATTCGTTCTTACATTTCCTCAAGATAGTGAATTTGTTTTTATATCTTTTATATTTCTTGGCAGCAATCTAGCCACTGGGGGTTCACAAGCCAGTGTATCATCAGTGCTGGTCCCAAGCCCAGATGAATAGAGAGGGTTGCATCAGAAAGGGCATCGGCCATAAAAACCATGCCAAATCAAACATGTGGACAACAAATCTTATTTCTATGCCGGATTGGTGGAGGCCCGGGTTAACAACAACCGCCACTGGTGCCGTCAGCTAACAGGGTGCCAGTTGAAATTGTACTACCGTCGGCTGAGGAAGAAGAAGAGGGGGAAGGCATGTCTGGAGTCAGAGGAAGAAGGGTAGGAGAGTGGAGTTGAGAGTAGGAACTTTGAACGTTGGCACTATGAAGGGTAAAGAGAGAGAGCTGGCTGGCATGATGGAGAGAAGGAAGGTAGATGGTCTGGTCTCTTGTATACATAGTACTATACAAGAGACCAGGTGGAAGGGGATTAAGGCCAGGAGTAGCGGAGCCGGGTACAAACTGTTCTACCATGCAATGTCAATAGTGTTTTGGAGGTGATGAGCGTGTCGGACAGAGTGATGAGCATGAAGCTGGAAATTGATGGGGTGATAATGAATGTGGTCAGTGCATATGCTCCCAAAGTTGGGTGTGAGATAGAAAAGAAAGAATAATTTTTTAGGAGTTGGATGTAGTGGTGGAGAGCATCCCCAACAGAGAGAGAGTGGTTGTTGGAGCAGATCTCAATGGGCATGTTGGCAAAGGGATCAGAAACATAGGTGACGAGAAGGTGATGGGTAGGTATGGTGTCAAGGAGAGGAATGTGGAAGGACAGATGGTGGTGGATTTCACCAAAAGGATGGAATTGGCTGTTGTGAATAGGTATTTCAAGAAGAGGGAGGAACACGGTAACATTCAAGAGTGGACTACATCTTACGCAGGAGGTGCAATCTGAAAGCCTGCAAAGTGGTGGTAGGGGAATGTGTTGCTAGGCCGCATCGGATGGTGGTCTTTAAGATTACTCTGGAGGCCAAGAAGAGGAAGAGAGTGAAAGAGGAGCCAAAGATAAAATGGTGGAAGTTGAAAAAGGAGGAGTGCTGCATGAGATTTCTGGAAGAGGTAAGGCAGGCAATAGGTGGGAATGAACCGTTACCAGATGACTTGGATGAAGTTGGCGAAGAAGAAATGGGAAAGTCAGAGAGATGAAGAAAGTAGACAGGAGCACAAGCTGATGCGGCGCAATGCGAAAAGAGAAGTGACAAAGGCAAAGGAAAAGGCATACGATGAGTTGTATGAGAAGTTGGACAGTAAGAAAGGAGAAAAGGACTTTTTCCAATTGGCAAGACAAAGGCACCAAGCTGGGAAGGATGTACAGCAGGTTAGGGTGATGACGAATAATGATGAGAATGTGCTGACTAGTGAGGAGAGTGCATTGAGAAGGTGGAAGGAGTACTTTGAGGAGTTGATGAATGAAGAAAATGAGAGATAGAAGAGTGGATGATGTGGGGATAGTGGATCAAGAAGTGCAGCAAATTAGCCAGGAAAGAGTACTACAGATGCAATGTTTGCTTTAAGAATGCTGATGGAAAAGTACAGAGAAGGCCAGAGGGGGTTTCACTGCGTCTCTGTGGATTTAGAGAAAGCGTATGATAGGGTGCCGAGTGAGAAAGTGTGGTATTGCATGAGGAAGTCGGGGGTGGCAGAGAAGTACGTAAGAGCGGTACAGGATATGTGAGGGTAACATTGTGATCTGTAGTGAGAGTAGGGAGCAGGTTGAGGCGAGGCTGGAGAAGTGGAGGCATGCATTAGAGAGAAGAGGAATGAAAGTCAGCAGGAGTAAGACAGAATACATGTGCCTGAATGGGAGGGAAGGCAGCGAAAAGCTGAGAATGCAAGGGGTGGAGGTGGAGAAGGCAGATGAGTTCAAGTACATTGGGTCAACCATCCAAAGCAGCGAGAAGAGAGTACAGGCAGGGTGGAGTGGGTGGAGAAGAGTGACAGTAAGGTTCCAGCAAACGTGAAGGGGAAGGTGTACAGGACGGTAGTGAGAGCAGCTATGTTGTACGGTTTAGAGGAGGTGGCACTGACAAAAAGGCAGGTAGATGAAGTGGAGGTGGCAGAGTTGAGGATGTTGAGGTTTTCATTGGGAGTGACAAGGATGGACAGGATTAAGAATGAGGACATTAGAGGGACAGCTCAGGTTGGACAGTTTGGTGGAAAAGTGAGAGAGGCCAGATTGAGATGGTTTGGACACGTGTGTAGGAGATGAGTTACATTGGGAGAAGGATGCTGAGGATGGAGCTGCCAGGCAAGAAGAAAAGAGGAAGGCCAATGAAGACGTTTATGGATGTGGTGAGGGAGGACATGCAGGCAGTTGGTGTAAAGGAGGAAGATGCGCAGAACAGAAGTTATTAGAGGCAGATGATCCACTGTGGCGACACCGAACGGGAGCGGCTGAAGAAAGATCTTCAGCCGAAGAAAGAAATTTCTTTACAGCATCTACAGTTCTAATCTTTTAATCCTCTATGTAAAGTCCATTTTGCTTGCCACTGTACTTATTCAACAGTTTGTATCATACAGTACTTTAATTGTACTTAAAAATGTGTTATGTGCTTTGTCAATATCTTACTTAATTATGTCTTCCCAGTCTTGTGTTAGCAAGTCTCTTCTAATTGCATTAACGGTTTCTTCTGTTTGAACACAAATATATTCAGACATGACTTCCTTGAACCTCTTATAAGGGTTTGGTTAGCCCTAACCATAACACTAACCCTTAGTCATATACTACAAAAACAGGGAACTGATCGCTGATGTCATTATGTGTGTGACAGTGAGTTGTTACTCTACTTGGTCTTATAATAATTGGATAAAAAGTACAAATAGAGGAAATAACCCTAACCCAACTTGATAGGAATAGAAATATCTCAGAGAACACCTGGGAGAAGAGGAACTCCTGATTGGGATTATCAATCAATATCTGGTTCACAATTTTAACTAAAAACAGACTGAATCGACCTAGTAAACTATGATGTTGGATTGCATAAGATTCAGAATTGATTCCATTGATTCCGTATCAAGTAATGCTTGATACATATAATATGGAGAAATTGACTTTTGCTTTAAGACTAGAACAGATACATTTTACGGATGGATAGGATGGATTGAATAGAATTTGGAAAAACTGGATTGATTTATCACCAAATAGATCAGACTTTGCATGATAGAGATGATATTTAAAAGTGTAAATTAAGATTCCCAGTTCAATATTTACTACAGAATTTATGCCTAAACGGATATAATTTTCAGGTTATCAAGTTCCACCCGCCAAACACCATTTCGGCCTTTTTGAGACCCTAACCCTAACCCTCCGACAGAGACAAAGGAAGAGATGTTGCAAACATACTAGTTTATTTTTGTAGACAGATGGGAGCCAGGATGGGAGTGTAGACAGATGGGACAAGCCGGGAGCAGATGAATACTAGTTATGACAGAGGCTCCTCCCCTGTGTGTGTGGGGGGGGGGTGCAGGTTTTACCTGTTTGTTGATTTTGCTCTGACAAGCAATAGGCATACAGCGACCCCTGATCCTGGGCCCAATTGCCTAGACCCAGGACAGGTGTGGCTGCTCAAACCACACTATCCCCACACAAGAGGTCAAATGTGGATATTGATATATAACTGTAAAATGGGGAATTCAGAATGTTTTTTTGTTTTAGTTTTTTGTTTATTTTTGGATTTTTTTATTTTAATAAAAGACTTAGAATGGCTAGATATATGTATATATACATAGTTATGTATGGGGAGAAGTATGGATAGGTAAAGATGTGTAGAAAGCATATGTTGTATATATAATTGTATATGTATATATACACAAGTATTTATATATTAAGATTGGTCATTATTATTTTTATTTATAAAAAAGGTTCCACCACTATAAGTATTGCTGGAAATGTACATCGATCAGCCACAACATTAAAAGCACCACTGATAACCAACAATTCCGTTTTCACATTCATTCTGTTTGACCCAGGTTTTTTAAACCTGGGTCAATTACGCGTAAAATAGGCGATTGATGCCTTTCCATTTGCCAGTAGCAATGCGGTTGAATAAAACATTTTTCCTGGCGCAGCATGGATTCGTTACGAAGATGCCGGAAAAGGGGCATGTCATGGTGTTGGGAATAAAACAGTAGAGACAGCAACTTAAACAATGATATAAAACTGTAAAACTAGTATTTTTAAAAAGTATTTTGAGCCATTCAAAAGAATCAGATCGTTCATGAATGACCCAGTAGAAGCACCATGGATCCATGGATCATGGATTGGGGTGGTGCTGGAGTGGCTTGGAGCCCAGCATTGTGTGGGGGTTCCCAACTGTGGTCCCCATGGTGTGATGCCCACACTCACAATATTTCATGGTCCCCCATGTGGGAAAAAAATAAAGAAAAAATCTATTACTTCTGATTTTGATTTTGGATTCTAAATGGGATATGAAATGATGGAATGAGACATGGATATTCCTGTCTATTAATGTGCCAACATCCGGAACCTCAACATGCATTGCATCGCACAGGTAATGGGTCGATCCAGGTGACCTATTTTCCTCAGATCTGATCGGAGGTGGAGCCGATAAAAACCTACTGCCGGGTCATTTTTTCCTTTCCCACTGATGAAATGCTGATGGTAGTGGGTGTTACCATTTTTTGGTGTAGTTGGAAAGGGGTATAAGGCATGGACTCCACAAGACCTATGAAGGTGTCCTGTGGCATCTGGCACCAAGACGTTAGCAGCAAATCCTTTAAGTCCTGGAAGTTGGAGATGGGGCCCCCTTGGATCGGGCTTGTTGTTCTAGCACATCCAACAGATGCTCCATGGGATCGGACCCTAACCCCGGCCATCTGCACGATGTAGAAGAAAATTTCATTGTCCTTTCTTGGAGCACTTTTGGTAGGTACAAACCACTGCGTAGCGGGAACACCCACACGACCTGGCAATTTGGAGATGCTCTGACCCAGTCGTCTAGCATCACAATGTTGTCCTTGTCAAAGTGGCTCAGATCCGTTCGTTTTTAATGTTGTGGCTAGTCGGTGTATGTTTATATGCACCATATGTGTATATACACACACAATAAATACATATATACATACATATATATATACATATACACACATTTATATATATATATATATATATATATATATATATATATATATATATATATATATATATATATAAGGTTTCAATAAAAAATAATTTAGAAAAATAAATAGATAAGATAAACCTTTATTAGTCCCACATCGGGGAAAAGGGCAGGAGAGATGTCTAAAGGGAACCAACCTGAACCTTGCTTGTTTTAACAAATCAATGTCAAAGTGATCTTATTCAATTCCTCAAGTCTTATCTTATCCTCCTTTGTTCTGCCTAAGACACTAATACTGTGTTTTATACAAACAGCCATGGCCAGAGTGGGACTCATTTTCAGCCCGGGAGTTTCATGTTGCCCACCAGCCCACTTCCGGTGAGGAATTACAATATTTCATCGTTCAGCAGCAGAACCACGCCATTCCCCGCTTGGGACAGTTACATCAGTGCCTCCCTTGCTATGCTGTCCTCCATCACCTCTTTCTATATTATTTATTGAGCCATAGCATGCATCACTGGTATTTGTCCATTTCTGTTTTCTCCTTAATTACCATCACTCTCACTTTATCTGGCAACCTGTTCACCTTTATGAACACCTTGCTGTTGGTTTTCCACGTCGATTGAATCTTATTCAGCTTTCTGATAATCCGTCAACGTTGTTCTTTGTCTGGTGCCGGTTAGGGTTAGGGTTAGGGGTAGGGGTTAGGGGTTAGGGGTTAGGGTTAGGGTTAGGGCCAGGTTCCCCATAGACATCTCTCCTGCCCTTTTTGTTTTCTGTTAACAAAGAAAATTCAAATTGCAGGTTTCTGGCCGTGATGCTTTCGTGGTGTGACACACCTCCATGTCCTGACTATCCATAGTTACTCACACTGGTGAAGAATAAGACCACCTGCTGCTCCAAAATCCAATGGGTGGACTTCCGTCTGAGGAGGGTTCACTGCCGTCACTTGCTCCTACAGTGGCCCTGACAGGGCTTAAAACAGCTGACAATCCGTTCCTTGTTCCTGGAATTTTGTTACTGATCGGCCACTCTGGTCTCCAACAGACAACCCTCCTCTACTTCTCGTTGGTTGGTTTCTTCTCAGATCAGCGCCATCATCCACATCTGCTGTGTGTCAAAATAGTTTCGATTTCTTCGGACAGTTAAGATCTCCTGATGTCCTTCACCTACTTACGCAACTTTTCTTTGGTTCTTTGTGATGGTTTAATGCAATTTGTTGTCATAAAGGATTCTCCTGCGAGTCGAAAGAAAACAGTACCGCAGCAAACAAACCCAGAGGAAGACCGCCTGCTTCTTACCTGCATTCTGGAGGGTCTCTATGTTTTGAGGTTTGCTTGCCAGCTCAGCCATGGTCTGCACAAACTGCATCCTGGACTTCTGATACTGCTCGAACACTGCACAAGGTTCACATCAAACTCTTAGGGTGCTTTCACACCTTCCCTGTTTGGTGCATTCAAATAGAACCATGGTGTGTTTACTCCGTTAGTCTGGTTCGTTTGGACAAGTGAGAAAAAACGCATTCAAAGTCTGGTGCTTATCAAATAATTAAACCATGGTTCTCCTGAAAATTCGGGACTCGGTCCGGTTCCAAGTGAACGACAATCTGGTTAGTTGCATGAGACCTTAATATAGAAAGAAAACCAAAATACAATGCATTGTGGGTTGAAAACGGGTCAACATCAGTTTAGCAAGTAGCAACTTGCTCTTGAATCGGACCAAATCTAGCAAACTATAGGACCAAACTGTAGGTGTGGAAGCGCCCTTATTTCCACTCTGACACAGAGGCTCATGTGGAGAAATGTGAACAAAGCATCAGCTTACCTTGTAAAACCTGCCTCTGACTCATGAGTGCAGATTACTACTAAAACAGGAATATTGTTTCAAAAAAATAAATACAGCGATGGCTTATTTTACATCTTTGCGTCGTCGGTCAGCATGTGACAGCTGCTAGCGGGCATTAAAACCCAACCCACATATCTCTCACCCTTTATAGAGAGAGTTGTGATGTCACAAACACATGACATGATGATGCTCCGAGGGGTGGGGCAGTATAGGGAAACCCCCGTATATGTTTACACGTGTTTACATGATGACTGGGTTTGTGACAGACAGATAGATGCTGACGTATGCAATGTCAGCAATCAGTTCTCAAAAAAAAAATTGTGTCTGAAGGTCTTCAGTGTGCAAAGAAAGACGGAAGCCATTCAGCCATTGTGGCACAGGAATGAGGTGAACTTCAACAGTTATGGACACGCATGTGTTTGGGATTTCAAGATGAAATATTGTATAGAGTGTGTGATCAATCCTGCCGTGACGTTTCCTAAATATGCACCCTGCAAATGCTTGTATTGTTAGAATTTCAGCAGTGCATTCAGAAAAGTAGATAGGTTATATCTGTTAATGTTTTGACACGGAAATCACGAGTGGAAACAGCTAAAGCCACGCTTCAATCCAAATTGGTACCAGCAGGGGGCACTGTACCTCAATTCCAAGTGATATATAATTTAGATCAAGTGATAATAATAATGTGATGATTGAACATTTTGTAATCATGATATTGTAGTATCTAAAATAATCTGATAAGCGGAAATGCAACCCAGGGTTCCGGCTGGACAGGAATTTAGAGAAATATTTTTATTTCTTTTTTTATTGTATTGATCTTCTTTCTTTCTTGTATGAAAGAAGAAAAACGTTAACATAACTGATATCGTGTTCACACCAAAATGATCAGGTTGACCCTAAAAATAGGCCATTGACACCCAGGAGAAATGCTGTTTTTTTGTGGTGAGTCATGTTTGATGTCATGGACAGGTGGGGAACGGAGCGTGTCACGGTTCCACTCTGATTGGGAACAAAACAGTAGAGGAGACAGCAAATTAAACAAACAACCACCTAAAACTGGTTTGGGGTTAGTATCTGTCTAATCAGACAGTGCTAGGCCGTATGTAACCTGAAGGTTGCCGGTTCCATTCCTAGCTCCTCCTGCTAGTGTGCTGTTGTGTCCTTAAGCAATAAACTTAACCCTTAATTGCTCCTGATGGCTGCAACCATCTGTGTACGAATAAAGGTTGCACAATTTCACAACTGAGTTGATTTGTGGAACTCTATGTTTGAAGAGGGATGACTTGGGGACCAAGAGGGATTCATCCCTCTTGGTACTTGCTGATAGAGTTGAGGACTCAGTAGTGTGGCTGATGGGGGCTGGCTTTGTGTCCTTGGTTTCACACAATTTGGTTGTGTTAAGGTCAAATTTAATGTGGTCCTACATGATTTATCCACACTCCACCTCTCACCAAGCTCCTAGAGTGTCCCTGTCCAAAGACCAGTCCTGGGGAACTTGGATGATTCCAATTTGGGTTCTCAAGGTTCTTCAGTTTTTCATTTTTCAGCTACATGGAAAGGCATTGGGAATGTTAACTCTGCTGAGCTGCTTCTCTCTAGGTTCTGTTACAGAAATTAAAGGGTCGCTTTAACCTGCAGTTTTTCAGTCGATGGTTTTAAATAAAGAGGCAGACAGACGCTGATTTTTACTTGTACAAGGGTCGGGTCAGAGATGTGCTCTCAAGCAGCTCTCTGAGACGAACAGTTTATTTTTGAGGAGTCAGAGAATATATGGTCAGTTTGGCATCACAGATTCATACGTATTCAAGATAAGTTAAACTCTGTGACACACAAAGGATAATGAGGTTTTGTTCCTGCTCTTGCAGCTGCATCACGGGGAGGCCAAAAACAATGATAGCAGCAGCTAGACTCCCAAGGTTAGAATGTCTGGGAACTAACACTGCTGGAATAAAAATATGTGACTCAGGATATATGAGGTTGTGTTCTTCATTATGTGTGCGCACATATGTGGGGATGGTAGCTCAAGAGGTAGAGTTGGTCGTCTAGTAATCTAAAGGTTCGATCCCAGGCTCCTCCTGCTAGCATGCTGTAGTGTCCTTGAGCAAGACACTTAACCCCTAATTGCTCCTGATGGCTGCGTCTGTCGGTGTTTGAATAATTGTAAGTCGCTTTGGATAAAAGCGTCTGCTAAATGCAATGTAATGTAATATATATGTTTATGTGATTACATCGATTTAGATATATTGTTACAGTTCCTTATCGAGCAGGGTTAGCCCTAACCCCGAAAAATGACAACCTTTAAATTGTGAATCCTTTATTTGTCTTTAGGGAAAAATGTATGGGAATGTACATCACATAATAATGTCTTACAGTCGCAAAGTACTGAGCACTACAGGAAGTGACATCATATCCATTGATCTACTAGACAGTTGGAGAACTGAAACTGTATTCAGTCATTTGCATATCCGTCTCGTTACTCCAACGCCTTCCGTCATTACAGAATTAAAAATATAATGGTTATTCTAATTTATCGGAGCGTAGAAGTGCATTTACAAATAAATATCTTCTGCTGGTTGATTGATTATAATATTTTTGGGACAGAGGTTAAAAACATATCATGATTTATTTAAGGAAGATAGATCTTTCCATTTCCTTTTCAGACAGCTTCATAAAGGACTGTTTTGCTTTCAGTTTCATGCTAAAACAAAAAGCTCTAGATGTTCATTCCACTGCTCATTTGATTTGGATTAAATCGCAGCAAAACTTTATGAAGAATGCTGTCACCACATATGCCAAAAATAATGAGCACTACAGCCACACCATTCAGCCATGACGCTACGAGATTACACGGTTAATGGTGCAGAAGAACCGACAATGTAACACCCACAACAGCTCAATAAGTCACAGCAATAAAGAGAAACAGAGCTAATACCATAGACAGAGAGAGGGAGTAACATGTTGCTTCAATAAAGAACACAACTTTATTTTCGTTGTTTGTTACAGGTTCATTTCTCAGGAGGGTTTACTGCACTACAGCGTCATGCTTAGGATCAAAAACTATTATGTGTCATCATTTGGGGAAAACTTTTTCCTTTACCCTTAGAGAGTGCAGTGACAGTTCCAACCACAGCCATGTTTGGAGGGAGAGCCTGGAGCAAGTCCTGGAGCAGGTCCTGGAGCAGGTCCTAAAGCAGTTCCTGGAGCATGGAGCAGGACCCGGTGAAGGTTCTGGGGCATGGAGCTGGTCCAGGAGCATAGGGCAGGTCCTGAAGCATGAGACAGGTCCTGGAGCACGGAGCAGGTCCTGGCGCATGGAGCAGGACCTGGAGCAGGTCCTGGAACATGGGCAGGTCCTGGAGCATTGAGCAGGTCCTGCTCATGTCCTCCAGCTCTTCACTCTGTTCGTTGAGTGAAGTTTTCTGGGAAAAGTCCTTTTTGGGCTGAAGCGCCGAGAGCGAACCAGTCGCTCTGTTTGATCCCAGTGAGCCAGCCAGCATCCTGTGGAGACAGGAGACCCCAAACATGTTAACACAACACACTAACACAACATGTTAACACAACATGTTAACACACCATGTGAACACACCATGTGAACACACCATGTGAACACAACATGTTAACACAACACACTAACACAACATGTTAACACATCATGTTAACACAACATGTTAACACATGTTAACACAACACACAAACAACAAGTTAACAGGGGCTAACCATAACAGGGGCGGGGCTTGTTTCTAAAACGATTAACGTTTTTCCCTGCAATCTTCCCAAACCAAGACCCAGGTCCCTAACCCTAAACCCAAACCTGGGTCCCGGTCAGGTCCCTAACCCTAAACCCAAACCTGGGTCCCAGTCAGGTCCCTAACCCTAACCCCAAACCTGGGCCCCGGTCAGGTCCCTAACCCTAAACCCAAACCTGGGTCCCGGTCAGGTCCCTAACCCTAAACCCAAACGTGGGTCCCGGTCAGGTCCCTAACCCTAACCCCAGAAGCTACTCATCTGCTGGCCTTCCCTTGGACCCGACTCTAGAAACCACCTTTGGTTTTAAAAGACAAATACACTTCTCTTTGTGATCAGACCTTTCTTTTTCTCTCTCTTCCTCTCCCATTTCACCTTCTCTCCTCCTCTCACTCAGTGTCTCCCTCCTTGATGCAAGATTTGTCTGTAGGGAACACATCTTTTAATTCCTGTCTGAATCTGGAGTGACTTAAAGGAAGTCCTCCCCCTCTTCTTGTCCTCCGTCTGGCAGACGCCTCCAAAGGTGGAACCTTTAACAGGGCGAACCTTAAAAAGCTTTGCCTAATTTCCACCAACACATCACGTGTGCCACCAGGGGAGATAGAACTCTGGACCATTGCTACACACCTTACAAGAACGGATACAAGACCGTCTCACTACCTGCTTTCGGGAAATCTGACCACGCCACGATCTCGCTGGTTCCAGTTTACAGGCCTCTGAGCGTGCGAGAACTGGTGGTGACGAGGGAAGTGAAACGGTGGACGGACCAATCAGAGGCTGCGCTTCAGGACGCTTTGACTGACGTAGACTGGGACATGTTCCAAACAAGTTCAAGTGACGTCAGCGAGTTTACAGAGGTGGCAGTAAGTTTTGTGACTACGCTAGCAGATAATATCATTCCCACGGTGAAAGTTTGGATATTTCCAAACCAGAAACCGTGGGTTGATAAATCCATCCGCTGCACTCTGAATGCTCGCACGGCCACTTACAACGACGGTCTTGTATCTGGAAATATGGACAATTACAAAGCGGCGTCATACAATCTGCGGAGGGCGGTTAGGGACGCCAAACGGGCGTACAGAGAGACCGTGGAGCTACAGATGGAGCGGGGGACACGAGACGATTGTGGGAGGGGCTACGGATGAACACGAACTACAAGAGCAGCCCCTCCCCAGCCACGAGTGTGGACGCCTCCCTAGCCAACGAACTGAACTCCTTTTATGCGCGGTTCGAGTCTGGCAACAGCACCACTAGCTCGCCGGCTAATTGGAGTTACACCGCTGGGGATGAGCGTGCACTCTCAGTGTCCGTGCACAAGGTCAGGAGGGCTCTGATGCGGGTGAACACCAGTAAGCTGCGGGCCCAGACGGCATATCTGGGCGAGTTCTGAAGACCTAACCAGCTAGCCCCGGTGTTCACCACAATATTCTCCCTGGCTGAATCAGTGGTCCCGTCCTGCTTCAAGAGGTCCACCGTCGTTCCTGTCTTGAAGATCGCCTCTCCAGCCTGCCTGAATGACTACCTTCCGGTGGCCCTCACCTCGGTGGTCATGAAGTGTTTCGAGAGGTTGATTAAGGATTACATCTGCGCCTCCCTCCCCCGCACCTTGGACCCATTGCAGTTCGCGTACCAGCAGAACAGATCCACGGATGACGCGGTTTCCCAGGTACTGCACACCACGCTTAGCACCAGTCTGGTGGGGACACCATAGTCCCCACCAGACTGGCTGTCAAGCTGAAGGAGCTCGGACTGAATGCTCCGCTGTGCGCCTGGATCCTGGACTTCCTCACAGCCCGCCCCCAGGTGGTCAGGGTGGGGAAGCACACGTCAAGCATCCTCACCCTCAATACAGGATCCTCCCAGGGTTGCGTCCTCAGCCCCCTACTGTACTCCCTGTACACACATGACTGTGTGGACAGGTCCAGCTCCAACACCATCATCAAGCTGACGACACCGTTGTTGCGGGCCTGATCACTGACTGCGACGAAAAGGCCTACCGCGAGGAGGTGGCTGACCTGTCACTCTGGTGCCAGGACAACAGCCTCCACCTGAACGTCAGCAAAACTAAGGAGCTGATTGTGGACTTCAGGCGAGGAACACAATCGAGGACGCACGTGCCTTTGGTGATTAACGGGATTTCTGTTGACAGGGTGAGCAGCTTCAAATACCTGGGAGTCCACATCACAGAGGACTTAACATGGACTTTACAAACAGACACTTTGGTGAGGAAGGCGAGGCAGCGTCTTTACCACCTCAGGCAGCTGAGGAAATTCCGGGTCTCGGTGAGGATCCTCAAGTCCTTCTACTCTGGAGCAGTGGAGAGCATCCTGACAGGCAACATCACTGCCTGGTTTGGGAACTGTACTGCTCAGGACAGGAGGGCCCTGCAGAGGGTGGTGCGTTCAGCTGAACGTACCACTGGAACTACCCTCCCCCTCTTGCAGGAGTTATACACCAGGAGGTGTAGTAGCAGAGCCCGTAGGATCATGAAGGATCCTCATCACCCCAACAACGGACTGTTTCAGCTGCTGCGGTCAGGCAAGCGCCTCCGCAGTCACACAGCGAGAACAGAGAGACTAAGACTGAGTTTTTTCCCGCAAGCCATTAGAACTGTCAATGCTGACCTCACCAGGGGTCCTAACTGAGCCATGCACTAGGCTCCACTACCTACTGTACTGTATGTAGCATACTGTACCGCATACTGTATCACTGTTCAGGGTTGTTCGTGATGTATACTGTGCTGTATTAACCCAAGCACTACCTCACTTTATCCACATGCCACTTATATGCACATCTCTGTATATACATAATTACCTATTCCATATACATAAGCATATTCATTCTATCTATTCCATTTTATCTCATTTTATTTTATTGTATTTTATTTTATTCTATATATTTTTACTTTACTTTACTTTCTATAAGTATTCGACTGACTGTATTATGTTTTAGGAGTCAGTTAGTTGGTCTATTAGAAAGAAATTTTTCCTAGGACATATTGTGTGTTATCGCCAGGTGCGTTGCATTACATTTCACTGCATATATGTATGAAAGTATGTATATGTATGTGATGAATAAACCTCTTGAATCTTGAATCTTGAATCCTTCAGGAAGTCCTCCCCATCTTCTTGTCCTCCATCCTTCAGGAAGTCCTCCCTCTCTTCTTGTCTTCCATCCTCCAGGAAGTTCTCCCTCTCTTCTAGACCTCCCTCTCTTCTTGTCCTCCATCCTTCAGGAAGTCCTCCCTCTCTTCTTGTCCTCCATCCTTCAGGAAGTTCTCCCTCTCTTCTAGTCCTCCATCCTTCAGGAAGACATCCCTCTCTTCCTGTCCTCTGTCCTTCAGGAAGTCCTCCCTCTCTTTTAGTCCTCCATCCTTCAGGAAGACCTCCCTCTCTTCCTGTCCCCCATCCTTCAGGAAGACCTCCCTCTCTTCCTGTCCCCCATCCTTCAGGAAGACCTCCCTCTCTTCCTGTCCCCCATCCTTCAGGAAGTCCTCCCTCTCTTCGTGTCCTCCATCCTTCAGGAAGTCCTCCCTCTCTTCCTGTCCTCCATCCTTCAGTAAGTCCTCCCTCTCTTCTTGTCCTCTGTCCTTCAGGAAGTCCTCCCTGACTCATCATGCATTACACCAACTGAACTAAATCGAAACACCTTTTACTAAACGACCCATCAGGAACGAATCTCAAAAAATTGTTGAACATTCTATCACTACTCCATCGCTTCTTCCACCGATCAGTTCCACTCCGTGATTCATATTTATTTATGAAATTTATTATTTGAATTGTAAACATTAATTTATCCTCAAAATACTTTTGACATGTAATCAAACAATGTATTTTTTTTTCCAATGGAAACGACTCACACAAAAGCTGTTGACCTAAAAACCAAAAAAGATTTTTGCCTCATGAACGAATAATCGACTATTCGGACCCCCGGACTCACAACCTTAAACCTCTGTTGTGTACTCAGTTTTGGAATGACCACCTATTAAGCAAATTACACAAAGATCTGAGAGAGAATTAATTTGAAATGAGGTCACCCTGGATCTGTTCCCCACAGACAAACAATGGCAAAGAAACAAAAAAAGAAATTGGACGGCAATTTAGCGGAAGCAACAGGGAAATACATATAGAAAAGATTGTATCTGACATACAGTTTGGATTAGTTATAGTTTAAGTGAGTGTTAGTTACTGGTAAGTGAGGGTTAGTTTCCAGATTAGTTATAGTTCAAGTGAGTGTTAGTTACTGGTTAGTGGGGGTTAGTTTCCGGATTAGTTATAGTTTTGATTAGGTAACTTACTGGTTAGTTACAGTTGGGTTCAGTTATAGTTTATGTGACTGTTAGTTACTGGTTAGTGAGGGTTAGGTAATTGTTAGTTATAGTTGTAATGAGGGTTAGTTACTGGTTAGTTAGAGTTGTAGTGTGGGTAATTCACTGGTTAGTTAGAGTTGTAGTGAGGGTTAGTTACTAATTAGTTTTGGTTGTAGTGAGGGTTAATTACTGGTTAATTATAGTTCTAGTGTGGGTTAGTTAGTGGTTATTTATAGTTGTAGTGAGGGTAAGTTACTGGTTATTTATGGTTGTAGTGAGGGTTAATAACTGGTTAATTATAATTCCAGTGTGAGTACGTTTGTGGTAAGTTATAGTTATAGTGAGGGTAAGTTACTGGTTAGTTATAGTTGTAGTGTGAGTTAGGTACTGGTTAGTTATAGTTAGGGTATTTTCAAACCTGATCCTCTGCTAAAGCTGTGGGAACGACCAGGACAATGTCTCCTCGTTTCAGCTCCAGCTCGTCTGAGTTTGCAGCTTCAAAGTCATGCATTGTCTCCACCTGCACCAAAATATATATATATGAATAGTATTTATTTTATATGTATATACTGTATATTACATGGTTAAAATATAAAAAACATAACATTTTATGGGCTAGTTAAGATTATGGCTGACCTTGTACAGGAAGCCCTCTGGCAGGGTGGAAGCCCCTCCAGGTGGAGGATCCTTGGCCTCCTGGTTTTCTAGGATCACACCATTGTCGCTGATATTGGTTGGAGAGATGATGTCAGTGTCACGGTCGTCGTCGCCCTCATTGCTGGACGCGGGTTCAATAACCACAGAGGGAATCGCCATCTTCTCCTGGAAAACACAACAATTAATTATCAGAGAGCTGGTGCAACTGAAGCGCCAGACCGTCCAGTGATCTGTAAATAATATTTTCACATTAGTTCAAGTTCAAGTTCAAGAGATTATTTGTCACATACATATACATACGGTCATACATATATGCAGTGAAATGTCATGACACCCGGTGATATTATAATCAGTGCTTAATTTGTAAATCAGGAGGTGCCGGAATACAGAGAGGTTGCTTATCCAGCATGTTGGGGGGAGAAAAAAAGTCACGGAAAGTATGCACAAAATGCACGAGGGGGAGGTGAAGGTGCCATGCGTGATGCGGCGCGTGATGCGGCACAGAACGCACAGGTGTTTATGTTTTGTTAAATTAGGAAGCGTGAATAAAAAATAATATGGCTGCTCTCTGAAAGTTGACAAGTCGATCCATCAGCCGGAAACCCATCAGCCGACTGAGATTCTTCAAGCTGAGAAGTGGTTTTGTTTTTTTGTCAGTCAGTGTTTATTACAATAAGAGGGTAAATCAGATAAAAGCTTCCAAAGTGCATAGGGATAAGATTTCAATGAGGAATTATAAATAAGTAGTTTAAATCAGTAGTGTCAACTTGTTATACTGGTCACCAGTGTCAACTTGTTATAATGGATAGCAGTGTCAACTTGTTATAATGGATAGCAGGGTCAACTTGTTATAATGGTCAGCATTGTCAACTTATAATACTGGTCAGTAGTGTCAATTGTTATAGATTCAAGATTCAAGATTCAAGATTTTTATTTGTCACATACATATACATACTTCCATACATATATGCAGTGAAATGTAATGCAACGCACCCGGTGATAGCACACAATAAGTCCTAGGAAAAAGTACAAAAATAAAATAAAAATAAAAAGTAGAAAATTCCTTTCTAATAGACCGACTAACTGACTCCTAAAACGTAATACAGTAAGTGGAATACTTATAGAATAAGATAAAAAATATATAGAATAAAAATACAATAAAAAAATAAATTGATATAAAATGGAATAGGTTGAAGGAATATGCCTATGTATATACAGATATGTGCATTTAAAGTGGCATGTGAATTAAAGTGGCATGTGAATGTGAATAGTGTGAGGTAGTGTTGGGATAATACAGCACAGTATACAACAGTACGGCGCAGCAATACGGCATCACGAACAACCCTGAACAGTGATACAGTATGCGGTACAGTATGCTACATACAGTACAGTAGGTAGTGGAGCCTAGTGCATGGCTCAGTTAGGACCCCTGGTGAGGTCAGCATTGAGGTCAGCATATAACGGTCAGCAGTGTCATCTTGTTTTAATGGTCAGTAGTGTCAACTTGTTATAATGGTCAGCAGTGTCAACTTGCTCTATCTGTCAGCACTGTCAACTTGTTATAATGGTCAGCAGTGTCAACTTGTTATAGTGTTCAGCACTGTCAACTTGTTATACTGGTCAGTAGTGTCAACTCCTTATAATGGTCAGTCGTGTCAACTTGTTACACTGGTCAGCAGTGTCAACCTGATATAATGTTCAGCAGTTTCAACTTGTTATTATGGTCAGTAGTCTCAACTTGTTATAATGGTATATAATATACATACATAATATTAATTTCTTGCACTGCACCGTTACTTTTATGACTTGATTTTATTTATATATATATATATATATATATATATATATATATATATATATATATATATATATATATACACACACATATATATATATATATATATATATATATATATATATATATATATATATATATATATATATATATATATATATACATATATATACTTGTTTTGATTATTAGGTTTGGGGGACTTTCAGTTTCCCGACATGCTCAACTTTTCACCACACAATGTCACATATTGTATATAATATATTATTTATAGAATGTTAATGAATGGAATATTAATCATGGAGTATATTTACGGAGGTCTCATCCACAGGACTTTCTCTTTGCTCCTCTGGAGTAGTCACTGATTCCTAAGCAGAAAATAGATTTTAAATTAACGTTATTACATGTTACATGAATAATACCCAATGATTTCCAAACAGAAAGACTAATTATATTCGTATTCATAAACAAACATGTCTTGTTTGTATTAACACTATAATCATTTATATAAAATAAGGAATCATAGCTATGGCATGAAGACATGGAAACTAATTTCAAAGAAATACATTGACTTTTGCACATACGAACTAATGTAATTCCTGTATTTTTCAACTCCATATAAAACTGTAAAATCCTATAAATAGTTCATTTTATAAAGTATTCATATATAAAATAGATTATTGACGTAATGTAAAGTTGGATGTGGTATCAGCTTTACCTGTAGCACTGTTTGGCTTTTCTCTTCTTCAGCAACGTGTCTCTGCACAAAACAAGGAAAGACTTACAGACAGACAGACAGAGTACAGGCAGAGTACAGACAGACAGATTATGGACAGACAGATGGGGATACAGACAGACAGACAGACAGATGGGGTACAGACAGACAGACAGACAGACAGAGTACAGACAGATAGACAGAGAATGGACAGACAGACAGACCTCAGAGGGCTCCGGCTCTGCTCCTTCCTCTGTGAACTGAAGAACATTTGAAACTTAAGTCGTAAAAAAGTAAAAGTTGAGTTGTTGAGTTGTTTTCTTATCACATTGTGAGAAAACATTTGATGTTTCTATTGATGTAAGGGTTAATAAGTGGATTGTGTTAATATGATAGAACGTATCATATCTAATGATATGGTTTCCATGGTGATCTCACTTGGGGCTCCTCCTCCTCCGGCGTCTGCCTGGTAACAGCTGCAGTCTCAGCCTGGCCAGGAGGGGGCATCGCTGCTTCCTCCCCTATGGGCTGCCCTGGGCTACCAGGGGGGCAGGAGGCTTCCACCTCTTCAGCGCTGGTGTCCTTCTTGAGACAGATAGAAAGATACAGGACAGACAGACAGACTGTCCCTCTCCCTCTCCCACCCCTGTCTGTGTGTGTGTATGTGTGGCGGGCGTGGCTGCATTCTCTGGCTCTCTCCTGACGATGTCAGTCACCACACCTGCTCCGCCTACTCACCTGTGGTCCATCAGTTCATCACCGTGCACCAGGTCGGGGGAGCCTGGGTTTCGCTTACTTTTTTTAAGTTTATGGGCAGTGACTATAAAAGATTTTAGTAATATAAGTAAATCCATAATAAAACATACTCTTCCCACGCAGTTCATTTATTACATGAATAAAAGTGTATATATTACAATTTTTACTTAGGAAATTCTAGTTCTCACTGAATCTTAATATTATAATGTACAAATGACTTATAAAAGTTCAAAGTCAGGTACTCCTCACTTAACGAGTGAGTTGCGTTCCTACAACCAGGTCGTTAAGACAATTGGTCGACAAGCGAGGGCACACCCCATTACCGATGTTTCAGTCTTGGAGATTGTGAACACTAGTCTAGTAAATACTGACAGACTGCAGGAATGACACTGAGACTGAGAACAGTGATGAGATGAGATGTATAGAGTGTATATATGATATATAGTATTTACAGTATATATACTGTATATACTATATATAGTATATAAAGTATATATCGAATATTTAGTGTATATAGTATATATAGCATATATAGTGTATATAGTGTATCTAGTATATATAGTATATATATAGTATATATAGTGAATAGAGTATATAGTGTGTATATACAGTAAAGTGTTCTGTATATAGTATATATATTATATATATAGTATATTAATGATGATGATATGCTTGGTATTGTACACAGTGTACAATACAGACTGGTCAGAGAGCTGGTCCTAAGTCTAAACGGTCGTTAAACAGGAAGGTGGTTTAGTGAGCAGTACCTGTATTTTGCTCTACAAAGTTCGCTGCACCCAAAAGGCCGGGGCCTGCGGCTATCTTCATGGTTCTGCAGGTTCAATGCCATCTGTGGTTCAATGCTAATTTTGACCACTTTATCGCTATTCCCTATAACTTTTAGTTGTTTTTTCAATATCTCTTGAGTTTAATAGGAATTATGGAAATGTTTTTGTCAACAATTGTAACGCCTTATTTGTTCAATAAATGATTCCTTTTCAACAAGTTACTTTTGGATTGCATTTTGAAAGCCACCACAAACTGATGCGTGTTCCACAACCTACAGATTCCGTAACATAATAATAATAATAATAATAATAATAATAATAATGTCAAAATATTATTGACGGATCACTGAAAAGTCTTATAAATGCGCTTCAGTTACACCAGCTCTCTGAAGACGATGCCTTTTTGTGGTCTCGCACAGTTACCACCAGGTCTCTGCGGGCGGTAATTGCGTCACTCTAACCGCGTTGACCTTTTATCGCCGGTGTTTGTGAATTGGACGCGATTTGCAACAAGGCTGATTTGTGTAGAAGGGAGCCAATTTTACACCAAATTAATGCATAATACAGAATTAAAATATGACCAAATAGCACCGGCACAAAGCACCAAGATGCTATTTGCATCGCAGTGCAGTTGGCGGAGCATTTTACTGTTTTCTGTGCTTCGTGAATTAGACACTCCCCTTTTCTGTTATTTGGGCTTGCGTGGATTTGGATTTGGGCAAATCCACGCAATGGAATTTGCCCTTCAGTGTTTTATTCCTGAGACTTATTAAAATATTTCCCTGTTGTCCCAGTTACCAACTCTCCAGTTCCCTACCCGTCTGCCTACCAGTCCTGCCTGACCTACTTGGCCTATCTACCTGCCTGCCTGACCTTCCCTGCCTGCTTGCCTTCCAGACCTTCCCTGTCTGTATTGCGGCCAAGTTGGCCACTATTTTTCCGCCTGCCCAGTCCTCCTGATAAAATTTCCGGCTCGTCAGTAGTGGGAGAAGTACTGACGAGCCAAGAAGTCTGTTCTTCCTTCTCTTGTGCCTAGCTCGATGACACCCTCTTATGGTGCACCCAGTCCTTGCCCCTCTTGACCATTATTGACTCTGGAGCAGATGAGAGCTTCATAGACTACAGTGTGGCCATACAAATGGAGATTTAAACTGAGCCCCTAGCACATGGCGGTTCCTTTAACTCTCTTGCTTTCTGGCAACCATTAAGAGTTAATAAGCTTATGCATCATTGATTGTCCACACACACCACAGGTACGGTGTTACCCCTGGTTACAGACCCACAAACCTCAAGTGAACTGGACTTCGGGCAACATAACCTCCTAGAGCACATTCTGTCATTCCCACTGCTTGCTTTCTGCCCCTGCCAGAGCCGCCTCACCTGTCCTCTGTTCCGGAGGGTTATCATGAACTCGCCTCGGTGCAAACATCACGGCGTGTCCCTGCCACGTCACCGCCCCTATTTTTGTGCCATCGACCTCATGGATTCCTCTCTCATCCAGAATTTAAATTGGGAACATCCGACCGATCACAGACGTGTGCCAGGTGGCGCCCTCCACTTTCACCTCCTCTTCCAACTCGCCTGCAGCCAGTCTCTCTCTCTCTCTCTCTCTCCCTCTCTCTCCCATCTGTGTGTGCGTGTGTGTGTGTGCGGTGGGCATAGCTGCATTTTTCCGGCACTCTCCTTGATGACGTCATTCAGAGAGAGGCGGAGCTTGTGCTGTAGGTGGAGAGTCTGACTCCGACTGGTGGGGGTCGAACAATGAAGAATTTCACAGATTTATTTCTCTATGAGAGTATGTTCATTGCATACTGAATGAAAACTATATACAATACTGCAATCAAGTAACTTTAAAGGGACAACTTCACAATTTATAACTTTGAAGTGCTTCCTTCTGAAAAGCAGATAATAAAATAATGGAAAATAATTAATGAAGAACAAAAAATACACACTAACATTTCTTTGTTAGTGGTTAGGGTTAGGGTTTTTGTACTATTAAACATTACTATTAAACTACTTTTAAATTACTATCAAACGTTGCCTGATCTGTGGGGCAATGCCAGGGTTATTTAAATTGCTCGCATGTTGATTTGTCTTCATATAGCTTTTAACATGGGTTGATCAGTAGTTGAGCATTCATTTTGTGAAGGACAGATCATTTTCTGCAATGACCGTGCATAAACTTATTGGTGTCGGTCAAACGCAGGCAGGAGCTTTGTGACTGAGATCAAACTGATGGCGGATGAGGACTTTCTTTAGATAAAAAAGAATTCCGTTATTCTCATACCATAGGTGAAATACTGCTTTGCCTCACTGAACATGATTGTATAAACCGCATTCAAAACAAAACTCCACATGGAGTGAGTATTTCTTTTTTTTTCCCGCTCAAAAATAGTTTGTGAATCTAAAACGGCCATACACCGGTAATGAAGTGTGCTGGAGAACTTTAAGCGCTTGATTTCAACTCCCACCTCCGGAGGATCTTCTGCCACATCCAGAAGAAGGCTGAGTACATGGAGTCTGAATGGATCATGTTCAAAGCCACCATCGTGGAAGCAGCTGCAAAGAGCTGTGGTCAGAAGGTCGCTGGTGCCCGTTATGGTGGCAATTCAAGGACCCGCTTGTGGACACCAGCGGTGAGGGAGTTGCTAAAAAGGGAGTCCTTCTAGGCTTCTTTAGAATGGGGGACTGCCGATTTGGCAGACCTCAGTTGAGGTGGTTCGGGCACCTGAAAAGGAAGACCCCTGTTTGTCTCCCTTTGCAGGTGTACCAGGCACGACCAACTAAGAGGAGACCCTAGGGCCGACCCATGAGCCGCTAGAAAAATTATATCTCCCAGCTACATGGGAGCGCCTCGGAATCCCCCAAGAAGTGCTGAGGTAGTTGCTCGGGAAAAGGATGTCTGGGACACCCTGTTAAGCTGTTAAGACCCAGACCCAGATAAGCGGCTTGAAAATGGATAGATGGATGGACTGCACTGTATATACTACCGGGTAAACTCACCATTTTTTCGAAATCGGCAAAAAAAGTTGGAGCAGATGAATCCTTCAGTGCATGTTTAAGAATACAGAAAGAAAAAGAAAAGTTAGAATTGATTTACAATTTGCACAAAAATTCCAAAAGAAAGGTGGTTAACACATTGTATTATTGAGTGATATAGAAGGAAATAACTGCATTTCACATTCTAATTATTCAGCAGCAGATTGATATGAAGTGTTGCTGTATATATAATACATCATACATGTGTAATAAGGGTTAGTGAGTGAGTGGTGCTGGTATTATATAGTGCATATTATATTTGTTATATAGTGGTTGTATAGTGCATGCATGTGGGTTATATAGTGGATAGTATATAGGTTATATAGTGGATAGCATATACTGTAGGCTATATAGTGGTTATATAGTGCACAGCATATAGGTTATATAGTGTTTGTACAGTGCATAATATATAGCTTATATAGTGCATAGTATATAGGTTATATAGTGGTAATATACTGTAGTGCATAGTATATAGATTATATAGTGGTTATATGGTACATAGTATATAGTTTATATAGTATATAGTTTTAGGGTGATTATATAGTGCATAGCATTTAGGTTATGTAGTGGTTGTATAGTGCATAGCACATAGGTTATATAGTGGATAGTATATAGGTTATATAGTGGTTATACAGTGCATAGCTTGTGGGTTATATAGTGCATTGTATATAGATTATATAGTGGATAGGACAGTATATAGGTTATAGAGCGGTTATATACTGTAGTACATAGTATATAGGTTATATAGTACATAGAATATAGGTCATATAGTGGATAGTACATCGGTTATATAGTGGTTACATACTGCATAGTACTGTATAGGTTATACAGTGCATAGTATATAGGTTATATAATGGATAGTATATAGGTAATATGGTGGTTATACACTGTAGTGTATAGTATACAGATCACATAGTGGTTATATAGTACATAGTATATATGTTATATAGTGCATAGCATATAGGTTAAATAGTGGATAGTATATAGGTTATATAGTGATTGTATACTGCATAGTATATAGGTTATGAAGTGGATAGTATATCGTTTAAATGGTGGATAGTATATAGGTTATAAAGTGCACACTATATAGGTTAAATAGTGGATAGTATAAAGGTTATATAGTGATTGTATAGTGCATAGTATATAGGTTATATAGTGCATAGTATAAATGTTGTATAGTGGTTATATAGTACATAGTATATAGGTAAACTTGTGGATGGTATATAGGTTATATAGTGGTTATATAGTGCATAGTATATATGTTATATAGTGCATAGTATATAGGTTACATATTGCATAGTATACTATATATGTTATATATTGCATAGTATATAGGTTATATAGTGCAAAGTATATAGGTTATATAGTAAACTGTATATAGGTTATAAAGTGGTTATATACTGTTGTGCATATTACATAGGTTATATAGTGAATTGTATATGGGTCATACAGCGGTTATATACTGTCGTGCATAGTATATAGGTTATACAGTGCATAGTATATATGTTATATAGCGCATAGTATATAGGTTATATAGTGCATAGTGAATAGTATATAGGTCATATAGTGGTTATATACTGTCGCGCATCGTGCATAGGTTATATAGTGGATAGTACAGTATTTAGGTTTTATAGTGGTTATATAGTGCATAGTATATAGGTTATATAGTGCATAGTACATAGGTTATAAGCTGCTGATTCCACTGGAATTCTCAATTAGATAAAAGATTGATTGACACTGTATTGGATGTGATTACAAACATTGTCTTATTATCAAAGTCAATGGTCTTCAACTTTTTCCAAATAGGACCCTTGGTGGATGAAGAAACAGAGCTAGATTTGTTTTTGAATTTAAGCCTGGCCTATGACATCATCTTTATAATGCTTTATCAACCTATTAATTTACTCAGTTATGATGCAAACAGGTCCTGTCTGTTTTGATTTTAGATATAGATTTATTTAGTCACACAGCCTCAATGGTCTGTGTGAAAGAAATACAGTGAAATCCACCTTTTTCTTGTTTTCACACAAAGAATAAAGGTTTCACAAATAAAGTGGTGTTTAGGCTTTTTATTATAAACTTGTCCAGGTTTGACTACTATCAGTACAGTAATTTTTTAAATCTAGGCCTGGTCTTAAATGGCTTAAATGGGTTTTACATGGTTTGTATTATTATAGTTATGTCACAATATGTTACTGGAAAATTCTTTGGTTTTTGAACGTTACTCTAAAATCCAAGGTTTTTGAACGCACCATAACTCCAGAAGCTGCAATTCGGTTTTCAGTCGATCACTGAAATAAAAAACGCTCCTGTTCTAGTGTTAATGGAAGGAGTTTACTCAATATAATTTTTTTGTCTGAAAGGCATTTAAATCTTTTTCACAAAAATCACATTGAGAAAAATTGGTGGACCTCGTACAGTACCCACGGTTGAAGACCACTGATCTAAAGGGTTCAGAGATTATGTTTGTGGGGATAGGAAGTACCTGAGGAAATCCATTGAATGCATTGGTGGCCTAAATCAAATCAGAGACACAAATTAACAGCTGAAGGTTTTCTGTAAAAAACAATTTGATATTAATTTACATTTTACGAGCAATAATGTGAAATGAGCAAGCGTGAGGAGAGGTAAAGGAAGCGGAGGAATTGGCGGAGGAGAGGATCCAGGGAGGGGTGCAGGACAGCGTAGTTTATCTCTTCAGTCTGAGGTGGGAATAAAGGGGCGGGGTCTAACACCTTCTATTCTACTCTGTTCTAATGGAGAAAAGGGAGTGAAGTACCTCTTCCTTTTCTTTATCTAGCTCTTGGTACAACATTCCATATCGCCGATTAGCAGCCTCATCTTCGGACATGTCTGAATTTTCAGGCTCTTTATGAATTTTAGATGCGTGTCCTTTGATTGCTCCTGTCCCAGGAAAGGAGGAGCTTTGGTGGCCACTACTGGAGCCCACTTCCTCCCAGACCCCGGGCTCAATCGCAGCATCTCCAGTCTCTGGAAAACTGTTAGCAAACGGGTCAGCTGCCCACCCGGAAACTCCTTCGCTGAGATCTGAGATTCCACCAAACTGATACATTTCAAAGAAGCAACCTCCATCTTCAAGCTGTGTATTTTTAGAGAGATCTGTTTGGACTGTTCTCTCAACACTAGCCTCCCAGCTTTGCCCATGGGATAGAGAAAAAAGATTTGATGGAAATCCATCTTCTTCCTGCGTTTCAGCAAAAGGATCTGATGTAAATCCACTTTTTTCTTTATTCTGATTATCAGCAAAAGGATCTTTCTCAAAAAACTCTCCCCTTTGAATGTCCCCAAAAGATCCAAAACTAAATCCTTTGGCGGGAGTTTCTGCAACAAGACCAGATGTGAAACCCCCAATGGAAGTTTCTGTTTCAGTCAGTTGCTCTGCTGCCATCTCTTGGAGGTCCTGCTCATATGTCTGAGACCAGTTTGCTGTGAAGGCATCAATTCCAAAACCCACAGAGCTTTTACGAACTGAAGAAGTTTCTGAATGAGAAAAACTGTCTTCATATGCAAGGTCATCATCAGCACTGGCCAGGCCACCACCTTGGCCCACATCTCCCCATTCCTCAGCAGTCTCATACTCAGAGCCAGAGCCATCTGGAGATCTGGACAGAGAAGAGCCTTTCTCCTGGGTGGAGTCTTCAATCTGCTCGCCATGCTCATTGGTGAAGATCAGCCCTGGAGTAGATTGTCGCCGACCCTCCAGCTCCACCTCGCCATTCTCTAAATCTGCCTGCCCTGCGTCATCTCTCTTTACCTCTACGCCCTCATCCACCGCCCCAGATGAAAAATGGTCCTGCACCTGTTTGGCTGCATTAGTTTGGGAGCCCCAGCTGCTAACCTCTCCAGCGGCTGCTGCTGGCTGGCTGTCCTGTGGTTCCTGAACTTCCCCCTGACCTGCCGGGGCCACAGTGCCATCTCCTGCAGGGGCGACAGCGCTATCTCCTGCAGGGGCAACAGCGCTATCTCCTGCAGGGGCAACAGCGCTATCTCCTCCAGGGGCCATGGAGGGACCATCTCCATTTGCTGCTGCTGAGCCAAAGTCAGCAGACCAGTCTGCCACGAAGCCAGCATCTGAGGTCTGCTTTGAGAAATGTTGGAATAAAGGGTTAAAGATGGCCACCGCAGGAGTCAAAGTCAGACTCGGAGGACATGGATGTAAGATGAATCAAAGAGTTTAATGTGAAACAAAGAGGGCACATTGACAAGAATCACAGAAGTATAGTGAAAAAAGTATTTTAAAAGGAAGGCTTTTAATGTAACTTTTACTATGTATGTGATGTGCCCAGCTATCTTAAAGTTGAACCCCGAGCTCCTTGTCTAAATAAACACACAGTACAACACAGGTTTTACATTTACAAGCAGTAACACACCCTCACCAGAAGGGGGCGTCTTGAAGCACACTACCCTAACACCAAATCCATCTGCCTACTGTAGTTTCTTAATGAATTTGATGTGTTGATGAAGAAGGAGTGACCGCTGACGCTGACTTGAGTAAAATAATAGATTTATTACAAAAGAACAGCAGACCAGACTTGCCATGGACGGTCTGGGAGAGAACCAAGCCAGAAGGATTCTCTGTCGAATGCAACTTGGACGGGTCTTTCATACTGGCCCAAAGACAACATTAACCATTTGGTTCCCCTACATAGGTCACAGTTCACATTCACTTCCCTTATCACCAGGACCCCTGGTGATGTGCTCTCTCTCTAGGGACCCCGGCACCGTCTCTTAGTAATTATCTTATACGATGGGGCCGTCTTGGGACGCCACACATTCCAAGACACCTCATATTTCCCCCCTTCCAGACTACACAAAGTCTCGACAAAGATAAGAGTCATTGAACTTACAACGTTAATTGGCTTGATAGAAATCACCTACTAACAAACAAAATGATTATATTACACCCTTCTGAACATGCTGAGTCGTAGCAATACAATAAGTTTGTGGAGTGTGAGAGCGAAAAACCCATCTGGCAGCTTCCTTTCTTAGTTCTTTCAACAAACAATCAAGACAGGAAAATTCTGTCACGGTTCCTCTGCCCCAGGCAACCACCTATTGCACTCTAAATCAATTAACCACAAAGAAGAAGGGTTTAGACAACTATACAGGATGTTACATGTAAATGCATACACTCAGAACCTCAGAAATAAATAAAAATTCCAATGGACCTATCCCTGCCTATCATCAATGTCCCTCAAAACCTCGCAAAAAATACAAAACAACTGAGGTCCCAATATATATCCATTTCACCCTGTACCCAGAACTAACCGGAAACACACTCTCTACAACAGTATATACACAAATCTCCTTGCAACAAAGCTGTGAATCCACAGAACCACTGGAAATTTATTTGATTTTCAATTGATTATAAATCTTCGAATCGAACGTAGTGCTGATAAGACTCATAAGAAGAATGTGAAGAAGTTGATATGGAACATTCTAAATTCCAAATTAAACTGTATAAGAAACCATGTATTCTTAGATTTGGATGTTTCTGTACTTACAGATTCTGTTGGCTGCGTGTTTCCCTGCAACAAAGATCAGAAGATATTGACTTTCATCGTTTCAGTTCATATGCACACATGCATGTACACACATCATAAACACACATCATACACAGGGAGTGGAGCAGTATGTGAAGGCCCTGAAGAAGAACTGTATTGCTCCTTTAATGATTGTCTGCATTGAGCCCATCCTAGGTGCAGCAGTTCCACATTTAGATCATTTTGCTTTGTGTTATGACTCCTAATAGCCCAATATGACTCCTACCCCTTTTCCACCAAGGCATTTCAAGGGTAGATTCAGAGCCGGCACCTAATCTGGAACTGGTTCTTCGCGTTTCGACAGCAAAAGAACTGGCTCTGGAACCCGAAAACGGGTTCCAGAGCCAACCCGAAAACGGGTTCCAGAGCGACACCACTTCAAAACTGCTCATCGAGCTCCACTGGTTACCTGTAGCCGCCCGCATCAAGTTCAAGTCTCTGATGCTGGCCTACAGAGTGATTGCTGGGAATGCTCCCGCCTACTTAAATGCTCTTGTAAGAGCACATGTTGCCCCCCAGATGCTGCGCTCGTCAAATGAGCGTCGCCTGGCTCTGCCGGCCATACAGCCACGGCAATCCAGGTTATTCTCATTTGTAGTTCCACGTTGGTGGAACGAGCTGCCAAAAATGACCAGAGCAGGGACCTCCCTCTCTGTCTTTAGGAAGCACTTGAAGACCCAGCTCTTCAGTGAGTACCTCCTGTCCTAACCTACAATTACTTAGCACCACCTTGCAGTATTTATTGTTACACGAATGTTGTTGTTACACTAATCTCTGTCGCAATGTAGCTTGAATGTTATTCTCCCTTGTAAGTCGCTTTGGATAAAAGCGTCTGCTAAATGACTTAATGTAAATGTAAATGTAAAACTGGAAAAGAACCAAAAACTGCTTACGTCAGGGCTTAGGGTGGGGACAAGCAAGCTTGTGACAGCCGTTATTTTTAACCGCTTCAGCAGTGCAAAATTAATTCAACCCATCCGAAAAATGCCAATGAGAAAAGTAACAAAAATCCCAACAACAACAATAGCAACAACACCTAATTATACTTGTTTTCAGTGCTCACATAGATGTTCATCATGTTCTGCCCATCTCATTACCTAACCCAATAAAAAAAAAACTATCGGTCGCGCACGGTGTAAATACTGACATAAAAGATCATATTAAGATGGCCAAACATAAGCGATAATAAGAATAACCATAATTCTTTATTATAATAATAATAATAAATATATCTGCAGGCAGCAATACACCTGGTTCAGTTTATTAATTTTAGGTACGTATTCATTTTTTGGTTTCTGTCAAATGCATCACAAGTTACAAAAGTTACAAACATCATAGACTTACATCTGGACCAATCAACATGGACTTAGGGGCCAAGAAAGGAGCGTCCACGTCGCGGCCCTGGGAGTATTGACGAGATCGACAAGATCGACTAGATCTACAAGATACTGCTACTCCTATCACCACTACAAGCAACAGTTACAAGCCACAAGCTACGCTGAAAGCTGCAAGCTACAAGCCACAAAGCTACATAACACAAGAGAAAACATCATGCAAAGATTGTGCTGGACCCTTTTCCATCAAGCCAACACCGTCCCATTGGGATCCAAATTAATGCAGCTGTAGTCCCAACTATGTGCCCTTTAAAAGGCGTTTCAACTACAAGAAAGCAGACTGGAAAGGCTTCACCAACGAGCTGGATGAGAAAATCAAAAATATAATACCAGTTAGCAAGAACTACGACCAATTTGCCAACCTGGTGTTGAAAACTGCTCGGAAACACATCCCACGAGGCTGTAGAGTTGAATATACAGTGGGGCAAAAAAGTATTTAGTCAGCCACCAATTGTGCAAGTTCTTCCACTTAATAAGATGAGAGAGGCCTGTTATTTTCATCATAGGTTAGGGTTATGGCTTTCCCATACTGAGTATGCCTGCCCAGTATGGGAGCAAGCTGCCCATGCCAAGAAGTTGGACCCCGCCCTCAATGCTAGGTTCCTCAACTATGAGAGACAAAATGAGAAAAAAAATCCAGAAAATCACATTGTCTGATTTTTAAAGAATTTATTTGCAAATTATGGTGGAAAATAAGTATTTGGTCAATAACAAAAGTTTATCTCAATACTTTGTTATATACCCTTTGTTTGCAATGACAGAGGTCAAACGTTTTCTGTAAGTCTTCACAAGGTTTTCACACACTGTTGCTGGTATTTTGGCCCATTCCTCCATGCAGATCTCCTCTAGAGCAGTGATGTTTTGGGGCTGTCGCTCGGCAACACGGACCTTCAACTCCCTCCAAAGATTTTCTATGGGGTTGAGATCTGGAGACTGGCTAGGCCACTCCAGGACCTTGAAATGCTTCTCACGAAGCCACTCCTTCGTTGCCCGGGCCGTGTGTTTGGGATCATTGTCATGCTGAAAGACCCAGCCACGTTTCATCTTCAATGCCCTTGCTGATGGAAGGAGGCTTTCACTCAAAATCTGACGATACATGGCCCCATTCATTCTTTCCTTTACACGGATCAGTCGTCCTGGTCCCTTTGCGGAAAAACAGCCCCAAAGCATGATGTTTCCACCCCCATGCTTCACAGTAGGTATGGTGTTCTTTGGATGCAACTCAGCTTTCTTTCTCCTCCAAACAGGACAAGTTGAGTTTTTACCAAAAAGTTCTATTTTGGTTTCATCTGACCATATGACATTCTCCCAATCCTCTTCTGGATCATCCAAATGCTCTCTAGCAAACGTCAGACGGGCCTGGAGATGTACTGGCTTAAGCAGGGGGACACGTCTGGCACTGCAGGATTTGACTCCCTGGCGGCGTAGTGTGTTACTGATGGTAGCTTTTGTTACTTTGGTCCCAGCTCTCTGCAGGTCATTCACTAGGTCCCCCCGTGTGGTTCTGGGATGTTTGCTCACCGTTCTTGTGATCATTTTGACCCCACAGGTTGTGGACAGGTGTCTTTTATACTGATAACGAGTTCAAACAGGTGCCATTAATACAGGTAACGAGTGGAGGACAGAGGAGCCTCTTAAAGAAAAAGTTACAGGTCTGTGAAAGCCAGAAATCTTGCTTGTTTGTAGGTGACCAAATACTTATTTTACAGAGGAATTTACCAATTAATTCATTAAAAATCCTACAATGTGATTTCCTGGATTATTTCCCCCCATTCTTCTCTCATAGTCGAAGTGTACCTATGATGAAAATTACAGGCCTCTCTCATCTTTTTCAGTGGGAGAACTTGCACAATTGGTGGCTGACTAAATACTTTTTTGCCCCACTGTATACCTGGGCTTTCAAAGGACTGTGCAGGACTCTATGACAACTATGTCAGCATGTTTGAAGCAGATCCCTTCTCAGATGAAACATCTGCCAAAGCTGAGAAGGTGATGGAAAACATTGCCCAAGAGCGAAGCAAGACCTGGAATGCTCTTATTGAGTCCACAGACATGTCAAAAAACAGCAAGAAAGCATGGACACTTATTCACAAGCTAGGGGGTGATCCTAAAGCAGCTCCTCAACACCCAAAAGTCACTGCCAACCAAGTTGCCAACCAATTGCTCTTGAATGGAAAGAGTGGAAAGAGAGGGAAAAAGACCAAGCTGAACCGCAAGAAATACATCGAGGACCCTGCTTTTACAAGACAGCTTACTATGGAAGAGCTGGAAGGGGGAATCTCTACCCTCAAACCAGGAAAGGCAATCGGATCGGATAACATCGCAACCGAACAGATCAGGCACTTCGGTCACAAGGCAAAGACATGGCTTCTACAGCTTTACAATGAGTCCTTAACAACACACAAACTCCCTAACATCTGGAAGAAAGCCCACATTATAGCACTGCTGAAACCTGGGAAAGATCCATCCGCTCCCAAGAACTTCAGACCAATCGCACTTTTGAATCATACCTACAAGCTTTTCGCACATCTGATCCTCAACAGAATTGGCACCTTTGTTGACAAACACCTCATCCCTGAACAAGCAGGTTTCCGCCCTGGCAAGTCGACAACTAGCCAAGTACTCAACCTCACTCAGTACATCTAAGACGGCTATGAGGAAGGGATGGTAACTGGTGTGGTGTTTGTCGACCTCTCAGCTGCTTATGACACAGTTAACCACAGACGTCTCCTCAGCAAGATCCTGGAGACCACAAGGGACATCCGTCTGACAGAACTGATCGAAAGCATGCTTGAAAACAGGAACTTTTTTGTTGAGCTTGGAGGAAAGAAAAGCAGGTGGCGAAGACTCAAGAATGGCCTTCCACAGGGAAGTGTGCTTGCACCACTTCTCTTTAACATCTACACCAACGACCAACCAAAAAGTGCAGACACCCGCCGCTTCATCTATGCAGACGACCTTGGCATAGGTGCACAAGCCACTGACTTCAAAGTTGTGGAAGACAGACTCTCCAATGCTCTGGCAGAGCTAACACCTTACTATGAAGAGAGCCACCTACGTGCAAATCCATCTAAGACACAGGTGTGTGCCTTCCACCTGAGAAATCGTGAAGCCAAGCGCCAACTGAAGGTCAGGAACCTCCCTCGAACACTGTGAGCACCCGGTCTACCTAGGGGTAACCCTGGACAGATGCCTCTCTTTTAAGACCCACATTGAGAAGACCAAGTGTAAAGTGAGTGCGAGGAACATCATCATCCGCAAGCTCACTGGAACAACCTGGGGTGCTAACTCACAGACTCTGAAAGCAACTGCACTGGCTCTCTGCTACTCAGCTGCCGAGTATGCCTGCCCAGTATGGGAGCAAGCTGCCCATGCCAAGAAGTTGGACCCCGCCCTCAATGCTAGCTGCCGCCTTATCACTGGCTGCCTGAAACCAACACCTACAGACCGGCTATACATCCTACATCACTCCCCTGTACATTAAAGTGGATTCGACTCAACATGGTCATGAGTTTTTGTGGATTGTTATTTAATTAATCCGGCAAAGTAATGTGGACCAAAGAGATACAATATCAATCAAACGGATCCACAGACATCTACCAGGTAAGAAAGTACTTAAAATATACACATGAACATATAGTTTTAAATGTCTAACCACTGCATAGCGAGAGTCAGAGTCAGAGTCTACACCACAGACTGGACAGGGTCCAATGTACATTCTCAATCAGAATCTGTACATTTATAGTAAATAGTATGATGACTCCACAAACAGTCTTACTGTAAATCTAATTTGGTTCATTTTGTTTAAGAATGGTGGTGTGTCAGTCAAGCACGACATGCTGAATACTTGGGATCAAATATGGTCGGTCCTTCACTAATTTTTGCTCCGTATGTGGATCGATTTGGATGAAAGTTGGACTACGAGATGTTTGTGACATACCAATCAAATAAGACGTCAACCATGTTCATAGCTTCTGCCGTTCTTCCATTTCAAATAGTTTGAGATTTTAAAATTCTGAGAATTTTTCACAAACAATAATGGAACGTAGCATTAGTTTGTGCTCCTCTTTATATCAGCATTACGTATAAAATGAGTAAAAATCTTCAGTTTCCTTTGGAGCATCGGCTGATGTAATGACGTGGAGACTCGAGTTTTCTGAGTCCTGGTGACATGCAGAATTGCAAATATAAGGATCCACTTGTTGCTTTATGACTTCATCCTAAAAATTAGTAGGTGGCTGTGTACCACCTGTAAGGCAAGGTAAGGCAAGTTTATTTGTATAGCACATTTCAACAACAGGCAATTGAAAGTGCTTTACATAAAACATCAAAAGCCTTACGACAAAGTGCAAAGAAACACATTATAAAAGCACATAGAATGCATAAAGTTGAAGAATAGAATACATAGAATGCATAAAAGTTACAGTGCAGTGCAAGAAATGAATCAAAGAAACCTTGTTTTACTCTTTGTTCACAGTTATTTTGCCTATTCCCAGAATAGCGTTTTTCCTCGTTAAGGTGACATCCAACCCCAGAGAACTAGTCTGGAGATATTTAAGTTATCATAGAACGCATAGAATTAAGTCATTAATCTGACAGTGCAATGCAAGAAATTAATATTTGGTATAGTAAAAGGCAGCTGCAAACAGAACATCTTCATCCTTGATTTGATTTGAATTACTCTGTTGCTCTAGTTTTGTTGCCCTGTGCTCTGGTTGAGTAACTCTGTGCTCTAGTTAAGTAACTCTGGTGGAGCGACTCAGCTGCTCTAGTTGAGTTGCTCTGTGCTCTTGTTGAGTTGCTGTGTGCTCTAGTCAATTTGCTCTATTTGAGTTGCTCTATGCTTTCGTTGAGTTGCTCTGTTGCTCTAGTTTAGTTGCTCCATTTCTCTAGTTTAGCTGCCCTGTGCTCTAGTTGAGGTGTTCTGTTGATCTAGTTGAGTTGCTTTGTTGCAGAAGACTTGAAGTTTTCTGGGATTTTGTTCAAGATATGTGGTGCATTAAAAGTAAGCGCTGTTTCTCTATGTTTAGTTTTGACTCTGGAGACAGCAAACAGACCTGTCCCAGACGACCTGAGAGCTCTGGATGCTTCAAAATATAACAGAAGATCAGAAATGTATTTTGGCCCTAAACCATTCATTGCTTTATAACCCAACAAAGAATTTCAAAATTAATTATTTGACGGACAGGAAGCCAGTGTAAAGACGTGAGAACTGGAGTGATATGATCCACTTTCTTGGTCTTAGTGAGGACTTGAGCAGCAGCGTTCTGAATCAACTGCAGCTGTCTGATCCGTCTTTTACGGAGACCTGTAAAGACACCGTTACAGTAGTCTAGTCTACTAAAGACAAATGCATGGACAAGTTTTTCAAAATTCTGCTGAAGACATAAGTCCTTTAATTCTGATATATTGTTAAGGTGATAATAGGCCGACATGTAATTGTTTTAATGTGGCTGTTGAAATTTTAGTCCGAGTCCATGACAGCACCAAGATTTCTGTATTGGTTTGTGCTTATTAACATAAACCATTGAAGCTGATCGCTGACTTTTAGTCGCTCTTCCTTTTAGTCATTCTTCCTTTTAGTCGTTCTTCCTTTTTTTGTTTTTGTTTGACTGGAGAAAATTCTGGCACATCCCATCATTGATTTGTTCAATGCACTTGCTCAGTGATTGTATTGGACCATAGTCCCCTGGTGATATGGTAACGGTACGAGCCACTTGAAGTGGTCACTTCCAGGTGGCTGACAGCCGAATTGCAGCCAAGTTCCAGCCGGTTTTCCAGCCAACCACCATGCGCTTCCCAGTCGGTTGCTATTTGGCTGCATCCCCCCCTCCTTCTCATGTGTCTTAACAGGGCGTGTTTTAATTTGACTGTAAACAGGCCCATTTTTTCAATTGCAGTGTGTCACCATGAGATAGCGCTAACTTGAAAAAAAACACAATCACATTCCAGGGAGAGATTTCAGATTTTCACCCCTAACCCTGACTCATTACCTGAGATATTGTCTAATGGGGGCTGTGTTTGTTTTTACATTTTTTAAACTACGAAGTTCAATTGCTTTGAAATGAGATCACTCAAACTTGGTCTATGTAATTATAGTTTAAATTTATTGTCAAATACTTGATAACAATGCAAGCATCATTACCAGTAATGACATTCTTAGTCTCAGACCCAACTCAACTTTACAAAATATATAAAATAAGGGCATAGTATTTATTAAAATAAAACAATATTCAATTATTAAGAGTTCAATTCATTCATTAAGAGTATTTAAACAGGTTTTTTTTAAACAACATTTTGAAATCTAAAATGGAAAGAAGTGAAGTAAAAGAAATATAAAAGTATTTATCTAAAATAAAGACAAAATAAAATGCAGACAATAATGACTTGTATCCAGAAATATGGACAACTACAAAGCGGCGTCGTACAATCTGCGGGGGCAGTGAAGGACGCTAAACGGACGTACAGAGAGACTGTGGAGCTACAGATGGAGCAATGGGACATCAGACGGCTATGGCAGGGGCTGCGGACTATTACAAACTATAAGAGCAGCTCCTCCCCAGCCACGAGTGTGGACGACTCCCTAGTCAACGAACTGAACTCCTTTTATGCGCGGTTTGAGTCTGGCAACACCACTGCTAGCTCGCCGGCTAAATGGAGTTACACCGTTGGGGATGAGCGCACACTCTCAGGGATTGAGCCTGACATCAGGAGGGCTCTGATGCGGGTGAACACCAGGAAAGCTTCGAGCCCAGATGGCATATCTGGGCGAGTACTGAAGACCTGTGCTAACCAGCTAGCCCCAGTGCTCACTACAATATTCAATATCTCCCTGGCCGAATCAGTGGTCCTGTCCTGCTTCAAGAGGTCCACCATCATTCCTGTCCCGAAGATCGCCTCTCCTGCCTGCCTGAATGACTACCGTCCGGTGGCCCTCCCCTCAGTGGTCATGAAGTGTTTCGAGAGGCTGATTAAGGATTACATCTGCGCCTCCCTCCCCCGCGCCTTGGACCCGTTGCAGCCCGCCCCCAGGTGGTCAGGGTGGGGAAGCACACGTCAAGCTCCCTCACTCTGAACACAGGATCCCCCCAGGGCTGCATCCTCAGCCCCCTACTGTACTCCCTGCACACACATGACTGTGTGGCCAGGTCCAGCTCCAACACCATCATCAAGTTTGCTGACGACACCACTGTGGTGGGCCTGATCACCGCCGGCGATGAGAAGGCCTACCGCGAGGAGGTGATGGACCTGTCACTCTGGTGCCAGGACAATAGCCTCCACCTGAACATCAGCAAAACTAAGGAGCTGATTGTGGACTTTAGGCGTGGATTACAACCGAGGATGCACGTGCCTTTGGTGATTAATGGGACTTCTGTTGACAGGGTGAGCAGCTTCAAGTACCTGGGAGTCCACATCACAGAGGATTTAACATGGACTTTACAAACAGACCCTCTGGTGAGTAAGGCGAGGCAGCGTCTTTACCACCTCAGGCAGCTGAGGAAATTGCGGGTCTCGGTGAGGATCCTCAAGTCCTTCTACTCTCGAGCAGTGGAGAGCATCCTGACAGGCAACATCATGGCCTGGTTTGGAAACTGTACTGTTCAGGACAGGCGGGCCTTGCAGAGGGTGGTGCGTTCAGATGAACGTACCACTGGAACTATCCTCCCCTCCCTGCAGGACTTATACACCAGGAAGTGTAGTAGCAGAGCCCGTACAATCATGAAGGATCCTCACCACCCCAACAACAGACTGTTCCAGCTGCTGCGGTCAGGCAAGCGCCTCCGCAGTCACACAGCGAGAACAGAGAGACTGAGACGGAGTATCTTCCCGAAGCCATAAGAACTGTCAATGCTGTTTTAAGGAAGCTATTGTGTTCAGTCTAGAAGATTCAAGATTCATAGTTCCAGTGGTACGTTCAGCTGAACGCACCACCCTCTGCAGGGCCCGCCTGTCCTGGGCAGTACAGTTCCCAAACCAGGCAGTGATGTTGCCTGTCAGGATGCTCTCCACTGCTCCAGAGTAGAAGGACTTGAGGATCCTCACCGAGACCCGGAATTTCCTCAGCTGCCTGAGGTGGTAGAGACGCTGCCATACTGTGTGTAATCACCAGGTGCGTTGCATTGACATTTGACTGCATATATGTATGAAAGTATGTATATGTATGTGACGAATACACCTCTTGAGTCTTGAATCTTGAATCTTGACAGTGAGTCAACTTGATAGTGGACATCTTAAATAACTGTGGGCCACAACAATGCAGTGTGATACTGAATGGTTAGATAGACGGTGTTGTAACATCACTCCATATAACTATATAACTATGTTACTTAAAATAATTGTGAAATATCACAACTAATTTCTGCATTTGAGCCTCTCTGTCGGCAAAACGGTTCCACAATCACCCCACCCCCATTCTAATAGATTGAATTTCCAAACTCCAAAAAACAGAATGGCACAATAAAATGTTAGAAATCAATCAGTCGATCTAATAAAATCAACAACAGGGATATAATAATAATTTGTCCAAACGTTAAAGAGACTAAAGAGTATATGGGTCCTTTTAAACATCCAAGATTGTTTTGCTGTTGATACAGTTTAAACTCCATGGTTTACTTCATGGATTAGTTGCCAAATATTAAATGAATCGCCATACAATAGGAAACTGGATATTTGATTCCCCTCTATAGAGAGGAATTGTCATCTCTCAGTGAGAAAGGGGTGGATTGCTCCATTGGAGTATGGAGATTTTGGCCAATCGGTCTGCATTTGCATATGTACGGATTCAGTGTCTGCGGTCTGCTTCATAGTCACTCAAAAAGTGTACTGCGGCATTTAGAGACAAGTACTGTTATCCTTGTGTAAAGGTTGAAGACTGTAAGGCTATGATACAAATGATTATAAAAATGAAAACAGAAAGTAGGTAGCAATAGGTAAAACATTTGACAAACAATAAAGGGTGATGCAACAATACAGATAAAAATCTCATACAATCAACAGTCATAATGCACAGATGGTCCGTTACACTTGTGTGTGTGCATTAGTTGTCATTATAGAAAGCAACAGGGATCGATAAATACTAATAATATACTTCAAACGAGTAGTGGTAATAAGTAAAAACACTGTAGGACAAAAAAAACCTGCTCCAATTCTCAGAGTTAGGTTCACCTCTCACACAATGAGTTGAAGACAACAAAGTGTTGAAGGTAGCATGATTGTATTCACGAGTTGATCAATTTACAGTAAAGCAGCGGAAATGTACATTATGCTTAACCGGCATACTGTACACATGCTGTGTAACAGGCATCAGTAGTTTATCCTTGGAATTTCCCCTAACCCTGGTCTTAATCTGAGGTAGGCTTTAGGACTTTGTTTTTGTTGACCACACCCCTGGCATTTATTAGAGGCACGGTTTTTATTTGAGTAACTGTTTATATTTGAGGAAATAATGTAACTCAAATACATGAATTACCATATCGTCTAAAGCTTACACTGCTATTATGTACATTATCACCATTATCACACTTACCCTGCTATTTGTTTTTGTTTTTATGTTGTGAGGGAAAAATGATTACGATCAACTATTTTGAATGAGGACAAAGGCCTCTACCTCCAAAAGGGGGTTTGAAAACATGTGTCTGTCTTCCCAGGAACCCCCCCCCCCCCCCCCCCCAGAGTTATGTAAAGAGAAATGTTTTGCTCCTACAATGTCAATTCCAATATGATAGGAATCCGATCACACGTGGCCTGTTTACCTTCGATGGAGATGAGGGACACTCCTGGTGAACTACATTGTCATGCAACCCCCATTTTGCCAGGTCAAGGTTGCAAGTACCTGTTATTTACATTCTAGGAAGGGGGGGCACCCAGGAAGACAGTTAGGGGAGGAAGCACCCAGGAAGACAGTTAAGGGGGGAAAGGCAGACTTTTTGGAGACCTCTAACCCAAACCACACCCTGTTTCTTCTGTATAAAGCCTCCTGTTTTCTCTGTGATAGCAGATTGATCCGAGCGCTGCTTTGTAGCAGTACTGAATCTCTCTCTTTATTCTGCAGAATAAATGTCTTGAATATTCTCGGATGTTGTTTTCTTGTAGCGGGCAGATTAACCTCACTGATCTTTGCAGAAGAATTTTTCCTTCACAGTGTCATTGTCTCAAGCCCATTCAATTGTCCCAGAGAACACAGAGGAATCTTTTTATGAAAGTTTTGTTCATTTTTATTTGAGTACAGTATTGAACCAGTCGAAAATGGCACACTACTATTTTATATATGTGTGTGTGGGTGTGTATGTATATATATATATATATATATATATATATATATATACAGTATATATATATGTGTGTGTGTGTGTGTGTGAGTGTGTGTGTGTGTATGTATGAATATATGTATGTGCATTCAAGATTCAAGATTCAAGAGGTTTATTCGTCACATACATACAGTATACATACTTTCATACATACGTATATGCAGTGAAATGTAATGCAACGCTCCTGGTGATTACACACCATATGTCCTAGGAAAATTTCTTTCCACTAGACCAACTAAATGATTCCTAAAATGTATTACAGTTAGTCGAATACTTATAGAATAAAGTAAAAATATATAGAATAAAATAAAATTGAATTAAATTAAATGGAATAGATAAAGGGAATAGGCTTACGTATATGGGATAGACTTATGTATGTATATGGGATAGGCTATTTATGTATATACAGATATGTGCATTAAAGTGGCATGTGAATAAAGTGAGGTAGTGTTTGTGTGATAATACAGCACAGTATACAACAGTACAGCGCAGCAATACGGTTACACTGAACACCCGAGAACAGTGACACAGTATGCGGTACATTATGCTAAACACAGTACAGTAAGGTAGTGGAGCCTATGTGTGTGGCTCAGTGAGGACCCCTGGTGAGGTCAGCATTGACAGTTCTTATGGCTTGCGGGAAAAAACTCACATCACGTGGCACGGTGGCACAGTGCATTGCACTGCTGGCTCACAGCAAGAAGGTCCTGGGTTCGATTCCCGCCTGGGGCGCTGTTGGCTCCGTGTTCCGTCGGGTTATCTCCCAAATAGGAGCCTTTCTGTGTGGAGTTTGCATGTTCTCTCCGTGCTCACATGGGGTTTCCTCCACCTCATGTCAGTAAGGACCCCCACCAAAAACATGCACCCATTATCGTCTGACCAGCGATGGACACTTATCACCTGGTCCCCGGGCTCAGTCCGATCTCCTTCAGCTTGACAGCTAGTGTGGTGGGGACTATGGTGTTGCAAGCTGAACTGTAATCGATGAACAGCATTCTCACATAGGCCCCCTTCCGGCCATCCAGGTGTGTGAGCGTGGTGTGCAGTACCTGCGAGACCGCGTCATCCCTGGATCTGTTCTGCCGGCACGCAAACTGCAACGGGTCCAAGGTGCGGGGGAGGGAGGCGCAGATATAATCCTTAATCAGCCTCTCAAAATACTTCATGACCACCGAGATGAGGGCCACCGGATGGTTGTCATCCAGGCAGGCAGGAGAGGCGATCTTCGGGACAGGAACGATGGTGGACCTCTTGAAGCAGGACAGGACCACTGATTCTGTCAGGGTTCGCCCGGGTCCTACCGGCATCGGCCACTAGATGCCGCCAGTACTGCCTTTTCAAGGTTGCTCTGCTTCACCTATTTCTGTTCCTGATTACCCTGCCTCATTAGGTTATATGTTTCACCTGTGTCTCGTTTGGTCGTCCCTATTTAGACCCTGTCGTTTGTGTCCTCGGGCGCTCAGTCTTGAGTTTGTCTAACCTCATGACAACGCTCTTGTTCCAAGCTCCCGAGACTTCTTATTTGTTTTTGCCCAGTTTTTTGTACTTGTTTTGAGTAAACCTCTATTTTTGCCACCTCGCCTCTGCCTTGTTCTCTGCACCTGGGTTCACTCAGCACACCTCCTAACAGATTCAGCCAGGGAGATGTTGAATATTGTAGTGAACACCGGAGCTAGCTGGTTAGCACAGGTTTTCAGTACTCACCGAGATATGCCGTCTGGGCTAGCAACTTTCCTGGTGTTCACCCGCCTCAGAGCCCTCCTGACCTCCTGCACGGACACTGAGAGTGCGCGCTCATCCCTAGCGGTGTAACTCCAATTATCCGGCGAGCTAGCGGTGGTGTTGCCAGACTCAAACCGCGCATAAAAGGAATTCAGTGCGTTGGCTAGGGAGGCGTCCACACTCGTGGCTGGGGAGGAGCTCTCTTGTAGTATGTTATCGTCCGCAGCCCCTGCGACAGGTGTCTTGCGTCCCCCTACTCCATCTGTAGCTCCACAGTCTCCCTGTACGTCCGTTTATCGTCCTTCACCACGCTTTGTAATTGTTAATATTTCCGGATACAAGACCGTCGTTGTAAGCGGCCGTGCGAGCATTCAGAGCGCAGCGGATGGAGTTATCAACCCACGGTTTCTGGTTTGGTATCCGAACTTTCACCGTGGCAACGATGCTATCTGCTACCGTAGCCGTAAAGCTCACCGCTACCTACGTAAACTCGCTGACGTCACTTGAACTTGATTGGAACATGTCCAGTCTATGTCATCGAGTGCGTCCTGAAGCGCAGCCTCTGATTGGTCCGTCCACCGCTTCACTTCCCTCGTCACCACCAGTTCTCGCTCGATCAGAGGCCTGTAAACGGGAACTAGCGAGATCGTGGCGTGGTCAGATTTCCCGAAAGCAGGGAGCGAGACGGTCTTGTATCCGTTCATGTAAGCTCGTAGCAATGGTCCAAAGTTCTATCTCCCCTGGTGGCACACTTGATGTGTTGGTGGAAATTAGGCAGAACTCTTTTAAGGTTCGCCCTGTTAAAGTCCCCAGTCACCACCACAGCCGCATCAGGATGTTTGTTTTGAAATCCGCACAACAAATCATACAGGTCCGACAGTGCTGTGTCAGTATCCGCTTGTGTTGGAATATAAACGGCTGTAATAATGACCGTACTGAATTCTCGGGGGAGATAAAATGGACGGCATAAGATGGTCAGCTGTTCCAGGTTTGGCGAGCAGGAGCGGGAGAGAGACAAGGTGTTGTTGGGGTTACACCAGCGGTTGTTTACCATTAGACAGACGCCTCCACCTTTGGATTTCCCCGACTCCCCCGATCTGTCGCCGCGAAACACGGAGAAGGACTCGGCTGGACGGATCGCTTCATCCGGCACCAGTGGGTTTAACCATGTTTCCGTCAGGCAGAGGATGTAAGAGTTCCTCGTGTCTCGTTGGAATTTAATCCTCGCTCGAAGTTCATCCATCTTGTTCTCCAGAAACTGAACATTGGCAAGAAGGATGCTTGGCAGAGGTGGACGGTAAGGTCCATCCTCATTCTGGGCCCGCTCGTGAAACAGCGGCTCCATTTTTGTTGTTGTTGTTGAGCGTCTTCCGCGTAGAATTTCAGTCGGCCACTCTGCTTCCACGGATAAAAAGTCCCAAAGTTGTTAGTTTAGGGAAGTTTTTATATCCATGAGTGCATCGCGACCGGAAGAGGTAACTGCCGATGCTTTTTTGGTGGACATTATGATAAAAAACGGAAAAAAATACTAAAATGTGCAAAAGTCGACTGGAGCGCCGGCGCAAGCGACCGCAAGGGGTATCGCTCACATATATATATATATATATATATATATATATATATGTGTGTGTGTGTGTTGTGTGTTGAACATGAGGGAACACCGCAAGGGGCACTAGGACCTGGGGGAGATCCTCGAGAACCTGGCACCAGAGACCTGGGTGTGACATCATCATCCAGCAGGGCTTCAGCACTAATCCTTGTTTGCTCCGTAGCTCTCAATTATTTCATCTTATCAATCCACTAAAATTTGTTTCTAAACAAATTTGAGGTGATTAATAATAAACCCAGTTGCTGAATCTTCACTCATATTAGATTTACAAGATGTAATTTAAAACATTGTTCCCACTTTGGTAAAGCACGGGCTCGCTCACTCAGAGATTTTCTGTTTCATTCAATTCACCTCGTCAAATTAAACAAGTACAGCAACAATAAAAATACTATTTTTATTTTATGATTTGATCAGCGGCACAACCATCACTGAAGGTTTGGTCCCTGTCCTGGAGCAGGAGCTGAATGAGTTTCTCTAAGTACGATCGTCCTACAGTCGTTCCTGCAGCGAGGACACAATGAAACGGACGGTTCTTCCAAAAGCGTCCTTAGAACGATGAAAAGTTCCTGCGGCGCGAAAAAGAACGCTCTGGCAACTTACTTTTGGGATACATTAAGTATTGCAATTAAATTTATTGCAATATTTCAAATTTATTTTAGGTAAATTATAACACCTTTTACACACGGTTACGCAGTGTTTTCATTAGTTTCATTCAATTAAATACATCTACAAATAAAAAAGACATGGATTCATTCATTCTTTCAAACCATTCGTTCTTTAAAATCAGATATGTATATATTGATTGTATTAGATGTACAGAACATATTTTCTGTTCCAAAAAATGTATATTTTTCATCAAATAAACGCAGGAATATCCCGTATGCGAGTTGCTTTACGTTTTGAACCACTGCTCACCCGTTGGACAGATAAAGAATTGCAACTGTTTTTCCACAAATGCAGCCTGGGGGCGTTCCCAGGCGCCGCTGCAAAATGACATCATCGAGGGGGATATAATTACAGCCAGGGTCCAAGCATGAACCTGTCACAGTTCTTGCATGGGTCAGCCACCCCCCAATCACTGGTTTCCCTAGGCTCTGTCATGCACCAGCTGCCCTCTCCAAGTGGCTCCTACTGTATGTAGTCCACAGAGTCCTGCCTCACAGTGTCTCTGTGGGAGGAAATCACTCCGTGTGGAAGTTCCATTCAAACGGAATCAACACTGCATGTCCCTCACTGACATTTTAGACAACTTTGTAAACTTTTGGTACTAAAATTAAAGGGACACGATTCGGACCCGTTGTTCTGGAGCTGCAAGCCAACTTTATGTGTGAGATCAGAAACAGGGAATATGTTTTGGACTGTTTTCCACTCCTACAGCTTGTGTTACGACTGGATCCAATGCTGCAAAATAAGGACAAGGCACCAGGCTCGATGGAATAGAATGAGTTTATATTTAGAAAAAGGGAAAAAGAATAAAATATCAAACCAAACTCCCCACCCTTGTCAAGCAGGTAAGATATTACACACACACACACACACACACACACACACACACACACACAGACACACACACACACACAGTTTGTAACCACTACAGAGTGATGGAGTCTACACTATGCAGTGTGCACGATGTGAATGGAAGTTTGTAGCCACAACCTGCACATTTATAAGGAATAAGATGACGATGTCACAAAGCGTCTCACTCCACAAACTCATCTCGCTGCACCACCAGACCGCAACTTTTACAACCTCGGCGTGTTGGTGACGCACGGACGTTCGGCTACTTCCAGTAAAATTTGACGGTTTTGACTAATTCCAACCCCGTATGTGGATCGATTTGTATGAAACTTGAACAAAGAGATGTCTGCCACGTCCCGGTTCTAACAACACCCCAACCATGTCCATAGCTGCAGCGGCTGTCATGTTCCAGACACTTTTAACCCGAAAAGTGCCAAGTAGAATAATTATGATAATAATCCAAACCATAACAATTACGGGATGGAACCCGAAATATAAAACGCATATGGTACGTGCAAAAGCGCACACATGTGGGCGTGCATGAATCTGCATGACGACGTACGTGCATTGATGTAATGACGTGGCTCTTGGGTCCGTTTTTCCTGTGGAAAAGCAAACCAGTTCTTAGAAGGTTCTCAAGTTGAACCAACTGCGAACCGGTACCAGCCCCAGCACAGAACCAAAACTACGTTTGTGTTGGTGGAAAAAGGGTACTAGTAACCTGAACTAGTAATCTCCAAATAGCGAGATATGATTTGTAACAGCCGAATATGAAACCTAATAACCTGACATGACTTGTAATAGTTGCCAGACATGTCTCCTTATGACATATTTTCATGTTTCTGTCATTTTGTCCACACTTTCTGGATTAAGTGGCTGGATGAAAAACATCAAACATTTCAGAAGGAAATATAATATGGTAAGTATTATATGTATAACATTTATCCATTTCTTTATCCAAAATATTGAGCTTTACTTACCGCCCACATATCCCAAGGCAGCGCTGTCTGCAGGAACAAGGAAATATTGGTAAAAAAAACACATTTTAATAACCTAAATTAAATCTTTATTAAATATAAAGATAACAAATCAACTTTACGAAATGTAATAAATACTAGTTTCATATACTACTTTATTACTAACATTCTATAGACTATATAAAAACTAACTTTGAATTAATGAAAAAAACAAAATGTTCATATTAACAATCTGATCAATAAATAACACCAGATCAATGTTCTCCCTAAACAGTGTGTCCTGTTAGTGAACACTGTTTACTGTTAGCGCACATTGTTTCTTGATAGCAAACCCTGTTTACTGTTAATGAGCATGGTGTTTCCTATTAGTGAACACCGTTTCCTGTTAGTGAACACTGTTTCCTGGTCGTAAACACTGTTTCCTTATGGTGAACAATGTTTCCTGTTAGTAAGCATTGTGTTTCCAGGTAGTGACCACTGTTTCCTGGTAGGTAACAGTGTTTCCTGGTTGTGAACACTGTTTCTTGGTAGTGAACACTGTTTCCTGGTCGTGAACACGGTTTCCTGGTAGTGAAAAATGTTTCCTGGTAGTGGAAATATTTCCTGGTGGTGAACACTATTTCCTTGTAGTGAAAACTGTGTGTCCTGTTGGTGAACACTATTTCCTATTAGTAAGCATTGTGCTTCCTGTTAGTCAGCATTGTGTTCCCTGGTAGTGAACACTTTTTCCTGGTAGTGAATGCTGTTTCCTGGTAGTTAACAGTATTTCCTGAAATGAACAACGGTTTTCTGGTCGTGAACGTTTCCTGGTCATGTACACTGTCTCCTGGTGGTGAACACTGTTTCCTGATGGCGAACACTGTTTCCTGTTAGTAAGCATTGTGTTTCCTGTTAGTGAACACTGTTTCCATGGTAGTGACAACGTTTCCTGGTCGTAAACAACGTTTCCTGGTCATGTACACTGTCACCTGGTGGTGAACTGTTTCCTGATGGCGAACACTGTTTCCTGTTAGTTAGCATTGTGTTTCCTGTTCATGAACACTGTTTCCTGATAGAAAGGACTGTGTTTCCTGATAGTGAACAATGTTTCGAGTAGTGAACACTGTTTCCTGTTGGCGAACACTGCTTCCTGTAAGTGAACACAGTGTTTCCTGGTACTGAACACTGTTATTTCCTGGTCGTGAAAAATGTTTCCTCGTAGTGGAAAATGTTTCCTGGTCGTGAACACTGTTTCCTTGAGTGAATACTGTGTGTCCTGTTGGTGAACACAGTTTAATGTTAGTAAGCATTGTGTTTCCTGTTAGTGAACACTATTTCCTAATAGTAAGCACTGTGCTTTCTGTTAGCAAGCATTGTGTTCTTTGGTAGTGAACACGTTTTCCTGGTAGTGAAAGCTGTTTTCTGGTAGTTAACAGTGTTTCCTGAAATGAACAACGTTTCCTGGTCATGTACACGGTCTCCTGGTGGTGAACACTGTTTCATGATGGCGAACACTGTTTCCTGTTAGTAAGCATTGTGTTTCCTGTTAGTGAACACTGTTTCCTGGTAGTGACAATGTTTCCTGGCTGTAAACAATGTTTCCTGGTCATGTACACTGTCACCTGGTGTTGAACACTGTTTCCTGATGGCTAACACTGTTTCCTTTTAGTAAGCATTGTGTTTCCTGTTAGTGAACACTGTTTCCTGTAAGTAAAGACTGTGTTTCCTGGTAGTGAATAATGTTTCCGAGTTGTGAACACTGTGTTACCTGTAAGTGAACACTGTTTCATCTAGGTGAATACTGTGTTTCCTGGTAGTGAACACTGTTTCCTGGTAGTGAACACTGTGTTTCCTGGTAGTGAACACTGTTTCCTGGTAGTGAACACTGTTTTCTGGTAGTGTACCCCGTTTCCTGTTAGTGGGCACTGTGTTTCCTGTTAGTGAACACTGTATTTCCTGGTAGTGAACACTGACCTTGTAGTAAACACTTTTTCCTTGGAGTTAACACTGTGTTTCCTGTTAGTGAACACTGCCTCCTGGTAGTGAACACTGTTTCCTCATAGTGAACACTGTTTCCTCGTAGTGAACGATGTTTCCTCTTCGTGAACACTGTTTCCTGTGTGTGAAAACACTGTTTTCTGGTAGTGAACACTGTTTCCTGGTAGTGAACACTGTTGCCTGGTAGTGAACACTGTTTTCTGGTAGTGAACCCCGTTTCCTGTTAGTGAGCACTGTGTTTCCTGTTAGTGAACACTATGTTTCCTCTTAGTGAACACTGTTTCCTGTTTGTGAACACTGTTTTCTGGTAGTGAACACTGTTTCCTGGTAGTGAACCCCGTTTCCTGTTAGTGAGCACTGCGTTTCCTGTTAGTGAACACAGTGTGTTTCCCTGGTAGTGAACACTGTGTTTCCCTGGTAGTGAACACTGTGTTTCCCTGGTAGTGAACACTGTGTTTCCCTGGTAGTGAACACTGTGTTTCCTAGTAGTGAACCCCGTTTCCTGTTAGTGAGCACTGTGTTTCCTGTTAGTGAACACTATGTTTCCTCTTAGTGAACACTGTTTCTTGTTCGGGAACATGGTGAACTGACCTGTGGAATGGGTGACACACTTTCATCTGGTTGGAAAGTATCGAAGTCCAGATCCAGGAGGGATTCACCCGGTCTTTCATTGGGCTGGAGATAAAAAATAATTAAGAATTAGAAAAATGTGATTAAAAAAGTAGGAAAGCCAAAAATAGTTATAAAATGCCCAGTTTCAACAGCATCTAAATGTTTGAAATAACATTTAGACATTTAGCAGACGCTTTTATCCAAAGCGACTTACAATTATTCAAACACCGACGGACGCAGCCATCAGGAGCAATTAGGGGTTAAGTGTCTTGCTCAAGGACACTACAGCATGCAAGCAGGAGGAGCCTGGGATCGAACCAGCAACCTTTGGATCACTAGACCACCAGCTCTACCTCCTGAGCTACCATCCCCTACGTAACTTAATAATGCACTGAAATAGATGGCATTAGGAAACAAACTGGTTCAAACTTTCCCTAGATACAGTTATACGTTATATATATTTGGTAGTTGTATGTTATATGTGCTTCTGTGAGTGAAATCAATATTTAGAACATTCCAAACTTAATGCAATGCATTCTGGACCAGCCAGATTCATTCCAGACATGGCTATAGTAAGTATAGTATAGAAATGACTTCTTCTCCAAACCTGTGATGGTGAAGGTGCTGGAAGGAATTCTCCTCCAAACAGGTCAATGATCTGCTCCTGAGCCACCTCCTTGGTGGGTGTCACCTTAGGGGGGGGGGGCACCGGAGGTCCCTTTTTCAGCTGCGATAAAAACAGCGTTCTGATTAGAAGGTTCACACGAGTGAACAAGACTGGAGGAAGAAGAGAGCAGGTAACACCCAACCAAAAAGGGGCTGATGGGTAATGGCTTAATGGTGTGGACATCAGTTCTATCACGAAGAGAAGCTCCACTTACCATTGGAAACAAGACAAGGAGCAGAATGGAAGAAAACAGAAGTGAGATGAGAAGAACATGCTAGGAGGTAAGAAATGGATCTTCATGAAAACAGGGAATGAAGATGGAGTGACAACACACCCACTGTATTTAGACAAACAAATACATCAGAGAAATTTAGGAAATAAATGTAAATCTAATGACAAACCCCAAAGTGATAGTTGTCTCAGAACTATGCACTTTGCTAAGCTCCATGATCTAAGTACAGAAAGTATTGTCAAATTTAAAAGTCATTTTATATTCACTCACCAAACAAAGAGAAAGGTTTGCAGCAGGAAAGGCATTAGAGGTAAAGTGAGTTCAAAGGTTACACTCTGCCCCCACCCCCCTCGCCCCCCAACCACTTACAACACGAATAGAAATAGAAAAAAATGTATTTATAGTAAGAAAAGTAATAATGATAAAATAGTACGCCCCCCAAAACACATACACAAAGACACTACTAGACACATGTTAAATGACAATGTATTGTCTGACACCAGGTATATTCTTATTTAGGGCCAGATTCAGGTCCTTGGGGTAAAGGTTAGGACCGGTTCCAGGTCTTTGGGGTGAAAGTTACTGCCAGAACCAGGTCCTTGGGGTAAGAGTTAGGACCAGATCCAGGTCTTTAGGGTGAGACTAGGACCTTACCTCCAGAGCTTACCTGGTTTGGAGACTTAGGCCGTGGTGGACCTGGCGACACCGGTCGAAGCATGTGGTTTGGAGCAGCGTCTGGACTCTCAGGAGGACTCTCATCTTCTGAAGGGGATGGTGTTCTCGCGAGACGCAGTGGCCCCGAGTCACTGAGGGGAACCAGGACAAACATGTTTGCATCAAATGTTTAAACTATTAATCTTTACTGTTGTTTGTGGGGCTGTATCTGACTCAGAATTCTGTCAGCCTAATGGGAGTCGGCTGTTCAATGCAAATATTAGACTATTTGGTGCGCGTGGGGTGGGGGGGGATGTATGGGGCATGGAGGGACGCGACATGGGTGGAATGGTATTGGAGAAATTAAGAAAAGTGATTTTCTATTTATGTAGGCAAACCCATTTCTAACTTTCAATACGATTAATATATTAGTCTAAGAAAAAACATATATATTTATGATTCCCCTTGTTCATAATTCCTCATTGAAATGGTATCTCTGTGCATTTTGTAGGCTTCTGTCTGTTTCATCCTGTTATTGTAATGCACACTGACTGACACAAAACGAAACACGACTGCTGGACTTGAAGAATCTCAGTCGACTGACGGGATTCCAACTGAGGATTGGGCTCGTCAACTTTCAGAGAGCATCCCTAGTTGTTTGATGATCAGGAACAAAATAATATTTCAGTGTCTTGGGTCAAACGGTGACAAAAGCTCATCTGGTGCCACCGTTATATATGTAGAAAAGTCCTTTTTTGGCAGTGTACAGTTTTCCTCGAGAAGACAAGGCAATTCAACTCTGACATTATGAAAAAACCCATTACAAATGAGCCAATCATGGTTTTAGGGTTGTATACAGCAGGTTAATCCAGTGGAAGCTATATCTACAGGCTAAAGTCTGGCTAACCACGTTTTGCTTGGTCCTGTCAGAAGTAGACAGAGTAAACAGTAAAAAAGTAAAAGCAAATAATGAAAATTTTTAATGCTGACATAAACTTCCATTATAATCATCAGCTTTGTGGTGGAAATATTTCTACAGTATATCACGTCATGTCATTGATCAGATGTGTTTGTCCAAGCGACTTAAAATCCGTAATTTTTTTGTCTCAGTATGAAACCACTGGATATCCCATTCCCAGAAAATCATTCTATAGGAATAAGTAACACTAGCACAGTTACAGAGATGAGCTTAAATGTCCCAACTTGCTGATGCTGTTGAAGTGCATTGTGGGAACGGCATGAATTGAAGTGAAACAGACCAGTTGCATATGACCAGAGGGGCGGCGCCAAATGATGCTGATGAGCTTAGAATTAAAAATAGAAAAACTATGAATTTACTGCATTTAGAATATAGTTCTGTTGCTTCTTTCTTGAATTTGGCTTTCATGTAAAACAGAATGAGGTGAAAATGTCCTGACATGCTCAGTTCTGAAACTATCTAAATAAGCTACATGCAGAAGCTAAATGCCAAAATTCTAAAAGTTGAATTTCTTGACTGTCCCAGTTTCGCCTACCACACGCCACTTAAGTGGCGTATACAGGGACCACTGGCACAGAGACACAGAAGACAGGGTTGTAGACACTCCAGTTTATTGCAGAGAGAAGGCTAATTGGAATAAGCCTCAATATGGACATGTGTTATGACAAGGGCTCCTCTCCTGAGTGAGTGTGGCGATGGGGGTTTTACCTTCTGCTCGTTAGACCAATCAATGAGCAACAGCTATGCAGCCACTCTGATCCTGGGTCCCGAATAACCTAGATTCAGATCAGGTGTGGCTGCTCAAACCACACCACCCCCATACCACATAGACATTTAAAATTCTTCATTACAGTTGATATGGTCTATGCTGCACCTAATATAGTTTTTAGAATTTGATGTGACTTATTTAAATCTTGAATTGATGGATTGTTATATGAGGCACTCTTCAGGTCCTCTTTTCCTCCCCTCATGTTTTAAAGTGCTATCTGATGTGCGCTGGTGGTGAGGAACTGACCTTGGAGCTCCTTGGATGGTAAACATCTTGTCAGAATGCTGCTCCCCCAGCTTGGTCATCACTTCATAGAGCTGCTTGCAGAGCTGTGGGCAAACAACAAATGCATGTGGAAATGATTCAATTGTATTAACTTGGTTCATTTAATAATGCAAGAGGCTAAGGAGGTCAATAATAAGAAAGGTCTGAACCATTTCTAAACATGTGGTGGTTTGGTTCCATATTGGAAGATCTTTGGCAGTATTCCCTCCAGACTCACCAGAGAAATCTCACGATGGAACTTGGCTTCCAGACCCGTCACATTCTTGAAGGTGTTGACGTAAAAACCTACTCGGCTGCAAAGATAGGAGAGAAAGTTGGAAGCTCACACTTCTCTAGAAGGTCATTGTTTGTTGTACCATTAGGATCTTCATCCACTGGAATGAAGGAGCGGCTCCCAAACCATGAAGAACAGCCCAGACCATTACTTTTCCACCACCAAACTTTACAGTTGGCACTCTGCACTAAGGCAGGAAGTGTTCTCCTGGTATCGCCAAACCCAGACTGGTCCGTCAGACACCAGAGGGTGAAGATTTATTCAATACTCAAGAGAACTCTCCACTGCTCCAGAGTCCAATGGTGCTATGATTTACACCACTCCGCCGACACTCGGCCTCACACATGGTAGTCTTAGGCTTATGTGCAGCTGCTCGGCAGTAGAAACCCAGTTCATAAAGCTCACGACTTATGCTTACGTTGCTTCCAGAGAACGTTTGGACCTCACTTGTGAGTGTTGCAACTGAGGACAGACAGTTTTTACAGGCAACACACATCAGCACTCAGCGGTCCAGTTCTGTGAACTTGTGTGGCGTACCGCTTGGGGGTTGAGCTGTTGTTTCTCCGAGACGTTTTCACTTCACAATAACAGAACGTACAGTTGACCGGAGCATAAACTCCATTATAAACTATAATCATAATTACTCCATTATAAACTCCTTCGTTGGAAAGTTGGCATCCTATGCCCGTGCCATGTTGAAAGTCACTTAGCTCTTAGTACGATCCATTGTACCGCAAAAGGGTTACTCACTTGTCCCAAAGGCTCGGCAGCTCATCCTGGAGGCCGAGATCCAGTTCATCAAAAACCTTTTGAGCCTTCTTCAGCTCTTCTTCTGCCTTTACACAAGAAAACAGATACTTGTTTAAAGCACATGGACCAGATCTGTCCTTTCTCAGTGTGTAGGTGTCCACAATATGGGACCTCAGTGAAGTTCGGGTGAGGACATTTCAGAGAAATGTGATACAACTGCTTTTGATTTCTCCAAACAGTCTTAGTCTGTGGTTCAGCATCATCACCCCATCTCCTCAAACAGCAAAGAACTAAGAATTAATATGCAATTGATCTGATTAAACCCCAACTCTGGAACCAAATCAAACTCATGTCAAAGTATATATTTAATGTTAAATTGTTAATTTTTATTATTTTCAATGAATCAAGGGATTCTGACCTTCATCGTCTTGCGGTCATTTCTGATTCCTGACGCCTGCAGAGTCTCCATGTGATGGCGAGCGCTGTCGTAGTCAATTAGCTTTCTGCTTCTCTTTGCCACCCGGGTCTGGCAAAGAACCAGTTCACCAAACAAATAAACATCCCAGAATAATCATTTAGCATGAGAAGACTCTCGGTAGTGGTGAACTTGTACCTTAAGGTCTGGAAACTGCTGTAGATAAGCGTCCAGATTGAGGAGCGTAGAGTCCACCAGTTTGTTATGGAAGTCTTCCCACAAAGCATCGCAATCCTACAGACACAGAAAAGAAAGAGAGAAGTTGTTAGACAGGGAGACAGACAGAAAAACAGACAGACATAGAGAAACAGACATACAAAGACAGAAAGACAGAGAGACAGGCAGACAAATATTCTACCCTTACCTGCAGCTGTTTGTTTCTAATAAAAACCTTGGAACTGTTCTGGGATCAACAGCTACTGGCTGACAGACTGAGGGGAGGTGACTTTGGATGAAAGACATTCATTCCATTGAAGTTTGTGAGTTAAGTTGATGAGTTAGATTGTCTAACGTGTGGAGGAGGGACTGACCTTTGGATAACAGACTGACCAGTTAGTCTAGAGTTAGTCTAGTAAGTAGGCAATGACCTTTCCGATGATCATGACGTCGTCCTTGCCGTGCCAGTCTGGTTCATAGACCTCGTGGAGAGACTCCGTCAGGTTGATGGAGGCCTGCTGCATTCCTGGACACAGAACTCTACCTTTAGCCTCAGTAGGTTAACTTCACTTTAACGGTTCAATATAAGTCGGTTTCTGTCTGCCTTTCGAGCTGAATCCAAGACATTGTGTAGGGTTAGGGTTACCTTTAATGGCTGCCATGTAGGCCTTCATCTCCCTCTGCAGCCTGGAGCCCTCCGACTTTGGAGCAAAACAAGAGTTTCATTATCTAATATTATCTAGAACTGTACAAGTAATGTACTAGTGATAAGAGAGAAGGGAAAACTTCAATAAATATGGAGATAACAAGGCAAAAATTTAGCCATTGATATTTTATCTCTTTAGTCGTCATTACTTTGACAGATTAATGAAAAATTAGAAAAAAAAAGTAGTCTACAAAAATTTTTGACCACTTCGAGTCGAATCCACAACGTACAAGTGAGTGATACATTCAAGATCCAGCGTGGTGTTAGAAAAATAAAAGCCGTGCAATGGTAATTACTCACAGAAATACCCCAACGTCTTTGGTATTTCATGGAAACGTAACTTATTGAAAATGTAATCCAAGGAAAAAAAGTAATTCAATAAAAGTCCATACAATTATGTAAATTAGATTACCTTCCTAAACCTCCATAAATACATAAACCTCTGTAAATACGTTCCTTCAAACACGTGACACAAACAGCCAATCGTACAGCAGGAGCTACGGTGCTTCCTCCACTCAACAGCAGGCAGTGGGGATGAGGGCCCCCCTTCCTAAAACACCCCGTGTATTGGGCCTGCAGCTATATTTTCTATTACTATTATTAGCATTTATTATTTCATAACTAGTGAATATCTGCCTCACTACGCCTCACTGAGCTGCTGTAACGTCGGTATTCCCCTATGGGATCAATAAAGTACCATCTTATCTTATAAAGGATTAAACACACATTTACATATTATATATAATTTTCATATTTTTAGGCCAAAATCAGTTGGAAGCGGCCAGGTTTTTATAAAGATCATTCATTCATTTATACATTTTATTGACCAAATGTTGAGATAGACCTGGAAGCCTAATCCCCTGGAAAATTGTAAATAAATATTTTTACTCCCAAATGGAGCGTTGTGGGCGGGGCCACCGACAGCATGACACATTGTGTCTGTGGGAAATATTGCCGCCTACCTCCTGTCTCTTGAAGTTGATCACAACTTGTTCAAATTGTTCATCCTTGGTTTCATCCGCCTTCCCAAGCTTCTGCAGAACCTGCAAAATAGGTGGAGATGAATCATCAAACTGTGCTGATGAAAACACATCCAATCCCATTTAGTGTGTGTATATATATATATATATATATATATATATATATATTAAGCAGACGCTTTATCCAAAGCCACTTACAATTGTTCAAACACCGACGGACGCAGCCATCAGGAGCAATTAGGGGTTAAGTGTCTTGCTCAAGGACACTACAGCATGCTAGCAGGAGGAGCCTGGGATTGAACCAGCAACCTTTGGATTACTAGACCACCAGCTCTACCTCCTGAGCCACCATCCCCCATATATATATATATATAAACATATATAGTATGTGTGTGTGTATATATATATATGTACGTATGTATGTATATACATATATTAGAAACACACACACACACACATATATACACATGGATTAGGGTCATATATATATAACCCATGTGCATATATATATAAACACATGTATATGTGTGTGTGTGTGTGTGTGTGTGTGTATATATATACAATTCCATGTCAACATGTAGGTTCAGGGAAATGATCTATGAGCTGGAACTCCTGGTAGGACGAGCCAGTTAACACCCAGCACCCCCCTCTCTCTTCCCCCTCCCTCTCTCTCCCTCCCTCTCTAATCTTCTAGGACAGATGGCTTCTAGCCAAAAGGTCCAATCAGCTTAGCGGCGTCTCAGTCTGGAGAAGATCTTTAACTGACACACAGTGACATGTTCCTCCACCTTCACATTCCTCACCTCTACTTTCCACCACTTTTACATCCCTCCACCTTTACATCCTTTACTATATTCTAGGCTTGGTCGATCGTGCGACGATAAAGCGATAAAGGATTGTCTGGGGGCGTGGCTCATAGAACATCATGTGGTGTTCAACACAGTTTTTTATTTACAGGGAACAGGGCAGAGTCAGGTGTTCAACACAGTTTGTTATTTACAGCTAACAGGGTGAAGTCAGGACTTGGAGCCTGTTTAAAAATGTTGTTTCATACATGGAGGAAATAAAGGTAAATAAAAAGACAGAGAAACTAAAATAAAACTAATTCTCTGAGTTTTTCATGTTCCATACAAGTAAGAAAGTAAGGAGATGAAATCCATCGTAGCCTTTCTCTATGACATAACACTATGACATCATACTACATCACAGCATTTGCATATTGAGCTGTGGGTATGGCGGGGGAGCTGGGGGGGGGGACTTTTTTATTAATATTTGAAATGAATGGGTATGGAGGTAGAGGATTGTCTGGGCAGAATTAATTCATGACGAACACCTGACGGAGCGTCTCCACCCAGTGATCTACGTATGCCTGCAATGTGCTGCAACATGTAGAAGCAGAGCTGCAACATGTAGAAGCAGAGCAGCAACATGTAGAAGCAGAGCTGCAACATGTAGAAGCAGAGCTGCAACATGTAGAAGCTGAGCTGCAACATGTGAAGCAGAGATGCAACATGAAGAAGCAGAGCTGCAACATGTAGAAGCAGAGATGCAACATGTGAAGCAGAGCTGCAACATGTAGAAGCACAGCTGCAACATGTAGAAGCAGAGCTGGCTCCATGTGCCTTTTCTTTTCTGGACCAGTCCCTAAAAGTCTCTGTACGGGACTGTAGAGAGGGGAAGTGACACCCCATCACCAGTGCTTAATGGACTGCTTCCTCTGCCCTCCCTCTCTCCCTCTTTCCCTCTTCCCCCCTCTCTTTTCCGCCCTCTCTCCCTCTTCCTCCCTATTTCCATCTCCCCCTCTCTTCCTCCCTCTCTCTCTCTCCCTCTTCCTCCCTCTCTACCTCCCCTCCCTCCCTCATCCTCCCTCTCTTCCTCCCTCTCTCTTCCACCCTCTCTCTCTAATCCTCCCTCTCTCCCTCATCCTCTATCTCCCCCTCTTTCCCTTCCTCCCTCTTCCTGCCTCTCTCCCTCTTCCCTCTTCCTCCCTCTCTCCCTCTTGCCCTCTCTCTTCCTCCCTCTCCCCCTTCCTCCCTCTCCCTCTCTCCCTCTTCCTCTCATCTTTCATAACAAGGTAAACTACACATACACTGCTTCAAGGCTCCATTTTCCTGGCGGATAAAAAAACAATAAAATAGTCGTCAATGTCGACACCACCACCTTTACTACATTCCACCACCTTTTGTCATGAACCCTCACTGAGATCCAGCATTCTTTGGTCTACTCTCCTGTCATTTCAGATCCGGCAAATCCGCTACCCTGCTGTGGCAGAAGCGAGATGGCAATCTGGTCTGCTCAAAGGAGGTGCTAGATCTGCACATTCAGAACACCTACAGTGACCCCAACAGACAGATGGAGCTGGGCCAGTGTGACATCTTTGTAGACCCACCACCTCCTACCAAGGACTTTGTCACAAGGGAACCACTTCTGAAGAAAGTCCAGGAGATTGTGAGGAAGGCAAGATCTAGCTCAGCGCCTGGACCAAGTGGGGTCTCATACAAGGTCTACAAGTACTGCCCATTGCTACTCAAGCGACTCTGGAAAATCCTAAGAGTCATCTGGAGGAGAGGGAAGGTGGCGCAGCAGTGGAGATGTGCTGAAGGTGTCTGGATCCCTAAAGAGGCGGATTCAAAGAAGATTGACCAGTTCAGAATCATTTCACTGCTGAGCGTAGAAGGAAAGATCTTCTTCAGAATCGTAGCAAGGCGGCTGTCTGACTTCCTTTCCAACAACAAATACATAGACACCACGGTGCAAAAGGGAGGGATCTCTGGAGTGCCGAGGTGTCTAGAACACACTGGAGTTGTGACAGAGCTCATCCGGGAAGCCCGCGAGAACAAGGGAGACCTCACAGTGCTGTGGTCAGACCTAGCCAATGCGTATAGCTCCACCCCCACAAACTGGTCGAGACCACCATGACCAAACATCATGTGCCACACCATGTTGCAGACCTGATCCTGGATTATTACGACCAGTTCAGGAAGAGAGTCTCAGCAGGAGCAGTTACATCAGAGTGGCACAAGCTGGAGGTTGGGATAATCACAGGCTGCACCATCTCGGTAACCTTGTTTGCCCCTGCAATGAACATGCTTGTCAAGTCAGCTGAGCCAGAGTGCCTGGGCCCCCGGACCCAATCAGGAATCCACCAGCCACCAATCAAGGCCTTCATGGATGACCTGACAGTCACCACAGAATCTGTGCCAGGAAGCAGATGGATCCTGCAAGGGCTGGAAAAGCTTATCCGGTGGGCGCGTATGAGCTTCAAACTAGCCAAGTCCAGATCACTAGTGGTGAAGACATCAAAGAGAAGCAAATACCAACCATCTCTGAGAAGCCGGTGAAGAGCTTGGGCAAGGTGTTCTTCAGCAGCCTCAAGGACTCCTCATCTGTGAAGTCCACCTGCCAGTAACTGGATAGCTGGCTAAGATCAGTCGACAAATCCGGGTTTCCAGGCAAGTTCAAAGCGTGGATATATCAACATGGTATTCTGCCAAGGATACTATGGTAGCTCCGCTACTTGTCTACGAGGTCCCCATGTCCACCGTGGAGACCTTGGAGAGGAAGGTCAGCAGCTGTCTCAGGAGATGGTTGGGGTTGCCTAGAAGCCTCAGCAACATCGCCCTCCACGGGAACAACACAAAACTCTGGTTTCCCCTGAAGTCTCTGGAAGAAGAGTTCAAGGTTACAGGGACTCTAGAGGTGCTGATGTACAGAGACTCTAGAGACCCAAAGGTGGCTCAGGCTGGAGTGGTGGTGAAGACTGGAAGGTAATGGAGTGCCCAGGCTGCTGTGCTGTATGCTGAGTCCCGGCTGCGCCACAAAGATTTGGTGGGCGCGGTGGCCCATGGTAGAGCAAGCTTGGGACTGTTCCCAACACCTCGGCATAAGGAGTACAAGGGGAAGGAGAAGCGGAGGCAGATTCAGGAGGAGGTGATGGCTGCAGTGGAGGAAGGAAGATCCAGCAGAGCAGCTCACTTGAGGCAGCAGGGGGCCTGGACAAGGTGGGAGCAGGCTGTGGACCAGAAAGTCACTTGGATGGACCTCTGGCAGGCTGAGCCACACCGCATCACCTTCCTGATTCGGGCAGTGTATGATGTCCTGCATATATTATTTATGGAGTACTGTTTATAGAGTATAATTCATGGAGTATTGTTCATAGAATATTATTTATGGAGTATTGTTTATAGAGTATTATTCATTGAGTATTGTTTATAGAGTATTATTTATGGAGTATTGTTTATAGAATATTATTTATGGAGTACTGTTTATAGAGTATTATTTATGGAGTATTGTTTATAAAGTATTTATGGAGTACTGTTTATAGAGTATTATTTATGGAGCATTATTTATGGAGTATTGTCTATACTGGGTTAGGGTTGACCCTAACAAACAGTTCGAATATCTGATGGGGGAGGAGGAACCACGGGGAAGGAGATTCTTCCTTCTCCCAAAAATTCACAAACCAAAAGCAGCTGGCCAGTACCGGAAGAAGTTCTGTCTGGAAGACCCATTGTGTCAGATTTGGCAGTGACAGCTCCAGGGTAATAACTGACTACAGGTACTCCTCACTTAACCCGCCACTTCCATTCCTAGGATCAGGTCGTTAAGCCAATTGGTCGATAAGCGAGAAGCGTGTTATTTCACGGTAAGGGGGCGTGGCTGGAATATACAGTGTATATGGTGTATATTGTATATATTGTGTATATAGTGTATAGTTGTAGTGAAACATCTTCTGATGCCTAGCTAGGTCACATCATCACCCACCCACAACTCCCATCTTGTCGAGGCACCTTGCTGCCTCATTCCCACTGCTCTGCTGGACCTCTCCTGGACTGCTGCTCTCACCTCGTTCTGGACTTGTTGCCTCCATTCCTTTCCCCAAACTTTGTCATAACTGGGGGTTACGACGGTTCCTAGTCCAGCTCTTCCCCAGGCTACTGCTCCCACCAGTACTCCATAGCGAAGTCAGGACTCTGCCTGCTCCACTGCAGCGTCCACTCTCCACTTCCTGCCGGTCTTGACCACTACCTCCGCTCCAGAGACTTTTGGGTCGCACTACTCTCTGTACTGCAGCACCTCCCTTGCACGCAAGGCCTTGAACTCCTCCTCGTTAGATTCGAGGGGGAGTGTCAGTTTGCAGGTGTTTCCATAGAGGGTGATGCTGCTCAAGCTCCTCGGCAGACCAAGCCATCTCCTCAGGTAGCGGCTGACTCTCCTTTCCAGTTCTGAGATGGTGGAGATTGGAAATTCGTAGAGGAGCACCAGCCATAGGATCCTAGGAAGAATCCCGTGCTGGTACAGCCACGCCTTGAATTTGCCTAGCAGGTCCGTTTTGTCGATGTCTTTCAGCCATCCCTCTAACTCTTCACAGGTGTTCTTGACAGATGTTGCATCCTTGAGGCTGCTGTCAAAGAACTTTCCCAGGCTTTTCAACGGCTTCTCAGAGATAGTAGGGATCAGTGTTATTGAGATAGAAGGGATCAGTGTTACTGAGATAAAGAAGCGGAACTTGTCCTCAACTCTGCCCCTCTTCAAAACCAAGGATCTAGATTTTGCTGGTTGAATGACATCCTGGCCCATCCCACCAGCCTCTCTAACCCCTTCAGGATCTGCTCTCAGGCACAGATTCAGTAGTCACTGTCAAGTCATCCATGAAGGCACAGATTGCTGGTAGTTGGATACCTGACTTGGATTTGGGGCCCCTGCACTGTGGTTCAGCAGATTTCAACAACATGTTCATCGCCAGAGCAAACAGGATCACTGAGATGGTGCAGCCTGTGATGATTCCCACCTCCAATCTGTGCCACTCAGATGTTGTTGACCCTGCTGAGACTCTGAAACTGAAATCGCTGTAATAATCCATGATAAGGTCTCTTACTGCGGCTGGAACGTGGTGCCTCTCCAGCGTCTCAATCACCAGCTTCTGAGGCATTGAGCCATTGGCGTTGGCCAGATCTAGCCACAGGGCCACCAGATCACCTTGTTCTCCTTTGTTTCTCTGAGGAGCTGAGTGACCACGCCTGTGTGCTCTACGTAGCCTGATACTCCAGGGATGCCGCCTTTCTGAACTGAAGTGTCTGTGTATGCGTTCCTGAGGAAGAAAAGAGCCAGTCGCTTAGCTACAATGCTGAAGAAAATCTTCCCTTCAACCCTGAGCAACGAGATGATTCTGAACTGGGTGATGTTCTTTGAGTCTTCCTCTTTCGGAATCCACACTCCCTCCGCAGAACGCTACTGCTGTGCTGTTTTCCCCCTTCACCAGATGACCTTCAAGATCCCCTAAAGTCAGTGTAGCAGCTTGGGGCAGTGCTTGTACACCTTGTACGTTGTCCCGCTGGGTCCTGGTGCTGACCTTGACCTTTGTTTCCTCACCACCTCCAGCGCTTCATTCAAGAGTGGTTCCCTCAGGTCAAATGCCTCAGCCAGCTCAGGAGGTCTTCTCACAGCCTTGCACTGCCCTAATTCGTGGTCTCTGCAAGATGGTGTGCAGGTGTTGGTCGATTTCCTCCTTTGAACAGATAAGGCGTCTACTGTGTCTCTGCCCGAGGAGCTGCTTTGTGAAGCCAAAGTGGTTGTTGATGAAGGCAGCCCCCTTCCTAGCCCGCTCCCTTCGCTGCCTCCTGCGTAGCTCAACTCTGCTCAGGGTTAGGAGCTTTGCCTGAGCATGAGACAAAGCTCTGCCAGTGGTGGCTGCCTCTTCACTGGCCTCCTTATGTTGTTTCTTCAGGGACTTCAGCTCTTTCCTGATGTTGTGGATTTTTACTGCCCTCTGGTTCTTGGCATATGCTTGTCTAGCTCCCTTTCCTTCTTCAACACAAAACCTCTCAGCAGCCATGCTCACTATGATGGTTGTCATAGTCCGCAGCCTCTTCTCTGCATCCCCTTTTGCCGTTTCTTCCAGCAGTGTGTTTACATCCTCATCAAACTTCTGCCACTCTGATGTTTTACAGGCTAGTGGCCACTTGATCCTCCTTTTCTCGGAGTCCCTGCTCAAAGAGACTGCTTGACCTGTGCATTGTGATGCTTGCAGTTGCTCCTTGCATTTCTTGCGAATCTTTAGCCCTCTCTCATTCTTGCAGATTTTGCCGCAAAAGCACTCTTTGCTTATCGTCGTTTGTCCGTCGCCGTTTGTCATTACTCTTGCATCTGTCCGAATGGGGTTCTCACCCCCCCTCTCCCTGGGGGTATAACTCTTTTGCTTGATCCGTCATAACTTGCTTTGGGTCCTCCTTCACAGAAGGTGGGGGTAAGAGATGCTAGCCGATGTCGCCCTGGTTGCCGTCTTTCCGAGCTGTCGTCTGTCCCTCCAGCTGTCACCAAACTCTTCTTGGTTGTCACCCAGCCTGTTCCTGGTAGTTCCTGGTAGTCACTGGTTCCTCCAGTCTGGCAGTTGTAGTGAAACATCTTCTGATGCATAGCTAGGGCACATAATCAGTTATGTATATAGTATATATAGTATATAAAGTGTATACAATGTATCTAGTATATATAGTGTATATATAGTGTAGATAGTGTATATATAGAGTATAAAGTATATATATAGCGTATATAGTATATATAGTGTATATAATGAATATAGTGTATATTACATTACATTACATTGCATTTAGCAGACGCTTTTATCCAAAGCGACGTACAATTATTCAAACACCGACGGACGCAGCCATCAGGAGCAATTAGGGGTTAAGTGTCTTGCTCAAGGACACTACAGCATGCTAGCAGGAGGACCCTGGGATCGAACCAGCGACCTTTAGATCACTAGACCACCAGCTCTACCGCCTGAGCTACCATCCCCTATATAGTGTATATATTATATATTGTGTATATAGTGTTATTTCTCGGTAAGGGGGCGTGGCTATTGCAAAGGCCAGTGTAGTAAATACTGAGAGACTATGGGAACTTCCTGAACCCACTCTCCACCAAACATTCAAACTACATGAAGAACACCTACGGCTTCATCTCAAGGATCAAAGGAACACAGGTAGATAAGCAGTAGTTTCTTTTCACAGCAGATATATTCAACCTCTACACCAACATTGAACCCATACCGGGTCTCCAAGCAGTTGGGAGGGTCTTTAACAAGTTCCCAGAGCCACAACCACCAGATAATGCCATTCTGGAACTATTGCAAATCAAACTAAAAAAATACTAAAAATGACTTTGAATTCAACCAAGACTAGTTCCTTTAAACAAAGGATGTGGCGATGGGCGAAAAATTTGCTCCAAACTAGGCAAATCTATACCTGGCAATTGAGAGGAAACAGCGATGCAAGCCTGTGGACTAAAACCCAACAATTACTTAAGATACTTGGATGACATCTGGGGGACCTGGGCTCACCCAAATGAGGTTTTTAAATCCCTCATCTCCTTAACAGACATTTTCAAAGATCATTGGATCATCTCAGCCTACAGAAGGAACAAAAATCTTCAGGACTATTTGGTCAGCGCCAAACTCAAACTACTTCAAATAGTACTTCAAGAAGATTTTTTTTTTCACCAGAGAGGAGAAGAATGACAGGATTTTCACAACAACTTACAGCATCCAATCCACTGACCGGAGCTGCATATTATGTCACAGTAAGAGGAGCATCACACAACACCAAAAACTGTGTTTATTGGATCAAGTGTGACAGATGCGGAATAAGCACTACGTGGGCGAAACAAGAAACTCCCTATGGCAACACATTAGCCACCACAAATCCAATGAAGGGCACCACGAGACAACAGCCAACCCTCTAGCAAGCTCTTTTGTGCAACACGGGATGTACCAAATGTGGTTCTCATTTCTACAATACGAAACTCAATTGTCTAGCACATAAAGAAGAACAGCAGAAACTAGATGGATCACCCTATTGCCAACTATAACACTATAACACCAGGTGATCTGAATATCAGACTATAGGGGCCCCAAAACAAGATGTGCCCTTCTGACCCCCAACCTATTGTTTTTTGGCAATTTGATTCAATTGTGCAGAGGGAACACCTGTTAAGAGCGGAACATCCAGTATAGCAGCGGTGAGTGCATTCTCCACCCAGCGATGGGTAGGCTTATTAAACAACCTAACCCCAACCCCAGTAATATTCATGGAGTATTGTTTATGTGGAATTGTTTATGGAGTATTGTTTGGCTGGTATGGACAACAAGCAGCAGTAGAACAGGAAATGATTGTATTTAATTTTTAACGAGTAACTAAGTTAGAAAGTAAGGGGAAATTGATCACTATGAGGAAGGCAGACAGGTAAACAGACAGACAGACGGATGTTAAATAAATAAATAAATAAATAAATAAATGTTAAACTAGACAGTATGAGGGTCTATTTTGCTGGTTTCAGTCTACAAACCCAAACCACTTCCACCTCACTTCCCCATCGAGTCTCAGTCTACTAACGAAGCAGAAACTGGAGGGGATGTAATTTAATGAAGAAACTCAGAAACTCAATCCCTAATTATATTAAATATTGTAACAGTGACACTGAAACCTTCAAGTCAAGATGTTGTTTCTGGCTCTGCAGAACTGGTTGGAAAGGCCCATACTGTGCTTATTTTTTACAAATTTATTAAACAAGGGAAATGTAGTCTTCTTTGCCCATACAGTTAAATGTGCATGAAGTTGCTCAGAGGCTCTTATTGGTTTCCAGTCCAACTAGTGACTTTACTGATAAAACATTTTGTTTCACTCATGTGGAAAATGGAAACTGGTAAACTGGTAACCTCATTATCAATTCAGGCACTTTATTGGGAGCCCCACTCAGCCCTTCCAAGAACAACCAACCTAACTAGCATCTGACTCCCTGTTCACATGGTGCTGTGAACACCAGCAGCACAACACCAGAACCGGGAAGATCCAGAAGGTCCAGAGAGAACAGCCCACAGGCTGGTTAGCACAGCACTGACACTACATGAGCTGATCTGGTCCATCCCCATGATCAAGACTAGGATGGGGGAAATTATCTAAGGAGGAGCAGATCTAAGGGGGAGCGGATCTGAGGAGGAGGGGATCTCTGGCCCTGTTTACACTGTGATTAACATGAATCTCTGGTGATCCAATCACAAGATCCGATCACTAATGCCAGGTGGAAACGCACGCAATGTGCCCTCAATGCGTTTTGAGACTCAATCGCTCTGCCCCACTGAGAGGTGGTCTAGGCCACATATGGCCACATTCTTTTAGCAGTGGTAACACAATGTGTTACCACTGCTTGCCACATTGAAAGACTGTCTACTCAACTGACGTCATATTAAATACTGGTCAGGAAATAGAGAAAGTCTCCCTGTTACAGAAGTGCAGGATTTATAATTAAAAAGTAAAGTATTTAAACAAAAACATCCAGTTTTTACAAAATTAAGTCCCATTGCAACGGAAAGCATGCGTGCATGACGTGGCACGGAACACACAGGTGTTTTTGTGTTGTTCATTCCATTAAGCAGTGATCGGGATAGTCTCTTAATTTCATACAAGTAGGAAATAAATACATCTAAAATAAAAATACTGTTTTATTTGTTTTGGCCGAGGACACAGGAACCGAAGTGTGCAGTGGACCAGAGATGCTCCCATTATGTGGTGATCGGGACAGTCCCTTAACTTAAAAAAAATTATTTCATACAAGTACGAAACAACAAAAATAAGTATATCTGTCTAGACTGCTGTCTAGAGTCCAGACAGAGCAGTGGACCCCTCTCATAGTACACACGGCAACAACATTTCAGTCTGTATTGTTTTTATTTGGCCGCGTGACAAGGCCTTTGCATTTGGTCTTTGCAAACGGAAATAATGTACGTGTTTCTTTGTGTATAGAGCAGGAAGTAAGATCTGATCACAAGTGTTACTGATTCCCCTTTCCCACTTTCTGCACTAAAAAGCTGGGTAACACTGGCTAACATCCGGCATTTGTCATCAGTGGGAAAGGAAAAACCCGCGTTTCAGTCCCAGGACAAATGACCCGGCAATAGACAGGTTTTTATCGGCTCCACCTCCAATCGGCCATATCCATGTGCAATGCAACATGCGTTGAAGTTCGGGACGTTGGCACATTAATAGACAGGAATAGCTGTGTATTCCATAATTTCTTTATCCCATTTAGAACCCAAAATCAGAAGTTATTGACATTTTTCTCACATGGGGGACCATGAAATGTTTTGAGTGAGAGGGTCGCTCCGTGGGGGGCCACATCGGAGAACCCCCACGCTTCCCGCTGGGCTCCGAGGGACTCCACAGCACTGCCCCAATGCGGTCTCCAAACCCGAGCAGCCCCTTTTGCTCCCCGCGGCTGAAGGACCGGTGCACCAGCATGGATACTCCATGCTGCTTCTACTGTAGTGTTAGGTCGTTCACAAACCGACCGATTCTTTTGAAAGGCTCAAAACACTTTTTTTTCCAAGTTTTACAGTTTTATGTCATTGTTTGTTGAAGTTACTGTCTCCTCTATTGTTTTATTCCTAATCACACTGGAACCATGACACGCGCCTTTTCTAGTGTGTTTGTGACATTGAACGTGACACAACACAAGAAAACAAAACAAAACAGCATTTCTCCTGGCAATGGGAAAGGCGTCAATAACCTTAAATAAGCAGGTTTACCTGCGTTGAAAAAACCCAGATAAAGCCAGTGTAAAAACAGTATGAGATGCATTCTAATGCCAGGTGTGAACAGACGTACTTATAGTTGTCCACTTGTGATCGGATCACCCAAACGCAGGGTAATGCCAGGTGTAAACAGGGCCTTAGGAGGAGCTGATCTGTTCGATGGAGGAGCTGATCTAAGGAGGCGCTGATTTATGAGCTGATCTAAGGAGGATCCAGAGCTACCTCCACTCCCTCACAATGCCTGGACATTTTTGACTGTAAACTTTATGATGAAATCTAACTGTAAATGTTTTGTGAATTGGAGTGGAGTTAAAGCTAGGAGGGATGTCTCAGTTCTGCATCTTCAACATCTACAATAAATATCTCATTCTACAAACAAGACTTTATTCTGATTTGGGAAACTAGTGTCGTGAAGCGTTCTGAGTGCAGAACCACACTTTAATCAGAAATAAAGCAGAATGGCGAAAGGCGAGGCAGCGTCTGAAAGGCGAGGCAGCGTCCGAAAGGCGAGGCAGCGTCCGAAAGGCGAGGCAGCGTCTTGAAAGGCGAAGCAGCGTCTCTACCACCTCAGGCAGCTGGGGAAATTCCGGGTCTCGGTGAGGATCCTCAAGTCCTTCTACTCTGGAGCAGTGGAGAGCATCCTGACAGGCAACATCACTGCCTGGTTTGGGAACTGTACTGCCCAGGACAGGCGGGCCCTGCAGAGGGTGGTGCGTTCAGCTGAACGTACCACTGGAACTACCCTCCCCCCCTTGCAGGAGTTATACACCAGGAGGTGTAGTAGCAGAGCCCGTAGGATCATGAAGGATCCTCATCACCCCAACAACGGACTGTTTCAGCTGCTGCGGTCAGGCAAGCGCCTCCGCAGTCACGCAGCGAGAACAGAGAGACTGAGACGGAGTTTTTTCCCTCAAGCCATTAGAACTGTCAATGCTGACCTCACCAGGGGTCCTAACTGAGCCATGCACTAGGCTCCACTACCTACTGTACTGTATGTAGCATACTGTACCGCATACTGTATCACTGTTCAGGGTTGTTCGTGATGCCGTATTGCTGCGCCGTACTGTTGTATACTGTGCTGTATTATCCCAAACACTACCTCACACTATTCACATTCACATGCCACTTTAATTCACATGCCACTTTAAATGCACATATCTGTATATACATAGGCATATTACTTCAACCTATTCCATTTTATTTCGATTTATTTTTTATTGTATTTTATTCTATATATTTTTTATCTTATTCTATAAGTATTCCACTTACTGTATTACGTTTTAGGAATCAGTTAGTCGGTCTATTAGAAAGGAATTTTCTACTTTTTATTTTTATTTTATTTTTGTACTTTTTCCTAGGACTTATTGTGTGCTATCACCGGGTGCGTTGCATTACATTTCACTGCATATATGTATGGAAGTATGTATATGTATGTGACAAATAAAAAATCTTGAATCTTGAATCTTGAATCTTGAATGTGTACTTTCGGGTGTTATTATTACTATTATTATTGGCAATTCTCATGCTAAAAGTATCTGAAACACGGCAACCGCAGTACGCACAGACAAAGGGGCAGTCCCATTGGAAGTCTTGTTGTTGAAGTTTGATCAATATTGAGGTACATTATAGCAGAATTTAGTGAAAAGCTGCTGCAAATTTACAGGAAGTTGAAGAAAGTTGGCGTATCTTTATTAGTTTGAGGACCGGGACGCTTTGTGACATTATTACAAGTCACACATGTTATATTAAGTTCAGGGGGGGTTTCTGGGTGGTCATCCGCATCCAGCGACTTGCATGTTGTTAACCGCATAGTGGTTGTTCCATATATTTACGCTTGTTCGAAACAAGAGACAGCAGGAGCCGATGCTGTATTTAATAGGAACTCAGAAAATTGTAACTCATACTGTTTCACAGAACCCTGAAAACTGTAATCAGTCATAGAAGGCGTTTTTGCACCGCAGGAACTTTATCACAGTTCTAAGAACTTTTGGAGGAACCGTCTCTTTCTTTTATGTTCACATTGCAACATCCAGGAACAGTCATAGTGCTTAAAATGCCCTTCATGAGGACCAAGGACTAACACAACCTTCATTAACCTAAGTCCATGGTGATTGGTCCAGACGTAAGTCCACGTGATTGGTTGAACAAACAAGCCAATGCAGCACTGGCAACCACCAAACTTAAAAACCACTATAAAACTTTATTAAAAAAAAAAATAATAATAATCATAATAATAATAATAATACACTTGTGAATTGTGTTGATTATGACTTTATAACTCTGTTTTCACTGCATTTACAACAAAACACTCATACAACAATAGATTTGTGAAAGTCGGGAATTGTATAATTGTCGAATAGTGGAAATTCTGAGTCAGAATTACCCATAATAACCATAATAACCCTTAATAATCTTTAATAACAATAGCCACAATAACCCATAATAACCCTTAATAACCATAACAACCCTTCAAAACCATAATAACCATAACAACCCTTAATAACCATAATAACCATAACAAACCTTAATAACATAACAATTCTTAATAACCATAACAACCCTAAATAACCATAAAAACCCTAAATAACCATAATAACCATAACAACCCTTAATAACCATAATAACCATAACAACCCTAAAAAAACATAATAGCCATAACAATAATATAAAATATATATATAATATATATATATAATATAATATAGTATAATATATACACTGCTGCCTCACGGCAAGAAGGTCCTGGGTTTGATTCCCGCCTGGGGCGCTGTTGGCACCGTGCTCTGGTGGGTTATCTCCCAAACAGGAGCCTTTCTGTGTGGAGTTTGTATGTTCTCCCTGTGCTCACATGGGGTTTCCTCCACCTCACGTCAGTAAGGACCCCCCCCAAAAACATGCACCATCATGGTCTGACCAGCGATGGACACTCATCACCTGGTCCCCGGGCGCGTCCAGGAATGCTGCCCACTCTCCTGGCTGTGTCCCCAGAGGAAGGACAAGCCAGGATGGTTAAACGCAGAGGCCTCATTTCACCGGCCACATCCAAAGCATGTGCGTGTGTGTGTGTGTGTGTGTGTGCATGTGTTATAGTGTGGTGTGCTGTGTGACGATTTAAGATTGTTCTTCTTCTTCTTCTTTTTCAACAACCCATAATAACAATAACAACCATAATAACTCTTAATAACCATAATAACAATAACAACCATAATAACCCTTAATAAGCATAATAACCATAACCCTTAAAAACCATAATAACCATAACAACCCTTAATAACCATAATAACCCTAACAAACCTTAATAACCATAATAGCCATAACAACCCTTAATAACCATAACAACCCTAAATAGCCATAATAACCATAACGACCCTTAATAACCATAACGACCCTTAATAGCCATAACAACCGTAAATAACCATAATAACCATAACGACCCTTAATAACCATAACCCTAAATAGCCATAATAACCATAACAATCCTAAATAACCATAACAACCCTTAATAACCATAATGATCATAACGACCCTAAATAACCATAACAACCCTAAATAACCATATTAACCATAACAACCCTTAATAACCATAATAACCATAACAACCCTGAATAACAATAATAACAAAGGCTTGGTTGTAGTGAACAGGACTCCCCGTGACAACCCCCCCCTCCTCCCCTCTGTTGTTCTCAGGATTATTATGGTCTGTATCAGATGCTCCATTAGGGTGTTCTCTTTCAGGTCCTCAGTCCGCTGACACCCCGCCCTCCCTCCACCCCCCTGTATTTCTCCTTCCATCCCCCTTTCTCTCCCTTCACCCCCCCTCTCTCCCTCCATCATCCACCCTCTCTCTCCCTTCACCCCATCGCTCTCTCTCACTCTACCCCACTCTCTCCCCCTCCATTCCCCTCTCTCCCTCCATCCCTCTCTCCCTCATCCCTCTCCCTCTACTTATCTCTCTTCCTCCATCCCTCTCTCTCTCTCTCTCTCCCTCTACTCCTCTCTCTCACACCACCCCCTCTCTCCCTCCATCTCCCCTCTCTCTCCCTCTCCTCCCCTCTCTCTCATTCCACCTCCTCCCTCTACTCATCTCTCTCCCTCCATCCCACCTCTCTCCCTCCATCCCTCTCTCTACTCCTCTCTCTTCCTCCCTCCATCCCCCTGGGTCTCTCCCTCCACCCCTCTCTCTCCCTCTATCCCTCTCTCTCCTTCATCCCACCCTCTCTCCCTCCCCCATCCCACACTCTCTCCCTCAACCCCCCACTCTCTCCCTCCACCCCCCCTCTCTCTGCCTCCATCCCCCTCTCTCCCTCCTTTTACCCCTCTCTCCCTCCCCCTCTCCCCGTCACTCCCTCGATCTCCCTCCATCCCACTCTCTCTCTCTCCCTCTACCCCTCTCTCCCTCCATCCATCCACCCTCTCTCTCCCTTCACCCCATCTCTCTCACTCTACCCCACTCTCCCCCCCTCCATTCCCCTCACTCTCTCCCTCCATCCCTCTCTCTCTCTCATCCCTCTCTCCCTCTACTCATCTCTCTCCCTCCATCTCTCTCTCTCTCTCCCTCTACTCTCTCACACCACCCCCTCTCTCCCTCCATCTCCCCTCTCTCCTTCTACTCCCCTCTCTCTCATTCCACCTCCTCCCTCTCCCTCCACCCCCTTCTCTCTCTCCTTCTACTCCCCTCTCTCTCATTCCACCTCCTCCCTCTCCCTCCACCCCCTCTCTCTCCCTCTACTCTTCTCTCTCCCTCCATCCTGCCTCTCTCCCTCCATCCCTCTCTCTCTACTCCTCTCTCTCCCTCCCTCCATCCCCCTGGGTCTCTCCCTCCACCCCCTCTCTCTCCCTCTATCCCTCTCTCTCCTTCATCCCACCCTCTCTTTCCCTCCATCGCACTCTCTCCCTCCACCCCCCACTCTCTCCGCCTCCATCCCCCTCTCTCTCCCTTTACCCCCTTCCTCTTCCTCCACCCCCCTCTCTCCCTCTACTCATCTCTCTCCCTCCATCCCGCCTCTCTCCCTCCATCCCTCTCCCTCCACCCCCTCTCCCTCTCCCTCTCCCTCTACTCATCTCTCTCCCTCCATCCCCCTCTATCTCCCTCCCTGTACGCCCCTGTGTCTCTCCCTCCATCCCCTCTCTCTCCTCCATCCCTCTCTCTTCCTCTACCCCTCTCTCCCGCCTCCTTTGCACCTGCAGGTCCTGCTGCGGCATATTATTACAACAAATAGGAGCATTTAAATACTACATCTTAGATACTACACCCTAAATACTACATCCTAAACTCCCCTGACCTTCTCCTGCGCGCGGTTCAGCCGCTTCTGGACGTTTTTGGCGAAGATTCCGCTTTTGATTTCCGCCATGACGCTACTGCTGCTGCTGCTGCTGCTGCTGCGGACCGACAAGAAGCCACCCGGCGAGCTGCGGATCAGGGGGGGCGGGGCTTAAAGCTGCAGGACACACAAATACTACTACAACTACCACACAAATACGACCATACTACCATACAAATACTACTACAACCACCACACAAATACTACCATACTACCACACAAATACTACTACAAATACCACACAAATACTAATATAACTACCACACAACTACTACCATACTTCCACACCAATACTACTACAACTACCACACAAATACTACCATACTACCATACAAATACTACTACAACCACCACACAAATACTACCATACTACCATACAAATACTACTACAACCACCACACAAATACTACCATACTACCACACAAATACTACTACAAATACCACACAAATACTACTACAACTACCACACAAATACGACCATACTACCATACAAATACTACTACAACCACCACACAAATACGACCATACTACCATACAAATACTACTACAACCACCACACAAATACTACCATACTACCACACAAATACTACTACAACCACCACACAAATACTACCATACTACCACACAAATACTACTACAAATACCACACAAATACGACCATACTACCATACAAATACTACTACAAGCACCACACAAATACTACCATACTACCATACAAATACTACTACAACCACCACACAAATACTACCATACTACCACACAAATACTACTACAACCACCACACAAATACTACCATACTACCATACAAATACTACTACAACCACCACACAAATACTACCATACTACCACACAAATACTACTACAACCACCACACAAATACTACCATACTACCACACAAATACTACTACAACTACCACACAAATACGACCATACTACCATACAAATACTACTACAACCACCACACAAATACTACCATACTACCACACAAATACTACTACAAATACCACACAAATACTAATATAACTACCACACAACTACTACCATACTTCCACACCAATACTACTACAACTACCACACAAATACTACTACAACTACCACACAAATACGAACATACTACCACACAAATTCTACGACAACTACCACACAAACACTACCAAACGACCACACAAATACTACTTTATATAGTACTGACACCAAACGTTATTAATATTGGATTTTACAAATGTATTCTTGCTTTAATTTGAAATAAATATTCCGATAGAACGCAGCAGTTATGCCGTCTTTTCCATTTGTGAAGGAAAAGCCTGTTGTAAACTCCATTTGTGAAGGAAAGCCTGTTGTAAACTCCATTTGTGAAGGAAAAGCCTGTTGTAAACCCCATTTGTGAAGGAAAAGCCTGTTGTAAACTCCATTTGTGAAGGAAAAGCCTGTTGTAAACTCCATTTGTGAAGGAAAGCCTGTTGTAAACCCCATTTGTGAAGGAAAAGCCTGTTGTAAACCCCATTTGTGAAGGAAAAGCTTGTAAACTGTTGTAAAAATGTTGTAAACTCCATTTCCAACAAGTCTTTGCGAAATCCTGAGCCGTGTGCGTCCCTGGTGGTCACCACGCGCACTGCTGCAGTCTGAGGTGGAAAATCAAGCAGAATTCTGCTTCCGGTTTCAGAATCATTTAAAATGTATTAATTTCATGTATTCGCTTTTAATCATCTGAATTATAACGGAATCTAAATATAAATATTTCCAGTCTCACATTTGGTTCATTATTGTTAGAATGTGTGTTTTTATTTTCATATAACAGCTTATGGTTGGAATAGAATATAGGGTAACGCAGCTTCTAATCCACTGAGGCAACAGTTCTATAGCAGAAATTATTTTGATGGAGAATATTATTTTAAAATGAAAATGAATTCAATGCTATTTTGAATAATTGGAATATTTTCGTAGAATATTTAAAAATAATATGTGGATTTAATTATGAATTAATATTATTCATTCATTCCAGGTTGGAAGCATCTCCACCCAAAGGTTAGGTGGACCTGAGACCTCAACACACTGCAACTTAAGAAAATACATGCAAATTGACAAAACACAACCAAATTACAAATAACACAACCGTAATAACAGAAAACACAACCGCATTATCAGAAAACACCAACGTATGAACAGAAAACATAAGCAAATTATAAAAAAAACACAACCGCAATTACAGAAAACACAATCACATTAACAGGGAACACTAATGCATGAACATGAAACCCAACCGCATTAACAGAAAAGACAACCGCATTAACAGGAAAGACAACCGCATTAATTTAAAACACAACCGCATTAACAGAAAACACAACCACATTAACAGAAAACACAAATGGATAAACAGAAAAGACAACCGCATTAAAAGAAAAAACAAACGCGTTATCAGAAAACACAACCGCATTAACAGAAAACACAACCACATTAACAGAAAACACAAATGCATTAACAGAAAACACAAACACATTCACAGAAAACACAAACCCATAAAGAGAAAACCCAACAACATCAACAGAAAACATGAATATAGTTCCGTTGATATCAGTAGAGGTCAGTAGAGAACAGAAGAGGAGAGTAGAGGTCGGTATAAGACAGTAGAGGTCAGTAGAAGTAGAGTGTCTTCACACTCAACGACAGTAGAGGACAGTAGAGAACAGTAGAGATCAGTAGAGGTCAGTGCAGAACAGTAGAGGTGAGAAGAGGACAGTAGAGGTCAGTTAAAGGACAGAAAAGGACAGTAGCGGTCAGTAGAGGACAGTAGAGGACAGTAGAGGTCAGTAAAAGACAGTGGAAGTCAGTAGAGGACAGTAGAGGACATTTAGGGTCAGTCGAGGACAGTAGAGATCATGAGGTCAGTAGAGGTCAGTAGAAGTCAATAGAAGACACGCAACGACAGTAGAGGTGAGTAGAGGAGAGTAGAGGTCAGTTAAAGGACAGATGAGGACAGTAGAGGTCAGTAGAGGACAATAGAGGGCAGTAGAGGACAGTAGAGGTCAATAGAAGTCAGTAGAGGATGGTCAAGGACAGTAGGGGTCAGTAGAGCACAGTAGAGAACAGTAGAGGACAGTTAACTTAAGTAGAAGATAGTAGAGGACAATATTGGTCAGTAGCCTAATTCTGCCTTATTTCTATTAACATCTCTCCACCAGGGGAGATAGAACTTTGGACCATTGTTACACACCTTACAACGGACACGAGACCGTCTTGCTCCCTGCTTTCGGGAAATCGGATCACGCCACACGCTCGCTGGTTCCCGTTTACAGGCCTCTGATCATGCGAGAACTGGTGGTGACGAGGGAAGTGAAGCGGTGGACGGACCAATCAGAGGCTGCGCTTCAGGACGCACTTGCTGACGTAGACTGGGACATGTTCCACTGAAGTTCAAGTGACATCAGCGAGTTTTGGGACGTAGCGGTGAGCTTCATGGCTACGTTAGCGGACAGCATCGTTGCCACGGTGAAAGTTCGGATATTTCCAAATCAGAAGCCGTGGGTTGGCAAATCCATCCGCTGCGCTCTGAATGCTCACACGGCTGCTTACAACAACGGTCTTGTATCCAGAAATATGGATAATTACAAAGCGGCGTCTTACAATCTGCGGAGGCTGGTGAAGGATCCTAAACGGATGTACAGAGAGACTGTGGAGCTACAGATGGAGCAGGGGGACACAAGTAGTTTGTGGGAGGGGCTGCAGATGATAACAAACTACAAGAGCAGCTCTTCCCCAGCCACAATTGTGGATGCCTCCCTAGCCAAAGAACTGAACTCCTTTTATGCGCAGTTTGAGTCTGGCAACAGCACTAATTGGAGTTACACCGCTGGGCATGAGCGCGCACTCTCAGTGTCAGTGTATGACGTCAGGAAGGCTCTAATGCAGGTGAACACCAGGAAAGCTGCGGGCCCAGATGGCATATCTGGGCGAGTACTGAAGACCTGTGCTAACCAGCTAGCTCAGGTGTTCATTACAGTCCCATTAATGGTGATTAATGGGACTTCTGTTGACAGGGTGAGCAGCTTCAAGTACCTGGGAGTCCACATCACAGACGATTTAACATGGACTTTACAAACAGAAACTCTGATGAGAACCGCGAGGCAGCGTATTTACCACCTCAGGCAGCTGAGGAAATTCGGGTCTCGGTGAGGATCCTCAAGTCCTTCTACTGTGGAGCGGTGGAGAGCATCCTGACAGGCAACATCACTGCCTGGTTTGGGAACTGTACTGCTCAGGACAGGCGGGCCCTGCAGAGGGTGGTGCATTCAGCTGAACGTACCTCTGGAACTACCCTCCCCTCCCTGCAGGACTTATACACCAGGAGGTGTAGTAGCAGAGCCTGCAGGATCATGAAGGATCCTCACCACCCCAACAACGGACTGTTCCAGCTGCTGCGGTCAGCGCCTCCGCAGTCAAACAGCGAGAACAGAGAGACTGCTGCTGACCTCACCAGGGGTCCTCACTATGCCACACACATAGGCTCCACTACCTTCTATACTGTATGTAGCATACTGTACCGCAACTGTTCTGGGTTGTTCAGTGTTACTGTATTGCTGCGCCGTACTGTTGTATACTGTGCTGTACTATCCCACAAACACTACCTCTCTTTATTCACATGCCACTTTAATGCACATATCTGTATTTACATAATTGCCCATACCATATACATAAGTCTATCCCATATACATAAGCCTATTCCCTTCATCTATTCCATTTTATTTTATTTTATTTTATTTTATTCTATATATTTTTATGTTATTCTATAAGTATTCGACTTACCGTATTACGTTTTAGGAATCAGTTTGTTGGTCTAGTAGAAAGAAATTTTCTTAGGTAGCTACTGTGTTCAGTCTAGGACGTATTGTGTGTGTAGGCAGACTTCATTTCTGGTCATGCCAACTACCCCTCCTTGGAGCTCCTTGCTCTCACTGAGACATGGATTAAACCTTTAACCTGCCTTTAAACAACTTTGCCTCCTTTGAATATCACGCCGTCTTGGTGACTGCTCCGAAAGACTATGTGGTCGTCATCTACCGTCCACCAGGACAACTAGGTGACTTCCTACATGAGCATGACACCCTGCTGTCATCAATTCCTGAGCATGAGTTCGATCCCAATCAAGTAGAAAACTATCGGCCGGTCTCTCTCCTCCCATTCCTTTCCAAAACCTTAGAGAGGGCGGTCTCTAGACAGGTTACAGAGTACCTGTCAAGAAACAACCTTCTTGATACACTTCAATCTGGCTTCAAAAGTGGTCACTCCACCGAAACAGCCCTGTTGTCTGTGACAGAGGCCTTAAAAACTGCTAGAGCTGCTGCCAAATCCTCAGTTCTCATTCTGCTAGACTTATCAGCTGCTTTTGACACTGTCAATCACAGCACTCCTGTCCATACTCTCAAGTATGGGCATATCGGACAGTGCACTTTCCTGGTTCGAATCTTACCTTACTGGGCGCTCGTTCAGTGTGACATGGCGAGGCCAGCTGTCTGTGCCTCACCACCTCACCACAGGGGTGCCCCAAGGCTCGGTGCTAGGACCCCTCCTCTTTGCCATATACACCACCTCACTGGGCCCGATCATCCGCTCACATGGCTTTTCATATCACTGCTATGCCGATGATACTCAACTCTATCTGTCCTTCCCGCCCGACGACCCCACTGTCTCGACGCGGATCTCAGATTGTCTCGCTGACATATCCACATGGATAAAGGGTTATGATCTTCAACTAAATCTGGCAAAAACGGAACTGCTGGTCTTCCCAGCCAAACAAGGTATTTATCACAACATTGATATTAAAATCGACTCTCTATCTCTTGTTCCTACCAAGGCTGCAATGAATCTTGGTGTCATTATTGATGACCAACTGACATTCTTGGACCATGTTGCCGCCGTCTCCCGGTCCTGCCGCTTCGCACTACTCAACATCCAAAATGTCAGGCCATACCTGACCCAATATGCCACTCAACTGCTGGTACAAACCTTGGTGATGTCCCGTCTCGACTACTGCAACGCTCTCTTAACAGGCTTGCCGGCCTGTGCGGTGAAGCCACTACAGATGATACAGAATGCGGCGGCGCGACTGGTGTTCAACCAGCCAAAGAGGGCACATGTCACTCCGCTGCTCATCGAGCTCCACTGGTTACCTGTAGCCGCCCGCATCAAGTTCAAGTCTCTGATGCTGGCCTACAGAGTGATTGCTGGGAATGCTCTCGCCTACTTAAATGCTCTTGTAAGAGCACATGTTGCCCCCCGGATGCTACGCTCGTCAAATGAGCGTCGCCTGGCTCTGCCGGCCATACAGCCATGGCAATCCAGGCTATTCTCATTTGTAGTTCTACGTTGGTGGAACGAGCTGCCAAAAATGACCAGAGCAGGGACCTCCCTCTCTGTCTTTAAGAAGCACTTGAAGACCCAGCTCTTCAGTGAGTACCTCCTGTCCTAATCTACAATTACTTAGCACCACCTTGCAGTATTTATTGTTACACTAATGTTGTTGTTACACTAATCTCTGTCGCAATGTAGCTTGAATGTTATTCTCCCTTGTAAGTCGCTTTGGATAAAAGCGTCTGCTAAATGACTAAATGTAAATGTAAATGTAAATGTAAATGTGTGTAATCACCAGGTGCGTTGCATTACATTTCACTGCATACATGTATGAAAGTATGTATATGTATGTGACGAATAAACCTCTTGAATCTTGAATCTAGCAGTCAGTCGATTCCAATAGAGGTCAGTAGAGGACAGTAGAGGTCAGGATAGGTCAGTGGGGCCAGGAGAGCCCAGTAGAGGACAGTAGATAACAGTAGAGAACTGTAGATGTCAGTAGAAGACAGTGGAGAACATGAGAGGTCAGTAGAGGACAGTAGAGGACAGAACGGGTCAGAAGGGAACAGTAGATGACCATAGAGGACAGTAGAGGTCAGAAGAAGACAGTAGAGCACAGTATCAGTCAGTAGAGTTTAGTAGAGGACAGTAGATGTCAGTAGGTCAGTAGAGGTCAGTAGAGGAAAGAAGAGTTCAGTAGGTCAGTAGAGGTCAGTAAAACACAGTAGTAGAGTAGAGTTCATTATACGTAAGTGGAGGACAGTACAGGTCAGTCGAAGTCAGTAGAGGATAGTGGAGGACAGTCGGGGTCAGTAAAAGTCACTAGAGGACATTAAAGGACAGTTGGAGTCAGTAGAGGACAGGAGAGGATGGTAGAGAACAGTAGGGGTCAATAGTGGTCAGTAGAGGACGGAAGAGGATTGTAGAGGACAGAAGAGGTCAGTAGAAATCAGTCGAGGACAGTGGGGGGGTAGTAGGGGGTAGGGGCCAGTAGAAGGCAATAGAGGACACTAGAGGTCAGTTGAAGTCAGAAGAGGACAGTGGAGGACAGTTGTGGTCAGTAGAGGGCAGTAGAGGTCAGTAAAGTAGGGTAGAGGAAGGTAGAGGACAGAAAATGAAGGTAGAGGACAGTAGAGGACAGTAGGGGACAATAGTGGTCAATAGAAGTCAGTAGAGGATGGTCGAGGACAGTAGGGGTCCGTAGAGCACAGTACAGGACAGTAGAGTCAATCAAGAACAGTAGAGCACATTAAAGGTCAGCAGAAGACAGTAGATGACAGTCTTGGTCAGTAGAAGTCAGTAGAGTCCAGTAGAGGACAGTAGATGACAGTAGATGTCAGTACATGTCAGTAGATAACAGTAGAGGACAGTAGATGTTAGTAGAAGACAGTGGTGGACAGTAGGGGTCAGTAGAGGTCAGTAAGGCAGTACAGGACCGTAGAGGTCAATAGGGAACAGAAGTTGACTGTAGAGGTCAGAAGAGGTCAGTAGAGGACAGAACTGGTCAGTAGAAGTCAGTAGAGGATAGTGGATAGGGGTTAGTAGAGGACAGTAGAGGACGGTAGAGAACAGTTGGGGTCAGTAGAGGACAATTTAGGACGTTCAAGGATGGTAGAGGACAGTAGGAGTCAGTAGAGGACATAAGCGGTCAGGAGATGTCAGAAGAGTACAGTGGAGGACAGTTAGGGTAAGTAGAGGACTGTAGAGGACAGTAGCAGTCAGTAGAGGACAGTAGAGGACAGTTGAAGTCAGAAGAGGACAGTGGAGGACAGTTGTGGTTAGTAGAGGGCAGTAGAGGTCAGTAGAGGACAGAAAAGGAAGGTAGAGGACAGTAGAGGACAATAGTGGTCAATAGAAGTCAGTAGAGGATGGTCGAGGACAGAAGGGGTCCGTAGAGCACAGTACAGGACAGTGGAGGACATTTGGGGTCAGAAGACTACAGTACAGGACGAGAGAGGTCAGTAGAGGTCAGTAGAGAACAGTAGAGCACAATAAAGTTCAGTAGAAGACAGTAGAGGATAGTGGATAACAGTAGGGTTGAGTAGAGGTCAGTAAGGCAGTACAGGACCGTAGAGGTCAATAGGGAACAGTAGTTGACTGTAGAGGTCAGAAGAGGTCAGTAGAGAACAGTAGAGGACAGCACTAGTCAGTAGAAGTCAGTAGAGGATAGTGGATAACAGTAGGGTTTAGTAGCGGACAGTAGAGGACAGTGGAGAACAGTTGGAGTCAGTAGAGGACAATTTAGGACATTTAAGGATGGTAGAGGACATAAGCGGTCAGGAGAAGTCAGAAGAGTACAGTGGAGGACAGTTGGGGTAAGTAGAGGACTGTAGAGGACAGTAGAGGTCAGTACAGAGCAGTCAAGGACAGTAGTGGAGGTCAGTAGAGTTCAGAAGTGTACAGCAGCAGTCAGTAGAGGACAGTAGAGGACAGTAGATGTCAGCAGAGGTCAGGAGAGAACAGTAGAAGGCAGTAGATGTCAGTAGAAGAGAGTGGAGAACAGTCAGGGTCAGAGGAGGTCAGTAGTGACCAGTAGATGACAGTAGATATCAGTAGAAGACAGTGGAGGACATTTGGGGTTAGAAGAGGTCAGTAGAGAACAGTGGATGACGGTAAGGGTCAGTAGAGGACAGTAGAGGAAGGTAGAGAACCGTTGGGGCCAGTAGAGGATAATTGAGCTCAGTAGAAGTCCAAAGAGGACAGTGCAGGACAGTTGGGGTCAGTAGAGGACTGTAGAGGACAGTAGATGTCAGTAGAAGAAAGTGCAGGGCAGTAGAGGTCAGTAGAGTTCAGTAGAGTATAGTAGAGGTCAGTAGAGGACAGTAGAGGACAGTAGATGTCAGCAGAGGTCAGTAGTGACCAGAAGATGACAGTAGATATCAGTAGAAGACAGTGGAGGACATTTGGGGTTTGAAGAGGTCAGTAGAGAACAGTAGAGCACATTAAAGGTCAGTAGAAGACATTTGAGGACAGTATTGGTCAGTAGAAGTAAGTAGAGTCCAGTAGAGGACTGTATAGGTCAGTTGGGAACACTAGATGACTGTAGAGGACAGTAGAGGTCAGTAGAGAACAGGAGATGACAGTAGAGGACATAGAGGATGGTAGAGGACAGAAGAAGTCAGTAGAAATCAGTAGAGGACATTGGAGGACAGTAGGGGTCAGTAGAGGTCAGTAAGGCACTACAGGACCGTAGAGGTCAATAGGGATCAGTTGTTGACTGTAGAGAACAGTAGAGGTCAGTAGAGAACAGTAGATGACAGTACAGGTCAGTAGAAGTCAGTAGAGGACAGTGGATGACTGTAGGGGTCAGTAAAGCCATTAGAGGATGGTAGAGAACAGTTGCGGTCAGTAGAGGACATTAGAGGTCAGCAGAAGTCAGAAGACTACAGTTGAGGACAGTTGGGGTCAGTAGAGGACTGTAGAGTACAGTCAAGGTCAGTAGAGAACAGTAGAGGACAGTAGAGGTCAGTAGAGGACAGTAGATGTCAGCAGAGGTCAGTAGTGAACAATAGGGGACAGTAGATGTCAGAAGAGGACATTGGAGGGCAGTAGAGGTCAGTAGAGGACAGTAGAGGACAGTAGATGTCAGCAGACGTCAGTAGAGAACAGGAGAGCACAATATAGTTCAGTAGAAGACAGTAGAGGACAGTATTGGTCACTAGAAGTCAGTAGTGTCCAGTAGAGGTCAGTAGAGGGCAGTGGAGGACAGTAGATGTCAGTTGACAACAGTAGAGGACAGTAGATGGCAGCAGAGGTCAGTAGAGAACAGTAGAGAGCTGTAGATGTCAGCAGAAGACAGTAGAGGACAGTTGGGGTCAGAAGAGGTCAGTAGGTCAGTACAGGACCGTAGAGTTCAGTTGGTGAGTAAAGGTCAGTAGAGGAAAGTAGAGGACTGTATAGGTCAGTTGGGAACATTAGATGACAGTAGATGACAGTAGAGTTCAGAAGAGGTCCTTAGAGGTCAGTTAGGTAGTACAGGACCGTAGAGGTCAATAGGGAACAGTTGTTGACTGTAGAGGACAGTAGAGGTCAGTAGAGAACAGCAGATGACAGTAGACGACAGAAGAGTTCAGAAGAGGTCAGTAGAGAACAGTAGAGGACTGTACAGGTCAGTAGAAGTCAGTAGAGGACAGTGGAAGGCCGTAGCGGTCAGTAGAGGACATTAGAGAAGGGCAGAGAACACTTGGGGTCAGTAGAGGACAGTAGAGGTCAGTAGAAGTCAGAAGAGTAAAGTGGAGGACAGTTGGGGTCGGTAGAGGACTGTAGAGGACAGTAGAGGTCAGTAGAGAAGAGTAGAGGGCAGTAGATGTCAGTGGAAGACAGTGGAGGGCTGTAGAGGTCAGTAGAGGGCAGTAGATGTCAGTGGAAGACAGTGGAGGGCTGTAGAGGTCAGTAGAGTTCAGTAGAGTACAGTAGAGGTCAGTAGAGGACAGAAGATGTCAGCAGAGGTCAGTAGTGAACAGTAGAGGACAGTAGATGTCAGTAGAAGACAGTGGTGGGCAGTAGGGGTCAGTAGAGGTCAATTGGGAACAGTAGTTGACTGTCGAGGACAGTAGAGGTCAGTAGAGAACAGTAGATGACAGTAGAGGACGGCAGCACCTGGGAAGTCCGCTGGAAGACCGAGGGAGAAGCAGTGCAGCAACCACCACAGGTAACCACTGGTAGCTAGCTTCTCCACCCAGCAGCCACCCCAAGGACCAAGCAGCCCATGCAGCAGCCAAATCCGGCCACGCCGTCACCAGCACAGCAGCACCCCGAGGCCCCACGGAAGGAAGGAATGGGCAGTCTTTCGGCGCCATGGTGAAGGAGGCCGGTTGACCGTGCTGCTCCGGGAAACTCAGGTCCTCTGGGAGGTGCCTGTTAACTTTTTTTGGATATGTTTTTGTATGAGGTATGGGAACCCTGTTTCAGAGTCTGGTGTTTTATTAATTTAAGGTATAGGAACCCTGGGTCGGAGTCTGTAGGTTCAGGTATAGTAACCCTGTATCAGAATCTGTTTTGAACATTATTTTTCGTTTTTGTTCTTTGCTTGGTGGACGGGGGGGGGGGGGGGAGTAGTCTTCTGCCAGGAACTCCTGGCCCAAATTTGGTGTTGGGGGTATGTGGTGGATGGGCTGGCTTGAGTAGCCACACCTGATGCTCGTTGGTTGGGCTAACAAGCATCAGGGTTAAAAACCCCATCCACACATTCAGTTAGGATGGGAGCCCTCTGTCATGACATGTTCCATCTGCTCCTGGTTAATTCCATCTACCCTCATCTCTACAATAAACTAGTCTTCACAACCCCCGTCGCCTGTGTCTCTGTGCCGGAGGTCCCTGAAAACGCCATTTGGGTGGCGTATGGTGGAGAATCTGCCACAAGAGGGCAGTAGAGGTCTGTAGAGGAGGGTAGAGGACAGTAGAGGTCAGTTCAAAGTTCAAAGTGTACTTTATTGTCAATCGAACCATGCAACACATAATTACACAGAGGATCAAAATTGCGTTTCCCCATACCCAAAATGTGCAAGTAATATTTGTAACACACAACATATGACATGAAAGTGCAAAAAGACAACAACAATAGACACAACAACACAACAAGACTAAGGATAGTCTTAAGATACTCAAGAAGTCAAACGAGGTATGTAATTAAGGTAATAAGGTGCAGTACAAAGCTAGCAGCAAGAGGATACATATGTATACCAGGGGGATACATATATATTGTCAAAACGTAAATATTGTGCAGTCAGTTGGTCTTTGTGGGTGTCATGTTCATGTCGTGTTTGGTGAGTTTAGTAGTCTGATGGCCTTTGGAAAAAAGCTGTTCCTGAATCTGGTGGTATTGCACCTCATGCTGCGGTACCGCTTGCTAGAAGGTAGGAGGGTGAACAGTTTGTGTGCTGGGTGGGTGTGGTCCTTGATGATATTAGTGGCTCTCTTGCGGCAGTGAGACGGGTACAGGTCCTGGATGGATGGTTGTGTTGTTTTGGTGATCTTCTCTGCTGTCCTCACCACTCTTTGTAGGGCTTTCTGGTCAGCAGCAGAGCAGCTGCCATACCAGACTGAGAGGCTGCTGGTAAGAATGCTCTCAATAGCTCCCCTGTAGAAGGTGGTGAGGGCAGAAGGGGGGAGGTCAGCTCTCCTCATCCGGCGAAGGAAGTAGAGGTTGTGCATTCTTTACTAGGGAGCTGGTGTTGATTGACCATGTCAGGTCGTCTATGATGTGCACCCCCAGGAACTTGGTGCTCTTCACAGACTCCACTGCACTGCCATTGATGGTGAGTGGGATGTGTGGCGTGTGTTTCTTTCTGAAGTCCACAGTTACTTCTTTTGTCTTGTTTGCATTGAGATGTAGATTATTGTTGTCACACCAGTTGATAAGTTGATGTACCTCCTCGTTGTCATCACTGATGAGGCCCACAACTGTTGTGTCATCTGCAAACTTAATGAAGTGGTTCGAGTTGTATCTGGCACTTCAGTCATGCGTCGCCAGTGTGGTCAGTAGAGGACAGTAGAGGACAGTTTTGGTCAGTAGAGGACAGTAGTTTTAGTTGAAGACAGTGGTGGACAGTAGAGGTCAGTAGAGATCAGTAAGGCAGTACAGGACCATAGAGATCAGTAGGGAACAGTAGTTGACAGTAGAGGTCAGTAGAGGTCAGGAGAGAAAAGTAGAGGACAATAGAGGACGGTCGAGGATGATAGAGGACAGTAGGAGTCAGTAGAGACCAGTAGTGGACAGTAGATTTCAATAGAAGACAGTGGAGGTCAGTAGAGTATAGTAGAGGTCAGTCGAGGACAGTAGATGTCAGCAGAGGACTGTAGATGTTAGAATACAGTAGGGGTCAGTAGAGGTCAGTAAGGCAGGACAGGACTGTAGAGGTCAGTAGATGATAGTAGAGGTGAGAAGAGGTCACTAGAGAACAGTAAAGGACGGTACAGGTCAGTAGAGGACAATTGAGGACGTTCGAGGATGGTAGAGAACAGTAGGAGACAGAAGAGGACAGTTGGGGTCAGTAGAGCACTGAAGAGGACAGTAGAGGTCAGTAGAGGACAGTCGATGTCAGTAGGGAACAGTAGATGACCATAGATGACAGTAGAGGTAAAATGAGAACAGGAGATGACAGTAGAGGGCAGAAGAGGACAGTAGAGGTCAGAAGAGGTCGGCAGAATACAGTAGAGGACAATATAGGTCAGTAGAGGACAGTAGACGACAGTAGAGATCGATAGAGGCTGACCACACCGCAGTAGTGGTCAGTAAGTCAATAGAGGACGGTAGAGGTCAGTAGGTCAGTGGAAGTCAGTATTGGCGGGTAGAGGAAGGAGGACGTGGAGGACAGGAGGGGTCAGTAGAGGACAGTTGAGATCAGTAGAGGTCAGTAGGGGACAGTAGAGGTCAGGAGAGGCCAGTAGAGGTCGGAAGAGGACAGTAGAGGACTGTAGATGTCAGTAGAAGACAGTTCGTCAGTAGAGGACAGTAGAGGTCAGTAGGTCAGTCGAGGTCAGTATAGGAGGGTAAAGGAAGGTAGAGGACAGTAAAGGAAGGTAGAGGACAGTAGAGGACAATAGGGGTCAGTAGAGCACAGTATAGGTCAGTAGAGAACAGTAAAGCACAGTAGAGGTCAGTAGAGGACAGTAGAGAACAGTATAGGTCAGTAGAGGAGAGTGTCTATGTTTGATATGGTCAGTAGAGAACAGTAGAGGTCAGTAGAGTAGAGTACCCTAACCCTAACCAAAACTTTAACAAGGGCATGCTGGAACTCTCCCAAATAAACATTTTGTTTATTTTGTGTGTGAGTTAAGCGGATCAATGACATCCAAAGACTACTGATGTCGGTTTTTCAATATTATTACATGTGTTTTTATTAATTATTATTATTATTATTATTATTAATAATAATAATAATGTTCAAATTGTATCATTTTCATTATTATAGATAGAATATATTAATCTTAAATATAAAGTCAACCCTGATTCTTCCTCTTGACAATTAAAGTTTATTGAAAATCTGCTCTCACTGCTTTAAACCAAATAAATCAAAATTGATTCCAAACCAAATGAATCTCAGATGAAGCTGAGTCGTCGTTAAGAAGTCACACTGTGTGCGTGTGTGTGTGTGTGTGTGTGCTGCCTCTTCGTCGTCCCCCTCTTCCTCTGCCATGACATCCATCCTTCACACACTCAGTGTGAGGGAGTGACTTTCATGTTGATGCGTGAGTGAGGGAAACCCCGCAAGGGAGTTGAACCAGGGACAGAGGGGGAGGGAGAGATTTCTCTGACTCTGCCCTCTTGTACAAATCCACAGAGTTTGTCCCGATCGCTCAGAGCGTCTGTGGCTCCCCCTGAGGACCTGACGGAGGACAGGACGCTGCACTCACTTGCTGTGGACTCTTCTTCTGCTGGACTTCCAGGAAGACTTCTTCACCTCCTCCTGACAACAACAGGGACATTACTTAATCGGAAAACTGTTGCGAGTGTGAGGACAGGATTCCTGCTGCCTTGCTCACTGGCTGGCTGCCCTTCCTTGCATCCCCCCAGGATGTCCCCCATGTCCCCGTTACTCCCGGTGCTTCCGGTGCTCCTGGTACTCCTGGTGCTCCTAGTGCCAGCCCTGCCAAGTGACTCTGCTCCCCCCTCGGCTGCCCCTCCAGCCTGCAGCTCCTGCTACCTTGAGCCACAGAAGAAGAACTCCTTTTCCTCTCCTTCTTCTTCTTCTTCTTCTTCACCTCCTCCTACTTCTGTGACCCTGTCGGGGCAAATGGACATGGTGGAGGCGGTAAAGAGGCACATCCTCCACATGCTGCACCTCAGCGCTCGGCCCAACCTCACCCACCCAGTACCTCGTGCCGCGCTGCTCAACGCGCTTCAGAAGCTGCAGGTGGGACGCGTGGCGGAGGACGGCAGCGTGGAGATCCAGGAGGACGGGGGGGCGACGAGGGGAGATGCACCTCCCGAGCCCCCCGCTGAGGTCATCTCCTTCGCTGAACCAGGTCAGGATAACAGTGATCTTACCTGATCTGATCTTACAGTAACTTAAGTTACCTCAACCTCCTGTTGAACTAATAGACAATATCTCAATATCTCTCATATCTTTGTTTGGACATGTGAGCTGGAATGTTTTTAGTTGGAGGAGTTCTCATTGTCCTCAAGTTTAAATGAGATTTCACTTTACAAATGGCTGAGAAGTTACGAATTGAATCTTGAATCTTGAATTTGTCATGCAGTAGTGTATTCAATATCACTTCAAACACTGTTTTTATACTGTGCTCTGGGAAATGTACACACTCTGCTCGGGTTCAGGTTTGATGTGGTTGATGAATAAACCAGTCTACTGGACTGGGACTACTGGTCCTGTCACCAGTTTCCCAGTCTCATCAACAGCTCATGTTGGAGTTATTAGTTATTACACCTTTTGTAAAATCAACACAATAACAGCTCCTTGCTTATTAACCCTTTGAGGGAAAATAGGTTAAATACCTCTCCATGAACCAGGTGTTGGTACACACCAGGGATGAAGCACGACTGTTATTCACCTTTTGGAGTACAAAGGGGAGAGGACTTCAGAGGGGAGATAGGGTGAGGGTTTCAGGGAAGAGATTAGGGTCAGGACCTCAGGGGGAGGTTGGGGTGAGGACTTCAGGGAGGAGGTTGGGGTGAGGACTTCAAGGGAAGGGTTAGAATGAGGACTTCAATGAGGAGATTGGGGTGAGGACTTCAGGGGGAGGTTGGGGTGAGGGTTTAGGGGAGAATGTTGGGGTGAGGACTTCAGGGGGAGGTTAGGATGAGGACTTCAGGTGAAGTTCGGGTGAGGACTTTAGAAGGAGGTTGAGGTGAGGGATTCAGGGAGGAGGTTGGGTTGAGGACTTCTGGGGGAGGTTTGGGTGAGGACTTCAGGGGGAGGTTGGGGTGCGGACTTCAGGGGGAGTTTGGGATGAGGACTTCAGAGGGATTTTGCGGTGAGGACTTCAGAGAGAAGTTGGAGTGAGGACTTGCGGGGGAGCTTGGGGAGAGGACTTCACGGGGAGGTTTATGTGAGGACTTCAGATGTAGGTTAGCGTGAGGGTTTCAGGGAAGAGGTTGGGCTGAGGACTTCAGGGGGAGGTTAGGGTGAGGACTTTATGGGGGGGTTGGGGTGAAAACTTCAGGCGGAGGTTGGGGTGAGGGATTTAGGAAGGAGATTGGGGTGAAGACTTCACAGGGAGGTTAGGTTGAGGACTTCGGGGGCGGGAGGGTTAGGGTGAGGACTTCAGGGGGATATTGGGGTGAGGGATTCAGGGAGGAGGTTGGGGTGAGGACTTCAAGGGAAGGGTTAGAGTGCAGACTTCAGGGGGAGGTTGGGGTAAGGAATTCAGGGAAGAGGTTTGGTTGAGGACTTCAGGAGGAGGTTGAGGTGAGGGATTTAGTGAGGAGATTGGGGTGAGTACTTCAGGGGGAGGTTGGGGTGAAAGTTTAGGGGAGGATGCTGGAGTGAGGACTTCAGGGGGAGGTTAGGATGAGGACTTCAAGGGAAGGGTTAGAGTGCAGACTTCAGGGGAAGGTTGGGGTAAGGAATTCAGCGGGAGGAAAGGGGGAGGGTTTCAGGGAGGAGGTTGTGGTGAGGACTTCAGGAGGAGGTTGGGGTGAGGGATTCAGTGAGGAGGTTAGGATGAGGACTTCAGTAGGAGGTTGGGGTGAGGGTTTGTGGAAGGAGGTTGGGGTGAGGACTTCAGGGGGGGGTTGGGGTGAAAACCTCAGGCGGAGGTTGGGGTGAGGGATTTAGGAAGGAGATTGGGGTGAAGACTTCACAGGGAGGTTAGGTTGAGGACTTCGGGGGCGGGGGGGTTAGGGTGAGGACTTCAGGGGGATATTGGAGTGAGGGATTCAGGGAGGAGGTTGGGGTGAGGACTTCAAGGGAAGGGTTAGAGTGAAGACTTCAGGGGGAGGTTGGGGTAAGGAATTCAGGGGGAGGTTAGGGTGAGGATTTCAGGGAGGAGGTTGGGGTGAGGACTTCAGGAGGAGGTTGGGGTGAGGGATTCAGTGAGGAGGTTAGGATGAGGATTTCAGGTGAGGTTTGGATGAGGACTTCAGTAGGAGGTTGGGGTGAGGGTTTGTGGAAGGAGGTTGGGGTGAGGACTTCAGGGGGAGGTTGGGGTGAGGACTTCAGGGGGAGTTTGGGATGAGGACTTCAGTGGGATGTTGCGGTCAGGACTTCAGGGAAAAGTTGGGGCGAGGACTTCACAGGGAGGTTAGGATGACGATTTCAGCTGGAGAATGGGGTGAGGGTTTCAGGGGTAAGTTAGGGTGAGGGTTTCAGGAAGGAGGTTGGGGTGAGTGTTTCAGGGGGAGTTTGGCGTGAGGATTTTAGGGGGAGCTTGGGGTGAGGACTTAATGGGGACGTTTATGTGTGGACTTCAGCAGGAGGTTACGGTGAGAGTGTTAGAGGGAAGTTCGGATGAGGACTTCAGGGGGACATTAGGATGAGGACTTCCCGTGAGGTTGGAGTGAGGGTTTCAGGGGGAGGTTAGGGTGAGGGTTTCAGGGAAGAGGTTGGGGTGAGGACTTCAGGGGAAGTTATGGTGAAGACTTCCGGGGAGGTTTGGGTCAGGGTTTCACAGGGAGGAAATGGTGAGGGTTTCAGGGAAGAGGTTTGGGTGAGGACCTCAGGGAATGGTTTGGGTGATGACTTCAGGGGGAGATTGAGGTGAGGACTTCAGGGGCAGGCTAGGGTGAGGACTTCAGGAGAAGGTTCGGTTGAAGACTTCAGGAGGAGGTTTGGGTGAGGACTTCAGGCAGGAGGGTGGGTTGAGGACTTCACAGGGAAGTTAGTGTGAGGACTTCCGGGGGAGATTGGGGTGAGTGTTTCAGGGGGAGTTTGGCATTCAAGATTCAAGATTCAAGATTCAAGATTCAAGATTTTTATTTGTCACATACATATACATACTTCCATACATATATGCAGTGAAATGTAATGCAACGCACCCGGTGATAGCACACAATAAGTCCTAAAAAAGTACAAAAATAAAATAAAATAAAAAGTAGAAAATTCCTTTCTAATGGACCGACAAACTGACTCCTAAAACGTAATACAGTAAGTGGAATACTTATAGAATAAGATAAAAAATATATAGAATAAAATACAATAAAAAATAAATTGAAATAAAATGGAATAGGTTGAAGGAATATGCCTATGTATATACAGATATGTGCATTTAAAGTGGCATGTGAATTAAAGTGGCATGTGAATGTGAATAGTGTGAGGTAGTGTTTGGGATAATACAGCACAGTATACAACAGTAGGACTTCTGGCATGAGGATTTCAGGGGGAGCTTGAGGTGAGGACTTAATGGGGAGCTTAATGTGTGGACTTCAGCAGGAGGTTACGGTGAGAGTGTCAGAGGGAAGTTAGGATGAGGACTTCAGGGGGAGGTGGGATGAGGACTTCAGGGGGACGTTAGGATGAGGACTTCCCGGGAGGTTGGAGTGAGGGTTTCAGGGGGAGGTTGGGGTGAGGGTTTCAGGGAAGACGTAGGGGTGAGAACTTCAGGGGGAGCGTTTTGGGGAAGAGGTTTGGGTGAGGACCTCAGGGAAAGGTTTGGGTGATGACTTCAGGGGGAGATTGGGGTGAGGACTTCAGGGGCAGGTTCGGTTGAGGACTTCAGGAGGAGGTTGGGGTGAGGACTTTAGGCAGGAGGTTGGGGTGAGGACTTCACAGGAAGGTAAGTGTGAGGACTTCAGGGGATATAGGGGTGAGGACTTCAGGAGGAGGTTGTGGCGAAGACCTCAGGGAGGAGTTTGGGGTGAGGGATTCAGGAGGAGGTTGGGGGGAGGAATTCAGGGGCGGTTAGGGTGAGGGTTTTAGGGAAGAGGTTGGGGTGAGGACTTCAGGGGAAGGTTTGGGTCAGGGTTTCACAGGGAGGAAAGGGTAAGGGGGATGGTATGGGGATGGTAGCTCAGGAGGTAGAGCTGGTGGTCTAGTGATCCAAAGGTTGCTGGTTCAATCCCAGGCTCCTCCTGCTAGCATGCTGTAGTGTCCTTGAGCAAGACACTTAACCCCTCATTGCTCCTGATGGCTGCGTCCGTCGGTCTTTGAACAATTGTAAGTCGCTTTGGATAAAAGCGTCTGCTAAATGACTAAATGTAAAATGTAATGTAATGTAAGGTTTTTAGGGGGGAGTTTGGGGTGTGGACTTCAGGGGGAGGTTGGTGTGAGGGATTCAGGGAGGAGGTCAGGTGAGGACTTCAGGGGGAGGTTACGGTGAGGGTTTCAGAGGGAAGTTAGGGTGAGGACTTCAGGGGAAGTTGAGATGAGGATTTCAGGGGGACGTTAGGATGAGGACTTCCCGGGAGGTTGGAGTGAGGGCTTCAGGGGGAGGTTAGGGTGAGGGTTTCAGAGAAGACGTAGGGGTGAGGGCTTCAGGGGGAGCTAAGGGTGAGGGTTTTGGGGAAGAGGTTTGGGTGAGGACCTCAGGGAGAGGTTTGGGTGATGACTTCAGGGGGAGATTGAGGTGAGGACTTCAGGGGCAGGTTAGGGTGAGGACTTCATGCAAGAGGTTGGGTTGAGGACTTCACAGGGAGGTTAGTGTGAGGACTTCAGTGGGAGGTTAGGGTGAGGGTTTCAGGAAGGAGGTTGGGGTGAGGACTTCAGGGAGAGGTAAGGGTGAGGACTTCAGGAGGATGTTGGGGTGAGGGCTTCAGGGGATATACGGGTGAGGACTTCAGGAGGAGGTTGTGGCGAAGACTTCAGGGAGGAGGTTGGGGTGAGGGAATCAAGGGGAGGTTAGGGTGAGGGTTTCAGGCAAGAGTTTGGGGTGAGGACCTCAGGGAGGGGAGGATGAGTGGAGGGATCTAGTAACTGGTGGACTAGATTTGATTTCAGGAGTGGAGTGGTACAGGGGTGGAGGTTTCCAGTAACTGATTGATTAGGGTCCATGCATTGAGGGATACAGGGTTGGAGGGGTGGGGGATCCAGGGTGCGTTATTGATCAATCATCTAGGTAGGAAATCGGTCCAAACTGCCGAGATCTGTTCCTGGTTTTGATCAACTTATTGATCAACTTATTAAAGGAAATGGTTTAATGGAGATGGAATCATCTCTCTCTGGCGTAAACAGGAAGTGATTCAGCAGAAGATCTGATCACTTCCTATAGAAAATCAAGAAACCGAAACCCTAACCCTCACCCCTAAACCAAAAACTAACCCTAACCCTAAGAAACAGTGAGGATGCAATATTGCAACAGCCAACATTGACTGCCTGTACCCCCAACTCCTCCAACCCTGGGTTCTGGTTAATCCTAACCATAACCCTAACCTCCATCACATTTAGCTCCATCACATTTAACTCCATCACATTTACATTACATTTAGCAGACGGTTTTATCCAAAGCGACTTACAATTATTCAAACACCGACGGACGCAGCCATCAGAAGCAATTAGGGGTTAAGTGTCTTGCTCAAGGACACTACAGCATGCTAGCAAGAGGAGCCTGGGATCGAACCAGCAACCTTTAGATTACTAAAGGTTACAATTACAATTATTTCACAGATTTAATAATTTAATTCATGTGGGGTTAATGTTACAGTTAATCCCTGGTTCTTTAATACCTGGTACTTTAATCCCTGGTTCTTTAATCCCTCACTATTTAATCCCTCCATTTTAAGATGCTTATTTTCTCTGGAGGGTGAAGGTTCTCAACGTGTCACAGGGACATTCTTTTTCTTGTTTTCTTACATAAATGTGCACAATGGCTCTGTGCTATAAATAGGGGGTGGAGGGGGCGGTGAAAAGGGCCCTCAAAGGGCCGCTGGAGCCAGTGGGACGGTAATGATGTGGGGCCACATACCCAACGGGCTCCAGGCCGTGAATAATCACTTGATTCAGAATGTGGGGCCCAGTAATTACCGGGGTGGGGGGGTGTCTATGCTTTGTGAAGAGATGGCTGCGCGTTAATGAGCAGAACCCGGACTTCAGACCCGGTTCTTTTTATAGCTGCTCAATATATTTAGCACCATTCAACTTTTCTGATCAGAAGGTTTGTGCATTTCACCCGAACAGGAAGTGTAGTTGTTGTTGTTGTTGATGTTGTTGTCATGGATAGGGACAACAACATCAACAACAACAACAACTGCTTCTTTAGCAACTTCCATATTGAGAGCTCAGCGGTACAAGCAGAAGGCATCATGTCTGCGTTCGGGTACCATCACAGAAGTTCTTCTATAAGAAATCAGTCAAGAGCTTTCTGAGCCTAAACCAACAGATGACTTTGTTTCTTCCTGTATTATTTTCTTTTGTCACTTCAGTAACCGCCATGATGAAAGAATGCTAGTCATGCTAATGTAGCGGAGGTAGAGTTCTCTGTCCGAGTCCGGGCAGGACCAACTGCAAAGTGCTAAAGCCTGTTACGCTAACATGCTAACATCTGTTTTTCCTGCTGCAGGCGACTCTCCAACCACGGTGACGTTTGATATTTCCAAGGAGGGAAGCAGCTCCACTGTCGTGGAACAAGCCAATGTTTGGATTTTCCTAAAGCTTGCCAAGGGAAGCCGAGCTAAAGGCAAAGTGGTGCTGCAGCTCCTGCAGGCCAGTCCAGGAATTGCCGATGAGCAGGAGGCCGTATCGGAGAAGATGCTGGACACCCGTCGCAGCGGGTGGCACACCCTCCCGGTGCCCAGCCCGGTCCAGGCTCTCCTGGGCAACGGCCGAAGCCTCCTGAGCCTCAGGGTGTCCTGCCCGCTGTGTACCCAGGCCGGGGCCACGCCCATCTTGGCTCCTGCAGACGGGGAGCCAGCTAAGGAGCGGGAGCGGTCCCACCGGCCCTTTCTGATGCTGGTGCTCCGTGCGGCAGAGGAGGCACATCACAGAACCAAGCGTGGACTGGAATGCGACGGCAAGATCCGCATCTGCTGCAAACACCAGTTCTACGTCAACTTCAAGGACATCGGATGGAACGACTGGATTATTGCCCCGTCCGGTTACCATGCCAACTACTGCGAGGGCGAGTGTCCGAGTCACATGAGCGGTATCACAGGCTCGGCACTGTCCTTCCATTCCACGGTGATCAACCACTACCGCATGAGGGGCTTCGGGCCCTTCCAGGGTGTCCGGTCCTGCTGCGTCCCCACTCGGCTACGGGCTATGTCCATGCTCTACTACAACGAGGAGCAGAAGATCATCAAGAAGGACGTTCAGAACATGATCGTAGAGGAGTGCGGCTGTTCCTAGGGACCCAGTCCATGGATGCTCCGTGTTGTCCCGACAGACTAATAAATTAAATTTTGTTTAGGGTTGAATGGAACAGGACATTCTTTCACTGAGAACATTTCAAAACTTGATTCTATTCAACAGCAGAGTTCTGATCTATGTTTTGATTTGATGGTCAATCCTTTTTGATACAGAATATTGTGTTTTAATGGTTAAAGTGTATAAAGTCTCTATTAATAAGAGACATAAAGAAATATGTTTGATCAGCTACTGGAGCCAAACACCCATGACATGTATTATTATTATTATTATTATTATTATTATTATTATTATTATTATTATTATTATTTTGAAGATACATAATTAATGGTTACATTTGCACTCTATTTCAACTGTTAATTTGTCATAAATGTAGTCCGCACTTGTAAAAAGTTGAAATCAATTGATTCTCCAACGCCAAAGACGATTGGCTGTTTCTGCTCATTGTTTATAATTTATTTTCTTCTTTATTAAACTTTCTGTCAAAACGCTGCAATATTATGTACTTTTATGTAATATTAAGCATCAACACAACACTCAAACAAAGACAGCGAGACAGATGGACGGATTGACAGGTGAGGGGGGATGGTGGACTTCCCTTCACATCCTGTAGACCCCTCAAATTCTGGAGCACCCCTTCCATCCTATACAACCCCACCCATCCCGTAGAACCCCAGCCATCCTGTAGAACCCCTCACATCCTTGTAGAACCCCTCCCATCCTATGGAACCCCGCACATCCTAGAGAACCCCTCCCATCCTGTAGAACCCCTCTAATCCTGTAAAACCCATCACATTCTGGAGAACCCTCACATCCTGTAGAACCCCTCCCATCCTGTAGCACCCCTCACATCCTTGTAGAACCCCTCCCATCCTATAGAACCCCGCCCATCCTGGAGAACCCCTCCCATCCTGTAGAACCCCTCCCATCCCGGAGAACCACTCACATCCTTTAGAACCGCTCCCATCATGAAGAACCCCTCACATTCTGGAGAACCCTTCCCATCCTGAGGAACCCCTCACATCCTGTAGAACCCCTCAAATCCTGTAGAACCCCTCACATTCTGGAGAACCCCTCCCACCCTGTAGAACCCCTCACATCCTGTAGAATCGCTGCTACCATGTAGAACACCTCCTATCCTGGAGAACCCCTCCCATTCTGTGGACGCACTCCCATCCTGGAGAACCCGTCACATTCTGTAAAATCATTCCGACCCTGTAGAACCCCTCCCATCCTGTAGAACCCTGCCCATTCTGGAGAATCCCTCACATTTTGGAAAACCCCTCCCATCCTGTAGGACCCCTCACATCCTGTAGAAGACCTCCCATCCTGTAGAACCCCTCACATTCAGGAGAACCCTTCCACCCTGTAGAACCCCTCACACCCTGTAGAACCCCTCACATCCTTTAGAACCGCTCCCTTCCTGTAGAACCCCTGACATTCTGGAAAACCCTTCCAACCCTGTAGAACCCCTCACATTCTGGAGAACCCCTCCGACCCTGTAGAACCCCTTCCATCCTCTAGAACCCCTCCCACCCTGTAGAACCCCTCACATCCTGTAGAACCCCTTCACATCCTGTAGACCCCTCAAATTCTGGAGAACCCCTTCCATCCTATACAACCCCACCCATCCGGTAGAACCCCAGCCATCCTGTAGAACCCCTCACATCCTTGTAGAACCCCTCCCATCCTATGGAACCCCGCACATCCTAGAGAACCCCTCCCATCTTGTAGAACCCCTCTAATCCTGTAAAACCCATCACATTCTGGAGAACCCTCACATCCTGTAGAACCCCTCCCACCCTGTAGCACCCCTCACATCCTTGTAGAACCCCTCCCATCCTATAGAACCCCGCCCATCCTGGAGAACCCCTCCCATCCTGTAGAACCCCTCCCATCCCGGAGAACCACTCACATCCTTTAGAACCGCTCCCATCATGAAGAACCCCTCACATTCTGGAGAACCCTTCCCATCCTGAGGAACCCCTCACATCCTGTAGAACCCCTCAAATCCTGTAGAACCCCTCACATTCTGGAGAACCCCTCCCACCCTGTAGAACCCCTCACATCCTGTAGAATCGCTGCTACAATGTAGAACACCTCCTATCCTGGAGAACCCCTCCCATTCTGTAGACGCACTCCCATCCTGGAGAACCCGTCACATCCTGTAAAATCACTCCGACCCTGTAGAACCCCTCCCATCCTGTAGAACCCCGCCCATTCTGGAGAATCCCTCACATTTTGGAAAACCCCTCCATCCTGTAGGACCCCTCACATCCTGTAGAAGACCTCCCATCCTGTAGAACCCCTCACATTCAGGAGAACCCTTCCACCCTGTAGAACCCCTCACACCCTGTAGAACCCCTCACATCCTGTAGAACCGCTCCCTTCCTGTAGAACCCCTGACATTCTGGAAAACCCTTCCAACCCTGTAGAACCCCTCACATTCTGTAGAACCCCTTCCATCCTCTAGAACCCCTCCCACACTGTAGAACCCCTCACATCCTGTAGAACCCCTCCCATTCTGGAGATTTCCTCACATTCTGGAGAACCCTCCCACCCTGTAGAACCCCTCACATTCTGGAGATTTCCTCACATTCTGGAGAACCCTCCCACCCTGTAGAACCCCTCACATTCTGTAGGACCACGCCCATTCTGGAGAACCCCTCATATTCTGAAGAACCTCTCCCATCCTGCAGAAGCCCTCCCATCCTGTAGAACCACTCCCCTCCTGTAGAACCCCTCACACCCTGTAGAACCCCTCACATCCTGTAGAACGGCTCCCTTCCTGTAGAACCCCTGACATTCTGGAAAACCCTTTCAACCCTGTAGAACCCCTCACATTCTGGAGAACCCCTCCGACCCTGTAGAACCCCTTCCATCCTCTAGAACCCCTCCCACCCTGTAGAACCCCTCACATCCTGTAGAACCCCTCCCATTCTGGAGATTTCCTCACATTCTGGAGAACCCTCCCACCCTGTAGAACCCCTCACATTCTGGAGATTTCCTCACATTCTGGAGAACCCTCCCACCCTGTAGAACCCCTCACATTCTGTAGGACCACGCCCATTCTGGAGAACCCCTCATATTCTGGAGAACCTCTCCCATCCTGCAGAAGCCCTCCCATCCTGCAGAACCACTCCCCTCCTGTAGAACCCCTCACATTCTGGAGAAGCCCTTCAACCCTGTAGGGCCCCTACCACCCCCCTCCCACCCTGTAGAACCCCTCACATCCTGTAGAACCCCTCCAATCATCTCTATGAGGAACTGAGGATGATGAGCAGCACGCTCTTCCTCCGTGGCCCAGGACAGAACGTTTCAGGGCCATCAGAACATCCAGCAGTGCCAGTGACCTGAAGCTCCGGTGAACGGAGGTAACCCCTGGAGTTTGGAGCACTACAAACAGCAAGAGTGCTATTCCAGGATAGACAGAGAGTTCCAGGCATATTCCAGGTCGGAGGTTATGCTAATTAAGTAAATAAGGAAGGATAGTACAAACAGTCAAAGTACATGAACCCTGCAGAGCGGCCATACTGGCTAATATTTATCGGATTTATCTTATCTTGTATCTTATATTTATAAAGGAGAATGACACAAATCATTAACTATCACAAATAGTTATGTAACAGCCAACAAGCTTTTCATCTGTAACCAGATTTTTTATTTTTCAGTTTAACAATGTTATTATATACATATATATATATATATATATATACATATATATATATATATATATATATATATATATATATATATATATATATACACACATATATATATATATATTATATGATATCAAAAATGTATGAACAGGAAGCAATGCAATAGTACTAAACAGACCCCTGCCCACCCACACCCCTTGTGCGGGGTGTGGGTGGGCATGGGGGTCCTGCCAGCTTGCCCATGGGGCGGGCGGCCTGGGCAGGGTGTCAGTCTATCGCCGTGGGGCCATGATCTGGGCCCGTGGTCCGTGCCTTGTGCCCATGGCCTGGGTTCTGTGCCGGCGGCTGCGTCTTGTTCCTGCACCCGGGGGTTTAGTTGTATGTGTGCGCCCCTGGGGTGCGGGGTCTCCTCGTGCTCCCTGGGACTGGGTCATGCTCCTCGGGGCTGGGCGTGGGGGTTGCTCCACGGCCCTCTGGCTTCTCTGGGGGCCCGGGAGTCTTCTGTGGCTGCAGGGCAGGGTACCCGGGGATTTCCTGCAGCCGAGGGGTGTCCACGGGGATGTGGAGTTCCGGGGGACTTTGGAGCCCCTCCCGCTGCTTGGAGGCGCCGCGACATAATACCGACCTTCTACACCAGTACCAATGGGGATAAGTCATGTACACTCACTGGTGGACACACACACACACACACACACACACACACACACACACACACACACACACACACACACACCTGCTTCAAGCACACACAAGCACCCTCCTGGTTGCATTCCTCTCCTTTCCTCCCTCATTTGCTGCCATAATTATGACAGGAGGAGGCCACGTGACCAGTTGTAGTTCCAGTTTTCCTGGACCGATTTCACTGTTTTTCAATACATGTCATCCAGTGTTCATGTTTTTGTGTAAATGTTGTTTGTTTCTATGTTTATTTGTCTCACCGTGGTGATCCTCCCCCTCTTGGAGTAGTGATCAGTTGTTTAAAGACCCAAACATGATAAATAGTTCTCCAAAGAGGGGGGTTGGTGGTGGCTCTCCATAACCAAAAACTGTGCTTTTGTCATTCTACAGGACATCCACAGGACAGAGTTTTGCAGCAGTTCTTGATGATTTAAGAATTAATAAAGAGTTGCATTGCAGGTTGAGAACTTGAACTCCACTTGCAGACTAACTCTGTCCTGAATGCAATGGCAAACAAATACTCTGTGTTGTATGCCCAGCATGCTGACAGCACACGTTGAAAAAAAAAAAAAAGCAATAGTACTGAACAGGAAGTGATGCAATAGTACTGAATAGGAAGTGATGGAATAGTGCTTAACAGGAAGTGATGCAACAGTACTGAACAGGAAGTGATGTAATAGTACTGAACAGGCAGTAATGGAATAGTGCTGAACAGGAAATTATGGAATAGTACTGAACAGGAAGTGATGGAATAGTACTAAACAGGAAGTGATGGAATAATTTTTGGTCCTGTGTTCAGCAGCAAACAGTCAAAGTTTACAGATGTCAATAAATGGGTTAGGGTTAGGGTTAGGGTTGTATGTATGTATGTATTCTCTATTGAGGTCAGTCTTTCAGTTTTGCTAAAACTTCACAAATTGCTGTGGTCCATTTAGTTTTTATTAATTTTAGGGATTCCCAGTAAAGTTGGATAGCGTTTTGGAAATGTTTAATTTTGGGCAGGAAATAATAATCTTGCCTTTATGAATAAAACATGTTGCTGGAATGAATAGAACATTTATCATCTAAATAAATAAGTAAAAATAATTAAAAAAAATATGCTGTGGTGCTTGCACTTTACTCAAATCCCAATCCAGGTTTTGAAAACTGTTGGTGGGTAGATGTCATTCAGTTTCAGAACCCTAACCCTAAGCCTTACCCAAATCCAAATCCAAGTTTTGAAAACTACAACCTCTGCTAAAACAGGAAGTACTACTAAACCTACAGTATGATGAACAATTCCATCTACTTCAATCAAGAATTCTATGAAATTTTCGTCTGACACCACACACAAAACAGAAACACCCTAGGAGGCCATCCCACCTCTCCAAGAGTGGAGACCACCATGAAGAGACTTACCAGGAGTATCAACCACCAGACCACAGGACCACAGGAAGCGGGAATAATCCTGGGAGACGGCAAAAATGGCACACTCTTTAAGGACCATGGCAACACCAACGAAAAATGCAGCACCCGGTAACTCCAACCGGAACATCCAATCCTGATCATAGGCGACTCCAACTTACATCACCTCACAGAAAACAGCAAGAAGATTGGCATCCCACAAGTGTCCTGTTTCTCTGGGGCTTAGTTTGAACACGCAGCCCACCTCCTCCAGAGGAAAATCCCCAACAACAATGATGTCAAGGAAGTAATCCTAGCCTTTGGAATCAACGAATGACAACAGACTGACAGCAACATGAAGAAAGGCTACAAAACCATGATGGAGGCGACCAAAACAACCTTCCCTTCAGCACGCAACAGAATCCCACTACTGAATGCTACAGACACCCTTCCAGAACTGGAACGCCAACAGGTAAGAAAAATTAACATTTCCTTCAACAGCAAGGACACACACTTCCCCTGATTCCCCAAAACAAATTCACGACTACCGATGGGGTCCACAGGGACTCAGCAACCAGGAGTAACATCTGGACACACTGGCAGACTTTTTAGAGAGCTGATGTCCCCACCAAACACAAATACAATGCTGGAAGGGAAATCATCATTTTTAAAGCTATCAAAGGTTTTTACACCTACCCCAGCCCAGACCTCCTAGGGGGCCTATTTTTTATATATCCACACTGGGTACTACCAAGTGGGCCATCCCCCGAACAAGAGCAGACGTGGAACAATACCACAGAAGATTACGACTGGCATCTATCTTTTATGTAACCACCCAAGGACAATGTGTGGGAAGCAAACAATTACATCTTTCGGAATACTACACACGTCTGGAGAGCCCCGTCTTCAAAGAAACACGACAGGAGAGCCGGGAAATCCTATCCAGAATGATGGAGGAGGGCTCCATAACAAACAAACAATTTCAATACCTAATGGGAGAAGAAGAACCACGGGAAAAAAGATTCTATCTCCTAAAATCCACAAACCAAGAAACAACGGGTCGTCACTGGGTAAAATTCCATTTGGAAGACCCATAGTGTCAGACTGCGGCAGTGAGAGTGACAGCGTGGCAGAGTTCATCGACTGTTTCTTAAACCCACTCTCCACGAAACATGCCAGCTACATCAAAGACACCTATGACTTCATTTCCAGAATAAAGAAAACAAGGGTGAGTCAAGAAGATTTTCTATTCTCCATAGACATAGTGAATCTCTACACCAACATCGAACTGGGACCTGGCCTACAAGCAATCAGGAGAATCAGGAAACTCAAACAAAACTTCAATTCCATCCTCTCCCCGACTGAATTTTTCAACACCCACAGGATCATCTCAGCCTACAGGAGAAATTTAAATGTGAAGGATTACCTGGTCAGCACCAAGCTTAAACCTCTCCTTTCACAAAGGAGAAGAAAAACGACTGGCTTCAAACAAGAACGAACGGCGACCAGCACACAAAAAGGAGCAGCATACATCAACACAAGATGAACATCACATAACACCAAAAACTGTGACTATTGAATTAAATGTAGCCCCTGCAGAATCAGCCATGTGGGAGAAATCAAAAACTCTCGATGGCAACGCATCAGCCACCACAAAACCAACATGAGACACAACAGGATGATCAATAACCTATTTGGCAAGCCATTTTGAAGAACACCAATGAACCCAAATGCGGTTTTGATTCTAGAACACAACACCCAATGGACCACTCCGTAAAGAATAAGGGCTGAAGCCAAATGGATTACCCGGCTAGGTACAATTACACCTGGAGGCCTTAACAACAGATTACGAGAGCCCCCTATTAAACCCTCGGACCCTAATTTCCAAAAAATAACCCTCCCCCGTTTTTTTGGTAAATCTTTATTCCACCAATTTTAACAGAGTGGAGGACCCTCCAGCCTAGCAGTGGTGAGTGCAATTTCCACCCACTACTAGGTAGGCTCCTTTTCTCAACCAACCTAACCCCTAACCCAAATTCCAATCCAGGTTTTGAAAACCGTTGCTGGGTAGATGTCATTCAGTGTTAGTACCCTAAAACCTAACCCTAACTTAATTCAATGTTAGAACCATAAACCTAACCCTAACCTCATTCCGTATTAGAACCCTAACCGTAACCCTAACCCTAACCTCATTCAGTGTTAGAACCCTAACCTCATTCAGTGTTAGAACCCTAACCCTAACCTCATTCAGTGTTAGAACCCTAAAACCTAACCCTAACCTCATTCAGTGTTAGAACCCTAAAACCTAACCCTAACCTCATTCAGTGTTAGAACCCTAACCCTAACCTCATTCAGTGTTAGAACCTTAACCCTAACCCTAACCTCAATCAGTATTAGAACCCTAACCCTATCCTCATTCAGTGTAAGAACCTTAACCCTAACCTCATTCAGTGTTAGAACCCTAACCCTAACCCGGGTAGAAGGCTCGTTCTAAGTGTCATTGCAGTGTTTTGGACCTTTCTCCTCCAGTGGTGGGCTACTGGAGGAGTTTCTCTTTTTTACCATTATATGGAATGGCCTTTTCCACATTCCAAAACATCTTCTCCAGCCTCTCACACATCCATCACTCTCCATCAGAAAACATGTTTATTCCACAGTGGGTGGAGTTAAGTTTGGGAGTCTCAAACTGTTTCAGTTTGAATATTTTCTTACTTTATACTTGAATTAACTTTCTGAGTAATTTAAACATTCATTATTCATGTTGTTGAAGTTTTCACAATCAGCTTCGTTATTTAGCAGCTTTGAGTTAAATTTCCAAAAACCTTTATTACATTTTTGGTTATGCCTTAATTCTAAATGTATTATGCTGTAGTCTGCTAGCGGTGCTGCATCTATTGATACCTCCGAAATGACGGGAACCAAAAGTCATTTCTAGATTTGGACGTTCCATCTGGTTTAAACCAAATGTGTTGAAATATATTCAGACTCTTTATTTCTCCAGATATCCTCTACGTGTGAGATGTTGCAGGAATCCAGTGGAATGATCGACGTGATGAGTGTGACAGCATCTGAGGTCCCACGATCATCCCCTCTGACAGCTACAAACATCAACTGTGGCTTTTGTTACTTGTTATTTAAGCCATCACGATTACAGAAAATAAATATTATTTTTAATTATTATTAAAAAAGCGTCTTACATGTGTATGTAATGGCAACCACGCCTGACACTCAAGTTCCACCACTGAATTTGGCATCTTCTTCAGTTGAGAAATATAAAATTATCTTTCAATCCATTGAAAATACAATGATTTCCTCTTTTGATGTTGTTTTGGAGGCCTCACACATTTCAACTGGAAAATTTAATTTTAGATTTTTGCTATTTTACTGCATTTTAATATTTTCTCAATAGTATTAATAGTGATATTTATTCTATTATATCTATGACTAATTTGATCTTATTGCATCGTATTTCATCTTATTTCAACTAATTTCATCTTATTTCATTTGATTCAATCTTATTCCATGTTATTTCATCAATTTCATCTCATTTCTTTTATTTCATCTTATGAAATAGAAGAAATTATTTCATTTATTATTTCATTTTATTTCCTCATATTTCATCCTATTGCATCGTATTTCATCTTATTTCAACCAATTTCATCTTATTTCATCTTATTTCATCTTATTTCATCTTGTTTCATTTATTTCATTTAATTTCTTCTGTTTCATCTAATTTTATCTTATTTCATCTTCTCTCAACTTATTTCTTGTTGTTTCATCTTATTTCATCATATGTCATCATATTTCAACTTATTTTATCTTATTTCATCATATTTCATCAGAATTTATCTTATTTCACCTTATTTCATCTTATTTAAAATTATTTCAACTTATTTCATCTTATTTCATCGTATTTCATCTTAACTTATTTCATCTAATTTCATCTTATTTCATTTAATTTTATCTTATTTCTTCTTATTTAATCACATTTCATCTTATTTCAAGTTATTTCATCTTATTTCATCTTATTTCAACTAATTTCATCTATCTTATTTCATCGAATTTCATCTTATTTAATCTTATTTGAACGTATTTCCTTTTATTAAATCTTATTTCAACTTATTTAATCTTATTTCCTTTTATTTAATCTTATTTCAACTTATTTAATCTTATTTCAAATTATTCAATTTATTTCATCTTATTTCAACTTATTTCATCGTATTTCATCTAATTTCAACTTATCTCATCTTATTTTATCTTATTTCAACGTATTTCATTTTATTTTATCTTATTTCATCTTATTTCACCGTAATTCATCATATTTCATCTTATTTCAACTTATTTCATCTTATTTCATCCTATTTTATCGTATTTCATTTTATTTCATTGTATTTCATCCTATTTCATTTTATTTCAACTTATTTCATCGTATTTCATCTTAATTTATCTTATTTCATCTTATTTCATCGTATTTCTTCTTATTTCAACTTATTTCAACTTATTTAATCTTATTTCATCGTATTTCATCTTGTCTTATTTAATCAAATTCCATCTTATCTTGTTTCATCTTATTTCAACTTATTTCATCTTATTTCATCATATTTCATCTTACTTTATATTATTTTATCTTATTTCAACTTATTTCATCTTATTTCATCTTAATTTATATTATTTCATATTTTTTCATCTTATTTCATATTACTGTTTATTATTTCATCTTATTTCATCTTATTTCAACTTATATCATCTTATTTCATTGTATTTCATCTTATTTCATCGTATTTCATCTTAATTTATCTTAATTTATCTTATTTCATCTTACTTTATATTATTTCATCATATTTCATCTCATTTGATCTTATTTGATGTTATAGAATTGTCACAATGACACATTCTGTTCATTTCCTCTTTAAAGACGTCTTCAGATCACATTGAGATCAGAGATTATTTTGGGCTTCACACACACGTCCAGACGCCCACACAGCAGCTCTATCACTCCATCACTTCGTCATGTGCCCGGCTGCAGGGGGGCGAGCTGACGAGAGAAGGGCGGAGGAGGGACGGAGGGGATTCCATGTGTTAGAGTTTAAGAAGTTGAAGAGGAATAAAAAGAAGCAGCTTCAAAAATGCGAAACATGCTCATGTTGTAATCATCTAATAATACAATCATCGAATATTATAATATTCAATGATCTCATATTCCAATGATCAAATATTCGAATCATCTTATTTTTTAATATTCCAATCATCTCATATTCTAATATTCCAATCATCTAATATTCTAATATTCTAATCATCGAATATTCTAATATTACAATCATCTAATATTACAATCATCTAATATTCTAATATTCCAGGGTCAGGAAAAAAACAAATTAGCACACCCAATGAATTCGAGCTAACGAGCCGAAGTCTTTAAAATAAGCTGCGAGGGAGCCTCTCTGACTTCGGAAGATTTGTAATAAATAGTATCACCGTGCGTTAGGTTGTGACCATATGACACAGCGATGCCTGGGCTCAGTTGTCGATTCTACCAGCACCGCTTCCCGGAGGTGGAGGACGTGGTGATGGTGAACGTCCGGTCCATCGCTGAGATGGGTGTCTACGTCAGCCTGCTGGAGTACAACAAAATCGAGGGCATGATCCTCCTGAGCGAACTGTCCCGTCAGCGCATCAGCTCATTTGCATTAGCCGCAACAAGTGTGTGGTGGTCATCCGAGTCGACAAAGAGAAGGGATATATTGATCTATCAAAAAGAAGAGTTTCACCAGAGGAGGCCATCAAGTATGAAGATAAATTTACCAAATCTAAAACTGTGTACAGCATCCTCTGGCACGTGGCCGAGGTGCTGGAGTACAGCAAGGACGAGCAGCTGGAGAGCCTGTTCCAGGGCGTGGCCTGGGTGGTTGACAAGAAGTACAAGCGACTGGGATACGGAGCGTACGACGTCTTCAAACAGGCCGTCTCAGATCCCGCCATCCTGCACGGCTTGGACCTGACGGAGGAAGAGAGGAACGTGTTGATCGACAACATCAACAGGCGACTCACTCCACAGGCCATCAAGATCAGAGCGGACATTGAGGTGGCGTGCTAAGGGTACGAGGGCATCGACGCCGTGAAGGAGGCTCTGAGGGCGGGACTGGGCTGCTCCACAGAGGCCATGCCCATCAAGATAAACCTGATCGCCCCTCCACGCTACGTGATGACCACGACCACTCTGGAGCGCACAGAGGGCCTGTTCATCCTCACCCAGGCCATGACTGCCATCAAAGAGAGGATTGAGGAGAAAAGTGGCGTTTTCAACATTCAAATGGAGCCCAAGGTGGTGACGGATGCAACAGAGCTGGCCCGGTAGCTGGAGAGGTTAGAGCGGGAGAACGCTGAGGTGGATGGAGATGATGACGCCAAAGAGATGGAGGCCAAGGCAGAAGACTGGTGGGGCAAGCCCCTCCTCCACCCAGTGGGAGGCTGACAAGAAAACAAAAGGTGGCCAAGTAGTTTATTTTTAATTAGCATAATGCTATTCCAGACAAAAGCAGAAGCTGTTTACAAACAGTGGCCTTCATTGAATCTTTTGCTCAAGAGCAGAGTGTCTTATCCAAATGTTCATTTCTCTCAACACCATGTACTGTTCCCCTTCCAATTCGAGGATTTTTACTGGCAGGATCTCTCTTGTTTAGTTCACAATAAAGTTCAGGAAAATTTGAAAAAATAAATAAATAAATAATAATAATAATAATAATAATAATAATAATAATAATATAATAATATTCCAATCAATCATCTAATATTCCAATCATCAGATTTTCTAATATTCGAATCATCTAATATTCTAATATTCCAATCACCTAATATTCGAATCATCTAATATTCCAATCCTCTGATATTCTAATATTCGAATCATCTAATATTCTAATATTCCAATCACCTAATATTCGAATCATTTATTATACTAATATTCCTATCATTTTATATTGCAATCATCTAATATTCTAATATTCCAATCATCTAATATTCCAATCATCTAATATTCTAATATTACAATCATCTATTATTACAATCATCTAATATTACAATACTCGAATATTCTAATATTCCAATCATCTAATATTCCAATCGTCTAATATTCTAATATTCCAATCATCTAATATTCTAATCATCTAATATTCTAATATTGCAATCATCTAATATTCTAATATTACAATCATCTAATTTTCCAATCATCTAATATTCTAATCATCTAATATTCTAATATTCCAATCATCTAATATTCCAATCATCTAATATTCTAATATTCCAATCATCTAATATTCTAATCATCTAATATTTTAATATTCCAACCATGTAATATTATAATCATCTAATATTCTAATATTCCAATCATCTAATATTATAATCATCTATTATTCTAATATTTCAATCACTTTATATTCCAATCATCTAATATTCCAATCATCTAATATTCTAATATTACAATCACCTAATATTCCCATCATCTAATATTACAATCATCTCATATTCTAATATTTCAATCATCTAATATAACAATCATCTAATATTCCAATACTCGAATATTCTAATATTCCAATCATCTCATATTACAATCATCTAATATTCCAATCACCTAATATTACAATCATCTAATATTACAATCATCTAATATTCCAATCATCTAATATTCCAATCATCTACTATTCTTATATTCAAATCATCTAATGTTCTAATTTTGTCATAATCTAATATTATAATAAACATATATTATAAATATATACGTATATACTGTACATGCAAAAACCTCCTTTTCCGCTTCTACAATAACATATTTGCAAAACACTGTCTGAACAGCAGGCACTCTAGGCAAGGACGCGTTATTCCCACAACAAGGAACACCTGTGACCCACTAGCAGAACACACCAAAACACATAGTCGAAGACTAATCCTTATAAGGACTATTATAATAATATAATATTCTAATATTCCAATAATGTTGTATCCAATCATTTAATATTTTAACATTGCCATAATTTAATATTATAATAAACTTAGATTATAATAATCTAATATTCTCGTATTCCAATCATCTAATCATTAGATGATTAGACATAGATTCTAATGTTCTAATTTTGTCATAATGTAATATTATAATAAACATATATTATAATTATATACGTATATACGTATATTTTAATAATAGAATATTCTAATATTCCAATGTCATATCCAATTATTTAATATTTTAATATTGCCATAATCTAATATTATAATACATTTATATTCTAATAATCTCATATTCTAATATTCCAATCATCTAATATTCTGATATTGTCATAATATAATGTGACACTAGAATTCTGGGAAATGGCACAAGCCATCGTTTGCATTTCCATAACCTGAACCCAGGGACCTTAAAGGGGGATTCCACTGTGAGGAGGAGATCGCCCCCTGGCAGAGGAGCATGGCCAGCGCATGGATGAAAAACATCAGAGGCTGAAAGATTTTTAGAAAAGTAAGAAATAGTTTCTCAAGAAGTTTGTTACAATCACACCGGATGGATGGATGGATATCTTCCAGAGGGGAGGAGGATGGATGGATGTCTAATAGAGCGGAGGAAAATGGATGGGTGTCTTACAGAGGGGATTGGCGCACAGGCTCGTGAGCAGCCCAGCAGCGGAACACCATTCCCCCAGAGCCCGAGAGGATCATGATCATCCGTATAATTATAATAATAATCCTCATTTGTTGTAAATAATTGTGGCCAGTGTACCTTTTGTGAAGTGGACGATAAAAACACTCGCCATGTTGGCACACCACGGCCAGAAAGACAGGTCAGAAAGACAGGTAGTTTCTCAATACCAAGTACGCAAAGTCCGGACTTGCGGACTTGGTTTCAGACTTGGCAAGTTCGACTCGGGAGTACAGACTCCCGGGGACGGGAGGACGCAGGACGGTCATTGTGGCAAGTGCATTCTGGGATACTTGGCTGTCCCAAGTCCACACAAGTCACCACCGATGCATCCTCCATAAAATGGGCGGAGCAAGTCCACATCCGGGCATTTGGACTGGACTTGGCTTGATGCCTACTTTGAATTGGAACAGTACTTGGGCTGCGACTGATGACGTTTCACAAGTCCACAAGAACACAAGTACAGACAAGAACGTAGATTGAGAAAGGCCTTCTGTCTCCCTCCCCAAACCATTTCCTGTGGCAGTAACTCCCACAAGTGGCACCTGAACAAGGACCCGGGAGGGGCAGGGCGTCAAGTGGAAGGTGCCGCGGAGCTGAGCCACTGGCTGCAAAAACACCTGGAGGAGGAGCGGGACTACCTCTGTTGCTAGCCGGGGCATGTGCTCGCCAGCGTGAGCTCCCTGGAGTACGCCGTGACCCGCCGCTGTCGCCGACCGGGAGCCGGCCAGAGGCAGAGACCCGCATAGGTCCCCAAGACCCATGCGGGATTCGCCGGGTCCCCAGCCTGTTACGGTGCCCCGGAGAACAATGTCAGTGGGGACGTTACATCCGTCCCCAGGACCTGTGCGGGATTTGCCGAGTTCGGGACACTCGCTCCCCTCCCCTTGCGTCGATCCCCTCCGTAAGACAGACAAACATAAAGAAAACTCCCTGCTTGAGTCAGACCAATAAGGGCAGATTGGAGGCTTGGTGGACGCAGGAAAGGGGAACATTGACCACAGCCATTGTCCGCTACAGGGGGGTTGGAGCGGGATAGAGGGAATAGGGTCGGGGTGAGTTAGGGTAGGTTCGTCCTCCATTTCCCATGGAAGACGAAGTGGAAGCTCAATGGAACCTCCCAGAGAACATTAAGAACCTCCCAGAGAACATGTAGAACCTCCCAGAGAAAATCAATAACCTCCCAGAGAACATGTAGAGCCTCCGAGAGAACATGTAGCACCTCCCAGAGAACATGTAAAACCTCCTACACAAAATGAAGAACCTCCTAGAGAATATGAAGAACCCCCCAGAGAATGTGTAGAACCTCCCAGGGAAAATGTAGAACCTCCTAAAGAACATGAAGAACCTCCTAGAGAAAATGTAGAACCTCCCAGAGAACATGTAGAACCTCCTAGAGAACATCAATAACCTCCAAGAGAACATGAAGAACCTCCTAGAGAACATGTAGACCCTCCCAGAGAATATGTAGAACATCAATAACCTCCCAGTGAACATGTAGAGCCTCCCAGAGAACATGAAGAACCTCTCAAAGAACATGTAGAACCTCCTAGAGAACATGTAGACCCTCCCAGAGAACATGAAGAACCTCCTAATGAAAATGTAGAACCTCCTACAGAACATCAAGAACTTCCCAGAGATCATGTAGAACCTCCCAGAGAACATGAAGAACCTCATAGTGAAAATGTAGAACCTCCCACAGAACATCAAGAACTTCCCAGAGAGCGTGTAGAACCTCCCAGAGAACGTGTAGAACCTCCCAGGAAACACGTAGATCCTCCTAATGAACATGACGAACCTCCTAGAGAAAATGTAGAACCTCCCAGAGAACATGAATAAGCTCCTATAGAACATGTAGACCCTCCTAAAGAACATTAAGAACCTCCCAGAGAAGATGTAGAACCTCCTAGAGAATATGTAGAACCTCCCAGAGAGCATGAGGAGCCTCCAAGAGAAGAACCTTGTAAAGAACATGAAGAACCACCCAGAGAACATGATGAACCTCCTGGAATACATGGACAACCTCCCAGAGAACATGTGGAACCTCCCAGAGAACATGAAGAATCTCCCAGAGAACAAGTAGAACCTCCCAAAGAACATGTAGAACCTCAGAGGGAACATGACAAACCTCCCAGAGAACATGTAGAACCTCCAAGAGAACGTGTAGAACCTCATAGAGAACACCAATAACCTCCCAGTGAACATGTAGAACCTCCCAGAGAACATGTAGAACCCCCTAGAGAATATGTAGAACCTCCCAGAGAACATGACAAACCTCCCAGAGAACATGTAGAACCCCCCAGAGAACATCAATAACCTCCCAGAGAACATGAAGAACCTCCTAAAGAACATGAAGAACCTCGCAGAGAAGATGACAAACCTGCTAAAGAACATGTAGAACCTCCCAGAGAACATGTAGAACCCCCCAGAGAACATGTAGAGCCTCCGAGAGTACATGAAGAGCCTCCCAGAGAACATGACAAACCTCCCAGAGAACATGTAGAACCTCCCAAAGAACATGTAGAATGTCCGAGAGAACACAAATAACCTTCCAGAGAACATTTGGAACTTCCCAGAAAACATGTCAAACCTCCCAGAGAACATGAATAAGCTCCTATAGAACATGTAGACCCTCCTAAAGAACATAAAGAACCTCCCAGAGAAGATGTAGAACCTCCTAGAGAACATGTAGAACCTCCCAGAGAGCATGAGGAACCTCCAAGAGAACATGTAGAACCTTGTAAAGAACATGAAGAACCACCCAGAGAACATGACGAACCTACTAGAATACATGGACAACCTCCCAGAGAACATGTGGAACCTCCCAGAGAACATGAAGAATCTCCCAGAGAACAAGTAGAACCTCCCAAAGAACATGTAGAACCTCAGAGAGAACATGACAAACCTCCCAGAGAACATGTAGAACCTCCAAGAGAACGTGTAGAACCTCATAGAGAACACCAATAACCTCCCAGTGAACATGTAGAACCTCCCAGTGAACATGTTGAACCTCCCAGAGAACATGAAGAACCTCCTAAAGAACATGAAGAACCTCGCAGAGAAGATGATAAACCTCCTAAAGAACATGTAGAACCTCCCAGAGAACATGTAGAACCTCCCAGAGAACATGTAGAGCCTCCGAGAGTACATGAAGAGCCTCCCAGAGAACATGACAAACCTCCCAGAGAACATGTAGAACCTCCCAAAGAACATGTAGAACGTCCGAGAGAACACAAATAAACTTCCAGAGAACATTTGGAACTTCCCAGAAAACATGTCAAACCTCCCAGAGAACATGTAGAACCTCCCAGAGAATATGGCAAACCTCCCAGAGAACTTGTAGAACCTCCCAGAGAACATGTAGAACCTCCTAGAGAACATATAAAACCTCCGAGAGAACATCTAGAGCCTCCTAGAGAGCATCAATAGCCTCCCAGAGAATATGTAGAACCTCCTAGAGAACATGTAGAACCTCCCAGAAAACATGAAGAACCTCTTAAAGAACATGTAGAACCTCCCAGAGAACATGTAGAATATCCTAGAGAACATGAAGAACCTCAGAGAGAACATGCAGAACCTCCCAGAGAACATGAAGAATCTCCCAGAGAACAAGTAGAACCTCCCAAAGAACATGTAGAACCTCAGAGAGGACATGACAAACCTCCCAGAGAACATGTAGAACCTCCAAGAGAACGTGTAGAACCTCATAGAGAACACCAATAACCTCCCAGTGAACATGTAGAACCTCCCAGAGAACATGTAGAACCTCCTAGAGAATATGTAGAACCTCCCAGAGAACATGACAAACCTCCCAGAGAACATGTAGAACCCCCTAGAGAACATCAATAACCTCCCAGAGAACATGTAGAACCTCCCAGATAACATGTAGAACCTCCTAGAGAACATCAATAACCTCCCAGAGGACATGTAGAACCTCATAAAGAACATGAAGAACCACCCAGAGAACATGATGAACCTCCTAGAATACATGTACAACCTCCCAGAGTACATGTGAACCTCCCAGAGAACATGAAGTATCTCCCAGAGAACAAGTAGAACCTCCCAAAGAACACGAAGAGCCTCCCAGAGAACATGTAGAACCTCCCAGAGAACATGTAGAACCTCCTAGAAAACATGTAAAACCCCCTAGAGAATATGAAGAACCTCCCAGAACCAGTACAATGAGGTGACCCTGTCCTTGCAGGAACAATGTTGGATTGTTCCCCCAGTAGAGCTGCTGTTTTAATACAAAGTTGGATTAAAGAATCGATTTTTATCTTTTCTTTCAAACATAAGATCACGTCTTTTACTTTATCCAAGCACATCCTGCTTTTCACTGGTATTTATTATATTCTCATTTATTAGATATTCATTGCAGAAGTCCTTCTTCTGTGATCTGCTGCCCTCGAGTGGATATTTATTGATGTGACACAGCTATGACTTAAAATGCACACCTTTCCACATGTCATTTAAGAAAAATTTCATTCTAAATCCATGGAGTGAAAGTTAATTTTCATCTCTCCATTCGACCTTTAGCTTGACCAAAGCTCTGCAGGTTGATGTGGATTATTCAGGTTATGATCTGCAATCTGACCTTTAACCCCTAAGGACTGACGGTAGAAAACAAACCAGAGTAGAAACTCAACGTAGAATAAAGCTTCACACAAGGTAGAAAGATAAAAAACTAGAGAGATGGAAAACTAGTCATGGATGGAAACTAGAGCGATGCAAGGGATCTGTGGGGCAGGGGGGGTGTGAGTGATTCGGGTTTGACTTGCCTGAAGGACACCCGCAACCCGATCATTTTTAACCGCAATTACCAACAGCAAACATTGAGCACCGGGCTCCCCTTTGCGCGGAGCATGGATGGGCACGGGAGACCCGGGGGCTTGCCCGCAGGGCGGGCGGTTCGGGCGGGGTGTCGGTCTGTCGCCATGGGGCGGGGATCCGGGCCAGCGGTTGCTGCCTGGCGCATGCGACCCGGGTTCTGTGCCTACGGCTGCGTCTTGTGCCTGCACCTGGGGGTTGGTTGTATGTGTGCGCCCCTGGGGTACAGGATCTCCTCGTGCTCCCTGGGACTGAGTAATGCTCCTCGGGGCTGGGCGTGGGGTTGCTCCTCGGGGCTGGGTGTGGGGGTTGCTCCACAGCCCTCTGGCTTCTCTGGGGGCCTGGGGGTCTTCTGTGGCTGCAGGGCAGGGTGCTCGGGGCTTTCCTGCAGCCGTAGGGTGTCTACAGGGCTGCGGAGTTCGGGGGGCTTTGAGGCCTTTTCTGCTGCTTGAAGGCGCCACGACATAATACCGATAATACCGACCTTCTACACCAGTACCAATGGGGATTAGTCAAGTACACTCACCAGTGGACATCTTTTACACACACACACACACACACACACACACACACACACGCAATACCACACCTGCTTTAAAACACACCCCAGCAGCCTCCTGGTTGCATTCCTCTCTTTTCCTCCCTTATTTACTGCCATAACTATGACAGGAAGAGGACACGTGACCAGTTGTTGTTCCATTATTCCTGGACTGAATTAATTGTTTTTTAATACATGTTGTCTTGCAATGTTTATTTTTGTGTAAATGTCGTTTGGTTCTATGTTTATTTGTCTCCCCCATGGTGATTCTCCCTCTTGGAGTAGTGCTCAGTTGTTTATAGACCCAAACATGATTAATAGTTCTCCAAAGAGGGGGGCTTGGTTCTTTATAACCAAAAACCGTGCTCTTGTCATTCTACAGGTCGTACACAGAGTTATTGCAGCAATTGTTGATGATTTAAGAATGAATAAAGAGTTGCATTGCAGGTTGTGAACTTGAACTCCACTTGCAGACTAACTCTGTCCTAGATGCAATGGAACAAATACTCTGTGTTGTATGTCCAGCATGCTGACAGCACAGGTTAAAAAAAAAAGAACATTAGAGAGATTGAAAACTAGTCATGAATGGAAACTAGAGATGGAAAACTAGTCATGATGGAAACTAGAGAGAGATGGAAACTAATCATGGATGGAAACTAGAGAGAGATGGAAACTAGAGGGAGCATCCCAATCAGAGAAAGAGGAGAAAACAAGCTGTTGTTGCTTCTGCTTCAGTGGAGCGTGAAGCCTGATGAGTCCAGGGATTATTGGAGCATGGAGCCACCAGCGCTCCAGCACAAAGCTGAGCTTATACTGATCCTAACCAATACTAACTGATCCTAAATTATCTTAACTAATACTTACTGATCCTAACTAATACTTACTAATACTAATTGATCCTAAATAATACTAACAGATCCTAACTAATACTAACTTATCCTAACTAATAGCAACTGATCCTAACTAATACTAACTGGTCCTCAATGATCCTAACTAATACTAACTGATCCAAATTAATAGTAACGAATACTAACTGAACCTAAATTATCCGAAATAATACTAACTAATACTAACTAATACTAACTGATCCTAATGAATACTAACTGATCTTAATGAATACTAACTTATCCCAAATGATCCTAACTAATACTAACTGATATTAAATTATCCTTCTGTGCTAAGGAATACTAACTGATCCTAAATTATCCTAAATAATGCCAACTAATTACTAAATAGTAACCACCCTGTGGGCCCATCACCTGCAGAAATAGGCGTTGGGGTTGGGTGCAATGCCAGCCGGGCGGCGGGCAAAGGTGGGAGCCTGGGCCTGCTGATCCTCGGCATCACAGACGAGTTCTAGGGACGTGGAATGTCACCTCTCTGGCGGGGAAGGAGCTGGAGCTGGTGCGGGAGGTGGAACGGTACCAACTAGATAGTTGGGCTCACCTCTACGCACAGCACTTGCTCTGGAACCAAACTCCTGGAGAGGGGCTGGACTCTCTCCTTTTCAGGAGTTGCCCAGGGTGAGAGGCACCAGGCGGGTGTGGCGATACTCACAAGTCACCGGCTGAGTGCCGCTGTGTTGGAGTTCTCCCCAGTGAACGAGAGGGTTGCCTCTATGCGACTACCAGTTGCTTATGGGAAAGCTCTGACTGTTGTGTGTGCTTATGCACTGAACACCGAGTATTTGGCCTTCTTGGAGTCTCTGAGTGGCGTCCTGGAAGGGGCTCCGCCTAGGGACTCTATAGTTCTACTGGGAGACTTCAACGCTCACGTGGGCAATGATGGAGAAACCTGGAAGTGGATCATTGGGAGGAACGGCCTGCCTGATCTGAATCCGAGTGGTGCTTTGTTATTGGACTTCTGTGCTAGTCATGGATTGGCCATAACGAACACCATTTTCGAGCATAGGGTAGCTCATAAGTATGTGGTACCAGACCACCTTAGGTCAAAGACAGATGATCGACTTTGTAGTCGTGTCATCAGATCTGCGGCCGTATGTCTTGGACACTCGGGTGAAGAGAGGAGCAGAGCTGTTAAGTGATCACCACCTGATGGTGAGTTGGATCAGATGGCGGGGGAGGCTGCCAGACAGGCCTGGTAAACTCAAACGTGTAGTGAGGGTGAACTGTGAAGGTCTGGTGGATGCCCCTGTCTGCGATGTCTTCAACTCCCACCTCCCAAATAATTTTTCGCGCATCCCCAGGGAGGTTGGGGACCTGGAATCAGAGTGGGTCATGTTCAAAACCTCCATTGCAGAGGCGGCTGCAGTCAGAAGGCAGTTGGTGCCTGTCATGGCGGTAACCCAAGAACCCGTTGGTGGACACCAGCAGTCAAGCTGAAGAAGGAGGCCTTTCGGGCTTGGCTGGCCCAGGGGTCTCCCGAGGCAGCAGGCAGGCTATAAGGGCTGCGGCTTTAAGCAAAAACCCAGTGTGGGAGGAGTTTGGGAGGCTATGGAGAAGGACTTTCGGTTGGCCTCAAGGAAGTTCTGGCAAACTGTTCGGCGACTCAGAAAGGGAAAGCAGGGCTTGGCTCAGGCTGTGTTCAGCCGGGGAGGAGAAGTGCTGACCCGGACTGGGGATATTGTCGGGCGGTGGAAAGAGCACTTTGAAGAACTCCTGAACCGGACCAATACGTCCTCAGGGGAAGAGGCAGAGTTTGAGGACTCGGGGGAAGTCTCGTCCATATGCCTGGCAGAGGTCTCTGAGGCAGTTAAAAAGCTCCTCGGAGGCAAGGTGCCGGGAAGGGATGAGATTTGAGAGGCTCTGGATATTGTTGGGCTGTCTTGGTTGATACGCCTCTTCAGTGTCGTGTGGATGTCGGTACAGTACCTGTGGAGTGGCAGACCGGGATGGTGGTTCCAATTTTTTAAAAAGGGGACCAGAGGGTGTGCTCCAATTATAGGGGTATCACACTACTCAGCCTCCCCAGGAAAGTTTACTCCAGGGTGCTGGAAAGGAGGCTCCGGCCGATTGTCGAACCTCAGATTCAGGAGGAGCAATGCGGATTCCGTCCTGGATGTGGAACAGTGCATCTGACCAGCTCTTTACCCTTGCAGGGTTGCTGGGGGGGTAATGGGAGTTTGCCCATCCAGTCTACATGTGTTTTGTGGACCTGGAGAAGGCTTTCGACCGTGTCCCTTGGGGGATCCTGTAGGGGGTACTGAGGGAGTATTGTATACCAGGGGCGCTGGTGCGAGCCATCCGGGCCTTGTACAACCAAAGTGAGGGCTGTGTTCGTATTCTCGGCACCATGTTCGTAGTGGGTGTTGTTGTAACTGATCCTAAATGATCCTAACTACTACTAACTGATCCTAAATTATCCTAACTAATACTAACTGATCCTAATGAATATGAACTAATACTAACTAATACTAACTGATCCTAACGAATACTAACTAATACTAACTGATCCTAACTAATAGCAACTGATCCTAACTAATACTAAGTGGTCCTCAATGATTCCAACCAATACTAACTGATCCTAACAAATACGAACTAATAGCAACTGATCCTAACGGATACTAACGAATTCCAACTGATCCTAAATTATCCTAACTAATAATAACTGATCCTTACTAATACCAACTGATCCTAACTAATATTAACTTATCCTAACCAATACCAACTAATACTAACAAAATCAAACTCTATACTAATTGATCTTACCTGATACTAACTGATCCTAACTAATAATAACTGATCTTAACAGATCGTAACTAATACTAACTGATCCAAACTAATATTAACTGATTCCAACTGATCCTAACTAATACTAATTGATCTGAACTAATACTAACAAATACTAACTTATCCTAACTAATACAAACTAAAACCAACTAATACTAACTGATCCGAACTAATACTAACTGATGCTAACCAATACTAACTAAAACAAACTAATACTAACTGATCATAACTGATCCTAACTAATAATAACTGACATAAACTAATACTAACTAGTACTAAGTGATCCTAACTAATATTAAGTAGTACTAACTAATTTAATTTAAGTAATTCCCCCCTGGGATTATTAAAGTATTTCTGATTCTGATACAAAGTGATCCTAACTAATACTAACTGATCCTGACTAATTCTAACTTATCATACCTAACACTAACTGATCCTATCTAATACTAACTTATCAGAACTAATACTAACTGATCTAGACTAATCCTAACTGACCCTAACTAGTACCAACTGATCCTAACTAATTCTAACTTATCAGAACTAATACTAACTGACCCTAACTAGTACCAACTGATCCTAACAATACAAAATACTAACTAACACAATACTAACTGATCCTAACCAATACTAACACAATACTAACTGATCCTAACCAGTACTAACTAATACAAATACTTACTGAACCCAACTTATACGAACAAATACTAACTGATCCTAACCAATACTAACTCATACCAACTAATACAAATACTTACTGAACCCAACTCATTTTCATTTCACCTCTATGAAGTTCTCGGGGATACATTGAGATGAACCCTCATTATCAATGATGCTGAGATCACACTATGCAGATAAAAACAAATAAATAAAAAACAAAAATAGAAACATTTCAAATAAGCCAAAAAGAAATAAGAACAAAAACATCAACAGTGATTAAACAAAAACATTCTAAAACAATGAGATTTTAAAGACACCCCGCCCCTCAACACACACGTATATTCATTTGTACGCAACACAAATTCCCTAGCAAAATAAAACGCTTCAATTCACAAAGATTTATATGAAGGAACATTTAATTCTAAGATTCTACTCATGAATCTTTTAGAAAATTGTAACGGAATGACGCGTTTGTAGCCATTTTAGAAGCCTTTCCCGGTGACGTAACTGCAAGCTTCAAAACACCGTATCGAAACCGGAGGTGACGAAAGGAGGGTTTTGTTTTTCTTTTTTACGTTCACAACCAGGCAGTAAACATGACAAAATAAAGAACATATTCGAATGAGCAGCAGAACAAAGATATGAATATACAACATTCATGTGAAATTCATGAAATGTAAAAATAAAGTTTGCAAAAAATACAAAATCACGGGAAGTCCCTTCCGGTTCCGGTACCTCAGTTACGCCATAATCACGTGGTAAAGTAACCCCAACAACACTGAACCAAGATCAGACCGCGAAGGGAGGCTGAAGGGACCTGTTCAGGATGCACAGAGCGGGCATGAGGTCGCAGAGCCCCGGAGGAATGGGGCAGAGCCCCGGAGGTCCGCGCTGCCTCCCCGGGGGACGGCTCTCCTCGCCCGGATGGGGCTTTGGAGCTTCTCCCTCCATGGGGCCTAGGTTCGGCTACTGCGGTTCCCCCAGCTCCCCGGGAGGATTCCGCCACGGGAGCCGGAATTCCGGTCCGAATGACGAGAGATATTCCCTGCATCAGCACCACGACTCCCCGGTGCACAGACACAGCGGCGGAGGCCGCGGGTCCCCGGGCTCCAGGCGGCCTGCTCCCTACCAGCACGGCTTCCAGGTAAACTACGTGAAAAATACCAATAAAACTACCTGGAATACCTAGTGTTGTAGTGCTAACTGTTGTAGTACTGCTATAGTACTAACTGTAGTATTATTGTAATACTGCTGTAGTACTAACTGAAGTAGTGTTGTAATACTGCTATAGTACTAACTGAAGTAGTGTTGTAATACTGCCACAGTACTTACTGAAGTAGTGTTGTAATACTGCCACAGTACTTACTGAAGTAGTGTTGTAATACTGCTGTAGTACTAATTGTAGTAGTGTTGTAATACTGCTGTAGTACTAACTGTAGTAGTGTTGTTATACTGCTGTAGTAGTATTGAAGTGATGCGTGTACACACCTAGATACAGTCCACAGCTCCTCCTTGGTTCCTCAGGGCTCGGGGCAGAGGAGCACCGATGCTGGGGTGGAGAAGTACTTCAGTCCGTCCATGCTGCAGGACCCCTGGGCCCGCATGGTGCCCGTCACCGTGCCCGAGGGCCCGCGGGGCGCCGGGCACAGCGCCTCCCAGAGGAGATACTTCTGAAGGAGGAGCAGCAGGGAGCGTCGACCCGCTCCTCCTCCTCCTTCAGAGGAGGTGCTGATGGGGGCGGAGCAGCAGGGAGTGGCTCCTCCTTCAGGAGGTCCGCTGCTCCTCCTCCTCCTTCAGAGGCGGTGCTGATGGAGGAGGAGCAGCAGGGAGCGTGACAAACCAGCATTTCAATGACATGTTCCTGTTTTACATTTGACTTGTTTGTGAATTCTACGTTTTTTGATTCAACAAATAAAAATGTTTGTTTTCAACGGTATCAGTTGTGATTTAATCTAGGTTATCATGGGATGTTTTACACCCTTCCCCTACCGAGACAGTGCTACAAGTTAGTACTAGTATACTGGGTAGAATGTACGTATATACTGTGTGTGTGTGTATATATTTATACACACACGCGTAACATTACGCTCTGCATCATCACAGGAAACTTTGATTCGACCATTTTATAAAATGTATTAAGATGGTATGAAAGAGTTAGAACCCTCCATTAAATACTTAACTCAGCCCCAGGTCTGTTCACTGACATTTAACTATAAAACACATTAAAAGTCCATATGGAGCCCATCTGAGGCTCGTCCCAGCCACAGCCAATCAGAGCGGTGGCCTTCTGAGGCTCGTCCCAGCCACGGCCAATCAGAGCGGTGGCCTTCTGAGGCTCGTCCCAGCCACGGCCAATCAGAGCAGAGCAAATGTAAGCTGACAGCAAAGCCACACAGCCCCATATTTATGAGCAGGAAACAAAATGAACAGAAATTAGACAAAAAAAAAGTAATATTTTAGATTTGACCTGCCTCAAATACTGTGTATTTGTACATGATTTACCAGGTAAAAATAAACCTTTGAGATTTAAAAATACTTCAGCTGATATTCTCGCTGACATACCTTTATTAATCCTGGAAGGATAAACAATATGTGAAACGCATCCATGTTAAATGCTTTATTTTATATTGTTCATTCAAGACTAAATTATACATTTTTGCCCAAAAATGGAGAAATATACATGGATATAATATACATTGATATAATATTAGAATAAAGTATTTAGTTAATGCAGAAGCTCAAAGTAAATCATGTTTGCACACATCACGTCCTCCACCGGTCTGTCAGACAGAGCCTCTAGATGGGCGTGGCCCTCCACTCCTTTCCCTCTGTCAGTGCTCTGGGTTGGTGGATGAACACGCTGTATCGGACACCCTGATTGGCCGCGGCCCTGACAAAGCCGCTGTTGGCCGTCATGGTAACGGCCTGCAGAGAGTCTCCGGTGCCGAAGATCATGAGCGAGCGGGCGTTGACCTTGGCGCTGCCACGCAGCCGCTGGGTGCGCTCCGAGGGGTGGTCCGCTACCACCTGGACCCGGGCCAGGAGCTGCCGGGCGCGGGACTTCTCCGCCGCCCCGCCCAGCGTGTCCACAATCTGCTGGAAGTCGCTGACGGCGGCGCTGCAGGCGTACAGCTCCTTGTCCTGCATGAAGGCCTCCAGCAGCGGGAGCACCCTGCACTGGCGCTCCTGCGCCGCCTGCTCTGTCAGCACCACCTCCCGGAAGCGCAGCCAGCAGCGGCCGTGGCTCAGGGACGACACCAGCGCAATCAGTGTGGTGACGTCCAGGTTGACGCGTTGACATGCCTCCACCTGCAGCTGCGTAGGGAACGCCACCCGCTCTACCACCGTGTCCCGGTCCACTCTGCTGGGACTCAGCTCCTCCTCCGCCTCCTCGGCTCCCTCCTGTTCGGCCTCATTATGAATTAGCAGCTCTCCCTCCCCCCCCCCCCTCCTCCTCCTCCTCCTCCTCCTCCTCCTCCTCCTCCATCTGGGCTCCCGGTTCAGCCTCTTTGTCGCTCAGCTCCTCATCCTCCGTGGGCACAGTGTTGACGGCTACGATGTCCCCGCGCACAGCAACGCCCAGGGCCCTCAGGCGCTCGGCCACTGGGCGCGACACGCCGTTGTAGAAGGCAAAAACAACACGTGGGTGGCAGTACTGCAGCGGCTGCTGGCGGCTCGCCAGGACAAACTGCTCTGCCTGGCTGACCACGCTGCGGTCTCCGTATTGGCCCCGCCCCTGCCAGATGCTGTGCAGAGCCTCCGCCTTCCTGCCGATTGCCTTCACCCACGTGTGGCCTCCGTCCGCCACCACGTCCACCACTAGCGTGCACTTGGCACCGCACGCCGCCTCGTAGGCGAACACATGCAGCAGGCCGACGACGCCGTGCACGCTCTCCGCCGACTGCACCACGGCGTCCAGGTGGGTGAGGTTGGTGCTGTGAAGGTGCGACTCCTTGAGCGCCACCTCCCCGTGCTGCACCTTCAGGAGGAACCGGAGCTCCGCTCGCAGTTTGCTGCAGAGCTTGGCGTCACCTTCGATGTGGCACTGGGCGCTCAGTTTCTGCGCCCGCTGCAGCAGCTGCTCCGCACAGCTAATCCGCTCCTGCAGCTTCACCTGCAGCGCCATGTTGGCACATCCTGCAACACATGACAACAGGAGATTTACCGTCAGCCCGTTGTGCAGCAGCAGCGCTCCACTTTACACCACCTTTTATTACTGTAGAGATGTTCATACATATATATTTCGATACTGTGGAAATATTGCATATGGTGGCAAATATTGTGATATGTAATATCAGCCCACGCCTACTACATACTGCACAGTCACAATATGTGACCAACACATTTTGAATCTTTATTTTAAATCATTTCAGTTTTCTTTCAAGTTCAGTTTAGTTTTAAATGATAAAGTACAAAACTACCAGAGCCGACGACAACCATAGAACAGGAGATTCACATGTTGCCTCCATCTACTGATTGTCGACACGATTGAGTGACTCTCCAAAACTTTTACCCAGCATGCAGCTCGTTCCACTTTACGGTCACGTGGCTGAATGTGAACACACAGGACTGTTGGGTGGAGCTAGCGGGTGGAGTGGTAAGAACAAGAGAGGTTGTCCAGCTCCACATGAATAAGCCACTCACGTTGTGGTCAAGGCAACACTGTCAACACCACCCCCGATCATCTTCATTGAGCTTTAGTCCAAACGGGTGCGAGCACCACCCATGAACACACCTGGATCTCTCCTCCATCACTCGATTAATGGTGGCATGCAAACACCTGAAGCAGGACACCACCCCCACCCCAGAGAGAAGTGTACAACAAGTAAAGAAAATTTACACCATAAATGTTGAAGTCCCATCAACAAACAGGGATGCACGGTGGAGGAACCAGCCTCCGAGGGGTTAAGGTGGAGGAAACAACCTCCGAGGGGTTTTTCATCTTCAATAATAATCTTCTTTGTGTAAACATCTGTTCAGCATGAACACGACGTTGCGTCTCCACTGATTATGACATCAGATTGTAGTCTCAATGTGAGATATTATAATAACATTATTAAATGATTTATATGAGTTGGGATGGGATGATCAGGAGGGAAGGAAGGAGCTCAGCAGGAAGGAGAGGGAACCCAACAGGAAGTGAGGGAAGCGAGGACAGGACCAACACCATGGAGGTGTGGAATGGGCTCAAGAAAATGGCTGCTACAGTCAGATGTTTGAGACTCAAACATCAGATGAGACGGATGTTTGATGGAGCAATGGAAGAAGGTGGAGGTCTGATGAATGACCTTTTCTTCTACATCATGGGGATGGGTGGGGTTAGGGTCCGATGGAGCATCTGTGGGATGTGCTGGAACAACAAGCACAATCTATAGGGGCCCCACCTCCAACTTCCAGGACTTAAAGGATCTGCTGCTAAGTCTTGGTGCCAGATACCACAGGACACCTACAGAGTCTGGTGGAGTCCATGCCTCCACCTCACATCTGTTTGGGTGGAGGCCTGGTGGCGTCCATGCCTCCATGTCACAGCTGTTTGGGTGGAGTCCATTACCACTGGTACTATTATCCTACTAAGATTCATTAGGACTTGCTGTTACTATATTTATGGACTGCAGCTATACACATTTAATACAGCAGCATATCACTAGTACAAGTATAAGTAGGTACTAGTATAAGTACTTGTAGTGTACTATTTCTAGCGAAGTTACCATTGTGGTGCTGTAAACATCTTAAAGTATTTCTTATCTCACCACCAACAGCAGAGAAGAATCATTGAGTAATAACTAGTTGTAGTTAACCTCAGCGCCAACTAGTTGAAGCCTTCAGCAGCTGGACGTACACATGTTACACCAACTATGTCATACTAACCAGGTTACACCAACCACGTTATACTAACCAGGTTAGATCCACCTCCCTCCGATAGGATTCAGTTCCGTCCACTCTGCATCCAAACAGCTAGGTGGGCTACATGTAGCATCTGCTCTTCTTCTACGGCTTCAATCCACGAGGAAGGAAACCTGCGCCCCTGGAGGAAACAACATGAACATTTATGCAGGTCGCAGTGGGTGGAGTTCCTGCAGGGGGCAGCAAGCTGACACCGTTTCACTTTTATTTCTGTCGCCGAAGAAGAACAGAAGCCGGAAGCGGCGCGAGGACACCGTGACAGTCACTGGAGTGATCAAGTATTAAAAGTATTTCATTACTAACGTACGACAAAGTATTTACTGAGGAAAGTATTTCATTACTAACGTACGACAAAGTATTTACTGAGGAAAGTATTTCATTACTTAGATATATAAAGTATTTACCGAGGAAAGTATTTCGTTGCTTACATATATAAAGTATTTACTGAGCTAAGTGTGTATTTAATCTTCGCAGGAGCTTCAGGTAAAACCAGAATCTTTCAGTTTTGTTTCCATTTCAGATTAAAATCAAAGTAAAATGAGATTTGAAAGAACAAAAAGCTAACCTAGCTAACATTAGCATGTGGGCGGAGTGGCGAGGGACGTGTTTGTCCGTGCAACGGTCAATAGTATTGACCTATAAGAATCTATAATCATCACAACCCATGCCACACTACAACACATGTGCACACACGCACATGCTTTGGTTGGTGGCCGGTGAAATGTGGCCTCTGACCCATCCCGGCTTGTCCTTCCTCCAGGGGGGGGGCAGCCAGGAGCAGTGGGCAGCATTCAACGATGCCCGGGACCCGGTTCGATATGTCCATCGCTGGTCAGACGATGATGGTGCATGTTTTTGAGGGGGGTCCTTACTGACGTGAGGTGGAGGAAACCCCATGTGAACACGGGGAGAACATGCAAACTCCACACAGAAAGGCTCCTGTTTGGGAGATAACCCACCGGAGCACGGTGCCAACAGCGCCCCAGGCGGGAATCGAACCCAGGACCTTCTTGCTGTGAGGCAGCAGTGCAATGCACTGCGCCACCGTACCACCGTGCTTTTCTCTGTGCTTTGCTTCTATTTTCACCAGTCTCAGCACAGTGGCTCTATCTTACAGCTGGACACTTTTTTTATAAGGGATTATTACCAGCACCAGCTACATTGTGGTCTATGGACACTGCTACCCCACACTGCTATCCCTGCTACACACACAGAGAGACGACTTACTGAGAGGACTTACTGTCACTGAGGAAGCCAAGTCTCGGCGAAACTTTGAAGAATTATGCCACCTTGCAAAGAATGCTGTGGACTCCTACAGAAGGTTGCTGTACTTGAAACAACAGTATTAAATCTGAAGGATTCAGTCAACCGAGCTAACGTGAGTACTGCTAAGCTAGACAATGCTACCAGGCCTTGCCCGTCCCACAACACAGCTGGGCTCACTCTGCCAGGTGTTCTGCCAAGCAAAACAACTTACAAGCAAGATAACAAGGCTGCTTACCAGAGAAAGCCTCTGATGACAATTAAAATTCCTGAAATTCATGAAGCTAACACATGCAAGGGTCCCTCGCAACCTGAGATTAGCTCAGCGACTGGATGGCCTTCGCTGACTAGCAGCCATGAAACAGCCCAAGATAAGCGACGTGGCAACACAAGACAGCAAGCAACACTACAAACTGATAGTAATGGACAGCTGCCGGGGACCGCCATGAAACAAAAATTTAGAAAAAAGGTTACCGCTGTCAAACCACCAATTTTACCACTGATGAGCCTAGAAAATAGATTTGAGCAATTCTGATTGCCCCCCCCCCAAAAAAAAAGGGGCATGCTACTAAAAAACCTAGGGAAACTGGCACCCTGGGTCAAACCTGAGGTTACAAGTTTGGGTGTCATTCTAGACTCCGACCTAAGCTTCAAGTCCCATATTAACAAGGTGACGAAAGATTCATTTTTTCACCTTAGAAATATAGCAAGAGTAAGACCTTTCATAAACCAAAAGGATGCTAAAAAGCTGATTCACGCCTTTGTATCAAGCTGGCTTGACTACTGTAATGCACTTCTCACCGGCCTTCCCAAAGTAACTACTGAAAGGCTTCAGCTCATCCAAAACTCGGCTGCCCGACTACTAACTAGAACTAAGAAGAGAGAACACATCACCCCAGTCCTGGCTGCCTTACACTGGCTTCCAGTTACATCTAGAGTCGACTTTAAGGTCCTTCTCCTCATATATAAAGCTCTAAATGGGCAAGGACCAGAATACATCACCTACTTCCTTACTAACTATGTGCCCCCTAGAGAGCTACGATCATCTACCGCTGGCCTGTTAGAAGCACCAAGTAATACACAGAAGAGAATCGGGAGTGCAGCCTTCGAAACTTATGCCGCAAAGCTTTGTAATGCACTACCTATAGATATTAGGTAGTGCATTAGGTATAGATATTATACTTATCACCTGGTCCCCGGGCGCGTCCACGTATGCTGCCCACTGCTCCTGGCTGTGCCCCCGGAGGAAGGACAAGCCAGGATGGGTCAAAAGCAGAGGAGCCATTTCACCGGCACCATCAAAGCATGTGCATGTGTTGTAGTGTGGTGTGTTGCGTGACGAATAAAGACTTTCTGTTTCAAAGCAGAGAGCGGAGAGCAAAGTAGCAGTGGTTCTGGGATGTAGTGCAGCAGTGGTTCTGGGACATCCAGAATTGAGAACCACACCCAGAGCAGATTCAATCTGATCTCAGAACCGTCTCACTGACCAGGGTTCTTCCTCCTTTTAAGGTCGTGTGGCGTTGCAGACAACATGGCCGCCGTCTGGCTGGAAGCCATGGAGCACGCAGTGAGTTTAGCTCGAACAGCAGGAACGGTGAGTTTCATATTAAATATATCTGCTCTGTAGTTATATATATATATATATATATATATATATACACACACACACATTCAGGAAGACTTTCTGATCAAATATTAGAATATTTAACAATAATAATACAAATTATCAGAATATGCTTTTCTTATTCTATCTTATCCTGGGTAAACCTCTCTTTTATATATATATATATATATATATATATATATATATATATAATCTTTAAGTTGCTACACCACGGACGCCACAAGCACAAAGCAGCGTCCTTTTGGTTCAGTGACGTTAGCATTAGCTACATGCTAGCAGGCCGTGGAGAATGGGGCGTACCCAGCCAGACAGTAAGCCACTCGAGACACGGACTGGGTTCAGCACAACATTTACTACAATGGTAATGTTGAACAGGATTGATGCCGATGGGTGTTGTTCCAGCGTCTTCAGCGGACACGCCCCCAGCGTCCGAGAGGAAACTGCCTTTTTTCTTTTTCTTTTTTTTAATGATTTTGAAACCTAATTTTCGACACTTGGAAACTTCTTTAATAATTCACATTTGGCTGGCAGTTTATACCACATTTCCATGCGGTGGGACAAAGTCAGAAAACATATTTATGTTTGGTTATCTTGTCTTATCTTGTCAATGATATAAAAAGGAAGTTTCCAACGATCCTGCAGTAAAACATGGAGCTGGATCCATGCGTCCAATGAAAGACTTTTATGTTTTAGAGATTTCTCTTAATTGCTTTTCTATTTTGGTTTGAGGAGAAAGTGTGAAAATACATTTTCACATGGCTTGGAAAATAAATGGATTAGAGAATATTATATAAACTTAGTGAGCACTTTATGAGGAACATCCTGGACACCTACTTATTCATGCAGTTATCTCATCAGCCAATCATTTGGCAGCAGTACAATGTGTCACATCCTGCAGATACAGGGGTAGGTGTATATGTAGATGTAGGGGTCACATCCTGCAGATACAGGGGTAGGTGTATATGTAGATGTAGGGGTCACATCCTGCAGATACAGGGGTAGGTGTATATACAGGTACATCTCGTAAATTAGAATTTCATGAAAAAGTTCAATATTTTTTGTCACTCATTTCAGAAAGTGAAACCCATATATTATCTAGATTCATTACACATAGAGTGAAATATTTCATGCCTTTTATTTTTTGAAATTTTGATGATTGGGGCTACAGATAATGAAAACCCAAAATTCAGTGTCTCAGAAAATTAGAATATTGTGAAAAAGTACAATATTGGAAAGTCATGGTGTCACACCTTAATCAGCTACTTAACTCCAAACATCTGCAAAGGTTTCCTGAGCCTTGAAGTGGTCTCAATACGAAGTACGCAAAGTCCGGACTTGTGGACTTGATAGTTCAGACTTGGCAAGTTGACTCGGGAGTACAGACCCCCGGGGACCATGACCACTTTACTTCACTTTGCTTTACTACCGATTGGTGCGAAATGCATTCTGGGATACTTGGCTGTCCCAAGTCCACACAAGTCACCACCGATGCATCCTCGATAAAATGGGCGGAGCAAGTCCACATCCGGGCATTTGGACTGGACTTGGCTTGATGCAGACTTTGAATTGGAACAGTACTTGGGCTGCGACTGATGACGTTTCACAAGTCCACAAGAACACAAGTACAGACAAGAACACAGATTGAGAAAGGCCTTCAGTCTACATAATCATGGGAAAGACTGCTGACTTGACTTATGTCCAGAAGACAGTCATTGACACTCTCCACAAGGAGGCTGAGCCACAAAAGGTCATTGCTAAAGAAGCTGCTTGTTCAGAGAGTGCTGTATCCAAGCATATTCATAGAAGTTGAGTGGAAGGAAAGTGTGGTAGGAAAAGGTGCACCAGCAAAAGGGATAACCGCAGCCTTGAGAGGATTGTCAAGCAAAATCCATTCAAGAATTTGGGGGAGCTTCACAAGGAGTGGACTGAGGCTGGAGTCAGCGCATCAAGAGCCACTACGCACAGACCAACCCTAGGCACGGGCTAATGTCGCATTCCTTGTGTCAAGACACTCCTGAACCAGAGACATCAGAAGCGTCTTACCTGGGCTGTGGAGAAAAATAACTGGACTGTTGCTCAGTGGTCCAAAGTCCTCTTTTCAGATGAAAGTAAATTTTGCAAGTCATTTGGAAATCAGGGTCCCAGAGTCTGGAGGAAAAGTGGAGAGGCACAGATTCCACATGGCTTGAAGTCCAGTGTGAAGTTTCCAGTCAGTGATGATTTGGGCTGCCATGTAATCTGCTGGTGTTGGTCCACTGTGTTTTCTGAAGTCCACAGTCAACACAGCCATCTAGCAGGACATTTAAGAGCACTTCATGCTTCCTTCTGTTGACAAGCCTTATGGAGATGCTGATTTCATTTTCCAGCAGGACTTGGCACCCACACTGCCAAAGGTACCAAAAGCTGGTTCAATGACCATGGTGTTACTGTGTTTGACTGGCCAGCAAACTGGCCCGATCTGAAGCCCATAGAGAATCTATGGAGTATTGTCAAGAGGAAGATGAGAGACACCAGACCCAACAATGCAGATGACCTGAAGGCTGCTATCAAAGCAACCTGGGCTTCCATTACACCTGAGCAGTGCCACAGGCCGATGGCCTCCATGCCACGTCGCATTGATGCAGTAATTCATGCAAAAGGAGGCCCAAGCAAGTATTGAGTGCATAGAAATGAAGATACTTTTCAGAAGCCTGACATTTCTGTTTAAAATATCCTTTTTTTTATTGATCTTACATAATATTCTAATTTTCTGAGACACTGAATTTTAGGTTTTCATTATCTATAGCCACAATCATCAAAATTTCAAGAAATAAAGGCTTGAAATATTTCACTCTGTGTAATCAGTCTATATAACATATGGGTTTCACTTTCTGAAATGAGTGACAAAAAATATAGAACTTTTTCATGATATTCTAATTTTATGAGATGTAGATGTAGGGGTCACATCCTGCAGATACAGGGGTAGGTCTATATGTCGATGTAGTTGTCACATCCTGCAGATAGGGGTCAGCAGCTTCAGGTAATGTTCACATCAACCATCAGAACAGGAAATGGTGTGACTGTTGGTGACAGACTGGTTTGAGCTGGTTTGAGTGTTTCTCTAACTGCTGATCCTTGATTTTCACGCTCAACAGTCTCTAGATTTTACTCAGAAGTGCGAAAAACAAAATCAAACAGTGAGCTGTGTTTCTGCATATGATCCAACAGAACCTTCGGGATGTGATAGACGGAGATTCGCAGCATCAATGTGCAGGAGCTGTGCGATGGAGTCATGTGTACAGCAGAGCAGTGCAGAATGTTAAAGGAATGTTTCCAAAGGGAGGCCCCGCCCATGTACTGTAGTGTTCCTAAAGTGCTTAGTGAGTGTATATTTAATATTGTTTAAGTATATTCTGCTTTATGAACCTATATTTATCAGGATTCACGAATGTCACTAATGTGTTGTTTCCGTCCAGCAGAGGGCAGTCTGACAATGTGGAGAAGAATCTTCAATTGTCACACAGCACAACACAACACATGCATTCATGCAGTGACAGTAACCAACACACACACACGTCGGATGCTGCTGCTGAAATGGTTTCTCTGCATTTAACTCATCCTGGCTTGTCCTTCCTCCGGGGGGGCAGCCAGGAGCAGTTAGTACAGGAGGTGGTCTGGTGCTGAAGGAAGTGGTCTGGTGGTACAGGAGCTGGTCTGGTGCTACAGGAAGGGGTCTAGTGCTATAAGAAAGTGGTCTGATGATACAGGAAGTGGTCTGGTGCTACAGGAAGTGGTCTGGTGCTACAGGAGGTGGTCTGGTGCTACAGGAGATGGTGTTGTGGTACAGGAAGTGGTCTGGTGCTACAGAAGTGGTATGATTCTTCAGGAGGTGGTGTTGTGTCCCATGGCAGCTGGTGCGGGAGGCAGTGCAGAGGGACATGAAGGTGATGATGAAGAGCTGCAGCGTGGACCTGGTGACGCAGACCGACCAGAAGGTGGAGCAGCTGATAGTCAAGTCAGTGAAGGAAAAGTTCCCCACACACAGGTACTACGTAGTCCTCAGCAGAGTACATAGTACTACTGTAGTAGTACTTACCCTTACCCTACTAACCAAAGCTACTGACCCAAACCTACTGATAAAACTTACTGATCAAATCTACTGACCCCAATCTACTGATCAAATCTACTGACCCAAACCTACTGACCAAAACCTACTAACCCCAATCTACTGATCAAACCCATTGACCCAGACCTACTGACCCAAATCTGACCAAACCTACTGACTCAAATCTACTGACCCAAACGTCAAGTAGCTTTACACCCAAATGTAGAGAAACATAGCATCAATGTGCAAGTGGTGGACCACAGAGGCTGGGCCGAACATATTTGATATGTATTTAATATATATTTGATGTATATATGTATATGTAATTGATGTATTAGCTATTATCATACAGTTTATTGGTTTACTGATGAGTCTGTGCTCTGCAGCTTCATAGGGGAGGAGTCGGTGGCGGCAGGAGAGCCCTGCGTCCTGAGCGACGCCCCCACCTGGATCGTGGACCCAGTGGACGGGACCACCAACTTCGTTCACGGGTCAGTCATAACAATACATGTACAGCCCATAATACTCATTGTAGTCTGGCCTGAAGCATGTATAGCCCATAATACTCACTGTAGTCTGGCCTGGACAAATTTAAAACAAGACATTTCTATTGGAACTGTAACATGAAGCAAAAGCACAACATGTAATTAAAAGAAATTCCACTGCTGCTGCCATTTGAGAAATGGTCTTCTGTGGATTCTACTTCCTGATTCCTGAAAGTGTCCAACAGCCAAATCTAAATGAAATCAGTACCTCACTTCCTGTGCAGCAGTATCACTTCCTTGCCTGTTTCTTACTGTTTATTAAACCAGCTTTTACCTACTCGGTTTTATTCCTGATGCTAACTGGTGAAACATGTCTTGGCAGATTCCCTTTTGTTGCCGTTTCCATCGGCTTTGCTGTGAACAAACAGGTCAGAAAGGTGTTTTATATAATTATTATATTTATACAAACAAATATCATAGCTAGATAAACCAGTTTCTTACTGTTTCACTCCTGCTTGTTTTGCTGACTGGTTCCAGCTGCTCTTCGGGGTGGTCTACAGCTGCATGGATGACAGGATGTTCTCTGCTCTGAGAGGGGGAGGAGCCTTCTGCGACCACCAGCCACTCAGGGTGTCTGACCAGACCGGTGAGCAAGGCAGCAACAGCAGGGGTTAGGGGTTCTATTCCTTAGAACAAGGCAGCAGCACTAAGTGTTGGGGGGGTCTGTTCCTTAGAGCAGGGCTGCGGGGTTGGGGTTGTGTTCCCTGGAGCAAGGCACTAACAATTGCAGGTTGGGGGTTATGTCGTGGGCCTGATCACCGACTGCGATGAGAAGGCCTACCGCGAGGAGGTGGCTGACCTGTCACTCTGGTGCCAGGACAACAGCCTCCACCTGAACGTCAGCAAAACCAAGGAGCTGATTGTGGACTTTAGGCGTGGATCACAATCGAGGACGCACGCGCCGTTGTGGATTAATGGGACTTCTGTCGATAGGGTGAGCAGCTTCAGATATCTGGGAGTCCACATCACAGAGGACTTAACATGGACTGTTCATACAGACACTCTGGTGAGAAAGGCGAGGCAGCGTCTCTACCACCTCAGGCAGCTGAGGAAATTCCGGGTCTCGGTGAGGATCCTCAAGTCCTTCTACTCTGGAGCAGTGGAGAGCATCCTGACAGGCAACATCACTGCCTGGTTTGGGAACTGTACTGCCCAGGACAGGCGGGCCCTGCAGAGGGTGGTGCGTTCAGCTGAACGTACCACTGGAACTACCCTCCCTCCCTGCAGGAGTTATACACCAGGAGGTGTAGTAGCAGAGCCCGTAGGATCATGAAGGATCCTCATCACCCCAACAACGGACTGTTTCAGCTGCTGCGGTCAGGCAAGCGCCTCCGCAGTCACGCAGCGAGAACAGAGAGACTGAGACGGAGTTTCTTCCCTCAAGCCATTAGAACTGTCAACGCTGACCTCACCAGGGGTCCTAACTGAGCCATGCACTAGGCTCCACTACCTACTGTACTGTATGTAGCATACTGTACCGCATACTGTATCACTGTTCAGGGTTGTTCGTGATGCCGTATTGCTGCGCCGTACTGTTGTATACTGTGCTGTATTATCCCAAACACTACCTCACACTATTCACATTCACATGCCACTTTAATTCACATGCCACTTTAAATGCACATATCTGTATATACATAGGCATATTCCCTCTATCTATTCCATTTTATTTCAATTTATTTTTTATTGTATTTTATTCTATATATTTTTTATCTTATTCTATAAGTATTCCACTTACTGTATTACGTTTTAGGAGTCAGTTAGTCGGTCTATTAGAAAGTAATTTTCTACTTTTTATTTTATTTTATTTTAGTACTTTTTCCTAGGACTTATTGTGTGCTATCACCGGGTGCGTTGCATTACATTTCACTGCATATATGTATGGAAGTATGTATATGTATGTGACAAATAAAAATCTTGAATCTTGAATCTTGAAATGTTCCCTGGAGCAAGGCACTAACAATTGCAGGTTGGGGGTTCTGTATATGTATGTGACAAATAATGTGTTGAACTTGCTCTTCCCAGACATCCACCAGTCTATCGTGGCCACAGAGTTCGGATCCTGCCGAGACCCAGACGTTGTGGACAAGATCTTCAGCAGCATGAAGAGGATCCTGAGCCTCCCTGTGCATGGGTAGATATCATAACTAGTTATTAGATATCATAACTAGTTATTCAGAAAATATCACCGAAACCCTATCAAGTAGATATGACCTAGATATTAAAATATAATTAACTAGGACAAAACATTAGATATGAACTCAGTGTTGTGTCCGTAGCATCCGGGGCGTGGGCACGGCCGCCCTCAACCTGTGCCTGGTGGCGTCAGGCAGCGTGGAGGCCTACTATGAGATCGGGGTCCACTGCTGGGACTATGCAGCCGGAGCACTGATCGTGGAGGAAGCTGGAGGGGTCCTCATGGATGTGGATGGTACAGATTAATTAGACATAATGACCCTCTGGCTGTACGTTATTCCTCATGTAATGACCCTCTGGCTGTATGTTATTCCTCACATAATGACCCTCTGGCTGTACGTTATTCCTCATGTAATGACCCTCTGGCTGTATGTTATTCCTCACATAATGACCCTCTGGCTGTATGTTATTCCTCACATAATGACCCTCTGGCTGTATGTTATTCCTCACATAATGACCCTCTGGCTGTATGTTATTCCTCACGTTATTCCTCACGTAATGACCCTCTGGCTGTATGTTATTCCTCACGTAATGACCCTTTGGCTGTACGTTATTCCTCACGTAATGACCCTTTGGCTGTACGTTATTCCTCACGTAATGACCCTTTGGCTGTACGTTATTCCTCACGTAATGACCCTCTGGCTGTATGTTATTCCTCACATAATGACCCTCTGGCTGTACGTTATTCCTCACGTTATTCCTCACATAATGACCCTCTGGCTGTATGTTATTCCTCACGTTATTCCTCACATAATGACCCTCTGGCTGTATGTTATTCCTCACGTTATTCCTCACGTAATGACCCTCTGGCTGTACGTTATTCCTCACGTAATGACCCTCTGGCTGTACGTTATTCCTCACGTAATGACCCTCTGGTTGTACGATATTCCTCACATAATGACCTTTTGGCTGTATGTTTTTCCTCACGTAATGACCCTCTGGCTGTATGTTATTCCTCACGTAATGACCCTTTGGCTGTATGTTTTTCCTCACGTAATGACCCTCTGGCTGTATGTTATTCCTCACGTAATGACCCTTTGGCGCTACGTTATTCCTCACGTAATGACCCTTTGGCTGTACGTTATTCCTCACGTAATGACCCTCTGGCTGTACGTTATTCCTCACGTAATGACCCTCTGGTTGTACGATATTCCTCACGTAATGACCCTTTGGCTGTATGTTATTCCTCACGTAATGACCCTTTGGCTGTATGTTATTCCTCACGTAATGACCCTCTGGCTGTATGTTATTCCCACGTAATGAACCTTTGGCTGTACGTTATTCCTCACGTAATGACCTTCTGGCTGTGTGTTATTACCTGTTACAGGCGGCCCTCTGGACCTGATGTCCAGGAGGGTGTTGGCTGCAAACTGCCGGAGCATTGCAGAACAGCTGGTGCAGCAGATCCAGATTTTCAGTCCTGAGAGAGACGATGCCGACACTGAATCAGGAGCAGCTCGTGACCTTAAATTTCATTAGACTTTTAATAATTTAATCTCAGTAATTATATTTATATGACCTACGCAGTAAGTTTACACTGAAAGTATTTATAAATATGCTGCGTCACTTATTTTCCAATAAACAAGAAAACCAAGTTCAAGTTGTTTGGTCTTAATTAATTTATCAAAGTTTTAATACATTTGAATATATTATAAATTAGGACACATTCGGGTATGGGGGTGGGAGGAGTTATTTAGGTATGGGAGGAGTCATCTGAAGGTGGTAGGGGATATCTGGACTGGAGTCATCTGAAACGTTCTTTCGCTTGTCGTTTCAATGCGACTGGATGGTCCCAGATGTGACCTCTGACCTCATCTGAGATCCGTTCGATCGAGCACCTCCAAAAGGCCACACTGCCCGAGCCCAGGGCTAAGCATAGGGTACCCAGGGGTCCCATTAATAATTCTGGTGTCCTGGTAACACAAAACAAAGGGTGTGATAAGTAGCATCGCTTTGTCTTTGGCCTAAAACTGAGATTATTCACATCCATTATAAATGAGTCAAATTTGCCTTGATATAAATATGAATATGAATACAATGAACCCATCAATACAATATTAAAAAGGCCATTAGCCATCTCCCATTATTTCGACATACATCTTGTTAACTTTGTTATGGTCACCATGACTTTGTAAAAACATGAAAGTCTATCAGTAGTAGACGATTGAACAGCTTTTTGGTGGACGCTGCCTGGCCAACAGATACTGATGGTAATGAAACACATTATTTTGATAAAACTACTGATCAAGATAACGCCATAAATCATCAGACCTGGTGTAGCCTACAGGCTACATATAGACACAATGTATGTGTATTAATCATAGAACTCTTACATCAAAGCTATTAATGCCTACCGAGAGTAAACCATGGCCTGGAGCACCCAAGAATGTCATCCCTTTGGATTATAATATTCAGCATCAATTTGGATGTGTGAGCCATCGACTGCTCCTGTGCACTGGGGGAACCTTCCTCAAACCCTTCCATGACCTCATGAAGCCGTTCACCTTTCAGAGATCAGATGTAACGACCAGAGGGGCGTGCATCAGCCACCTCGTGAACAGTTGGTCCAACAGAGGTTTTTAGTCCAAACATAAGGGGCACCGCTCGCTACCACAAGCCAGTGGTGATGTACCACAACGCCCCTGCCACCCTGAGCACAGACCGGGTGCTGGAGGTGGGTGTGCTGGCGCTGGAGCTTCTATGTTGCCCGGAGGAATGTTTTGGCGTTCTGAAGTTGAGTTCCAGTTGGTGAAGGTCTCGCTCCAACATAAACCCACCACAGCATCCACACTACAGTCTTTAAAATGGCCGACCGCTAAATATAATAAGACATAAATAACAAAACTGATTCCCATGAAGCCAGCGCCATTTCACCACAAAGTAATTTTAATATTTGCAGTGAACATGAGATCCCATGCCAGATCCGGCCACAGTGCTCACATTCCAGTGTCCAATCAGGATGCTCGGTGTTTGATCCGATCTGGAGTGTCACCGGGCCCCGAATCCCTCCGTTTGAACAGAATGCTGCTGTCTAATTGGCTGAACACGTCCATTCATTAGTCTCTGTGGTGGATGGGATGGTTTGAGCAGCCACACCTGATGCTCGTTGGTTGGGCTAACGAGCAGCAGGTTAAAACCGCGTCCCCACACTCACCCAGGAGAGGAGTCCTGTCATCACATGTTCCATCTGCTCCTAGCTTGTTCCAGCTAGCCTCCTCACTACAATAAATTGCTCCTGGCTTGTTCCACCTAGCCTCCTCACTACAATAAATTGCTCCTGGCTTGTTCCACCTAGCCTCCTCACTACAATAAATTGCTCCTGGCTTGTTCCACCTAGACTCCTCTCTACAATAAACTGGTGTCTACAACCCATCGTCTTCTGTGTCTCTGTGCTGGAGGGCCCTGAAACGCCACTGGGGTGGTGTGTGGTAGTGAAACTGCCACAGTCTTTAATATAAACTTGAACATTACTTTCATTCCTCCTCCCTCCCTGTAGTGTTTCAACTCCCAGTTTCAGCTGGTTAAGCTGGTTAAGCTGGTTATGGTAGTTAAGGTAGTTAAACTGGTCCACGATGCCTGGTAGCATGCAGCAGGGGGCGTTACAGGAGGTCATTGTGGCTGCTCAGGGGTTTCTTCAGAGGAACGCTTTGTAGAAGAGCCTGGAAGAAGAAACAGTTTAACTTCAGGTTAGTTGAACTATTTAACCATTTATCTGCATGTTCATGTTTTGAGTTTTTTGAGACTAACCCAGACTAAACTCTGAAGCTTAAAAACAGTTCAGTTTACTTATTGAAAGGCTTGAGCTTAACCCGGTAAGAGTTGAACCTTTTTAAACCCTAGGTTAACACCGTATGAACCCTCTGAGCCCAGCGGGAGCGTGCACCGTCCCATCCTGTGGGCAACATGTTTAATGAACGCTCATAAAAACAGAACAGGGCTAGAAGCATGATCAACAAACAGTTCTGGATACTAGATTCCAACGTAACATTGGAGCCCTAAATCACAGCCCTTGCCGTAGCGTCAGGTGGATGCACATCTGGAACGATTTCATGCCATGCCTTTCCTTTTGGCTCACTCTAAAGTTTATACCTGCCCCAGCGTGAGGGTGCGAGGGGAGTGCGTGATGTACATGACATCAGCAGGTGGTGGTGCCGTGGTGCGTGGGGACCTACGCGATGTTGTGAACTTGGCGCGAGGAGCATTCCCTGGAAACGCATTGGACGTGATGGGAGATCAGTGTCGTGTTGGTTTATTTGTTGGACAACATTGAACCACAGAAGTCAGATGTGAAATTCCAATTCTACAGATAACTGCTTGACGCAGAGACTAAATGGTAAACGCAAACAGCTCAACTCAGGTTGGGTGATTTTATTGTAAATGAACAGGGTCGTTGTAAAGTTCTGTTTACAGGTAAAAGGAGATGTTTTAATTGATGTTTATGTGCAGTTTCTTTATGGAGAGTCTTGCAATGAGGCAGAATAATTACACATTGTGACTCAGTTGTAGAATGGAACGGTTCAGTCAGTTCCTCTGTCATGAAGAGCTGAGCAGGGCAGGGGTTCGAACCCCCTCTCCTGGCTCCATGCACCCAGCCGACAAACCAACTCCTTTTCCGTGGTCTCATCGCTTTAACCGCCGTGAACAACACCTCTTCCTCGGCTCAAGCTCGGATGCTGTGCGTGCAGCCATGTTTTCTGTTCAGCGTCTTCTTCATGTACAACTTCCTGCTTCACCAGGTACGTTCACTCTACTGCCACCTGCTTTCTGACAATACCGCAATGGAGAATGTGCCAGACAGACGCCCTGCACTCTCTGCCTGGCACAGAGGTATAACCAGGGCTGAACCCTGACCAGACCCTAACCGGGTTCACCTGATCAACCTGTTGGTCCAGTTAAGGGTCACTGCACCACTGACCAGTAGGAGGCGCTGCATGTACAGAGGCTCCTCCTCTTGCGCTTCCTGTTTGGGGGCAGCGATGCACCAACGCTGAAACTCCGCCTCCAGCTCGCTGCGGCTGAACAGAACCACCGGGTCCAGAAGGTTCTGCTGGACCTGATCCACCAGGTGCTCCTTGTAGTGCAACCTGGAAACCAGCCCTGGGTCATACTAGGAATACTGGAAATAGTGGTTTATAGTGAGTATACTGGTGTGGTACTGGTGTCCTACTGGTGTGGTACTGGTGTGGTACTGGTGTCTTACTGGTGTGGTACTGGTGTGGTACTGGTGTCCTACTGGTGTGGTACTGGTGCCCTACTGGTGTCCTACTGGTGTCTTACTGGTGTGGTACTGGTGTGGCACTGGTGTTCTACTGGTTTGGTACTGGTGTCCTACTGGTGTCTTACTGATGTGGTACTGGTGTTGTACTGGTGTCTTACTGGTGTCGTACTGGTGTCCTACTGGTGTGGTACTGATGTGGTACTGGTGTCCTACTGGTGTGGTACTGGTGTCCTACTGGTGTGGTACTAGTGTCCTTTGGTCCTTACTGGCAGAGCCCCCCCTGGTTGCAGGTGGCGGGGCGGGAACAGGCCTCCTCCATGCGGCTGATGTGGTATTGATATTCTACTGGTGTGGTACTGGTGTGGTACTGGTGTCCTACTGGTGTCCTACTGGTGTGGTATTAGAGTTCTACTGGTGTGGTGCTGGTGTGGTACTCGTGTCCTACTGGTGTGATACTGGTGTCCTACTGGTGTGGTATTAGAGCCCTACGGGTGTGATACTGGTGTCCTACTAGTGTGGTACTGGTGTCCTACTAGTGTGGTATTAGAGCCCTACTGGTGTGATACTGGTGTCCTACTGGTGTGGTATTAGAGTCCTACTGGTGTGATATTGGTGTCCTACTGGTGTGGTATTAGAGCCCTACTGGTGTGGTATTGATGTCCTACTGGTGTGGTACTGGTGTGGTACTGGTGTCCTACTGGTGTGGTATTAGCGTTCTACTGGTGTGGTGCTGGTGTGGTACTCGTGTCCTACTGGTGTGATACTGGTGTCCTACTGGTGTGGTATTAGAGCCCTACTGGTGTGATACTGGTGTCCTACTAGTGTGGTATTAGAGCCCTACTGGTATGATATTGGTGTCCTTCTGGTGTGGTATTAGAGCCCTACTGGTGTGGTACTGGTGTCCTACTGGTTCTTACTGGCAGAGCCCCCCCTGGTTGCGGGCGCTGGGGCGGGAACAGGCCTCCTCCATGGGGCTGTTTTCCTCTGCAAGCTGCAGAACTGGACATGCACCTCCTGCAGCTTCAGGGAAATCTGATCAATAATCAATAACCCCAATTACACCTCAAGGTAAAATGGAACATGGTGCCCAGATTTGAAGGGGTTGTATCTGAATAACAACAAAAATTAAATAAATTCAATTACTTTTTTAATGTTATGATTAACATGTCACCTTGAATCTAACTGTAAGGGGTCAGATGTGTATAGTAGAAATAGGAAGAACCTACAGTACCTGCACTCGGCCACGAGGGGGAAACTCTGTAAAACTGAAACAAAACCACGTTCACTTGTCAGGTCACCATGGTTACCGCAGTTTATTACACAATGAAACTGCCAAGACTATAGCATGTATTAACACACATTATCAACGCCAACCCTAACCCTACTGTAGCAGTTATCAATTCAATACACCTTATCCGGCTTGAAGGACTGATTCACACCAAGAAGCAGCACCGCTACCTGCAGCAGCTGGAGGAGCCGGCTGCTGCTCCAATCCCTGAGGTGGTACAGACAGTTCCTGGGATGATGTGCATGGAGGCCCTTAGCGCTGCAGGAGGCGGAGAAGCTGCAGCTCTGTTGGGACACAACATGGAACCTTGTAGACGATCAAGATGGTCCAGTGAGCACCATCTACCATCAGGAGTTTTATCTCATAACATCTGCTTGTGCATTTAGAATAGTGTTGGCTGCAGCGCTCACGGCTCCCAGGCTGAAGGTCTGGCTGCAGCTCCCACAGAAGTGATGCTGACACTGGGAGCACCTGAAGTGGAGACACCCCCCCCTGGACAGGTGGAAGAGCAGTCGGCAGTTTGGACACTCTGCAACAGAGTTAACACAGCGCTTAGCTGGGAGGTCTGTAGAGTACTGGTGGTGGTGGTAGTTAGTCACTGGGAGGCCTGTCCTGTGCTGGTTGTGGTAGTTAGTCACTGGAAGGCCTTTCCTGTACTGTTGGTGGGAGTTAGTCAATAGGAGGCCTGTATGGTACTGGTGGTGGTAGTTAGTCACTGGGAGGCCTGTCCTATACTGGTGGTGGTAGTTAGTCACTGGGAGGCCTGTACAGTACTGGTAGTGGTAGTTAGTCACTGGGTGGCCTGTAGGGTAGAAGTGGTGGTAGTTAGTCACTGGGAGGCCTGTACAGTACTGGTAGTGGTAGGTAGTCACTGGGAGGACTGTAGGGTACTGGTGGTGGAGCTGAGAAAGTGATTTTTACAGCTTCTCCTCAGATTAGGCATTTGAAGAACACTTCCTGATGAGCTGGTGTCTGTTAACAATATTTTATCTATTTATTTGAATATGCTTCAAAGGTATGGATGAATATTTTTCACATTTTGTCGTCTCTGCCCAGAGCAACACCCCTCAGCCTCACTGGCTTCACTTTAGTTAGCATGTTCGAGGTTCTCTCAGATCCTACCGATGTGGCTCCGGCTCGGCAGCTGCAGCGTCCGGCGCTCCGGCTCATTGCGGAGCTGCCACCGTTTAAACTCCTCACAGGAAACTCCCTGGTGCTGGGGGGCCCACTGCACAGAGATTGAAATCATAGTTGTAAATATGGTCGCAAGTGGCCATTAACAGGATTCAAGATCATTTGGTGCAAGCTTTACAGAGACATGAGCTAGGTGGAGCTCAGTGGATTCTTTGACTCTGTTGCGGAGCACTTTTGCATGGATACACGGACCAAGAGTAATGGCCTTTTTAACGTTAAAATTTTAACTTTTAACTTAAGCGCCACCATCTGGCCAATCTGGATAATATTTGTTTGTGAACCATTTGCAACAGAATATCTATGCATGTGCCAAATTTCATATCACCATCATTTACCATCTCACTGGAAATTGCGCATTTCTCAAGAACCGGAAAAGGGAATTTTACAAAAACAATAGGGTTTCACCCCTACGGGTCTCAATCCCTAATTAGAGATATGAGATTAGACCAAATAATATTATAATGTAATTAAATAACCTATATGATTTAGGGTCAGAGATATGAGATTAGGGATATGAGATTACAGCAGATGAGATGAATTGTGATTAGATTATAGATATGATGAGATTATAGATATGATGAGGTTAGAGATATGAGGTTAGTTATGATGAGATTTGAGATATGAGGTAAGAGATAAAATGAGATTAGAGATATGATGAGATTCGATGAGGTTAGAGATATGATGAGGTTAGAGGTATGAGGTTAGATATGAGGTTAGAGTTATGAGATTAGAGATATGAGGTTAGAGTTATAATGAGATTAGAGATATGATGGTAAGAGATATGAGGTTAGAGATATGATGAGGTTAGAGATATTAGGTTAGATATGAGGTTAGAGTTATGATGAGATTAGAGATATGAGGTTAGAGTTATAATGAGATTAGAGATATGAGGTTAGTTCAGGTGCTGCTTGGTGTGTTACACTTACTGCAGATCGACATTTAGAGCAAGTTGTTTTCTTACAGTTTGGACATTTCATCATCAGCTGCTCAGCTTCATGCAGCACGCCGAATGAGCACTGCACACACCACACACACACACACACACACACACACACACACACACACACACACACACACTAAAATATCATATATTTAGTTTTTCATCTGTGTTCTGTGGAATTCTTGTGTGGTATGACATTGGTAGGGAATAACCTTTATCTGCACTTTATTGGGGAAATTTCAACCTATGACGTTACTTTTTTCGGAACCCAAATCTCGGATATTATCAGCCTACCGCTATATGGGTCGGGTGGTACATTTCTAGAGCTTTCCCACGGATTACTAGTCCCCCCAACTCTGCAGCTTGCTTACATGAGCACACCAGCAGAAGTTTGGCATTTCCTGCAGCGCTCGGTCTCTCAGCTTCTCCTGAAACAGCTGGTGGCTCTGAGGACCGAGATGGTGTCTGATCTGCAGGAGACACCCAGCCGGGTCAGAACCAGAGGATGGGTTAGCATCAAACAGCAGCCTCAAAGCATGGAGTCCAGATGGTGTCCTGTCTCCCACCTGGGTTTCCTGTCTCCCACCTGGGTGTCCTGTCTCTGGTTGTCCTGTCTCCCACCATGTTGTCCTGTCTCCCACCATGTTGTCCTGTCTCCCACCAGGGTGTCCTGACCCTGGGTATCCTGTCTGAATGTCTTATCCCTGTCTCCCACATGGTTGTCCTGTCTCCCACCTGGTTGTCCTGTCTCCCACCTGGTTGTCCCTGTCTCCCACCTGGGTGTCCAGCAGGTTGAAGTAGTCCATGCTTTGCTCCCAGCCTCCACAGCCTCTGATCTCAGGCTGGCTGCAGAGTGGACAAACCAGCTTGTCAATGCTCTTCTCCCTGATGGCGGCTGAGAAGTAGGTCTTGAAACAGGTCTCACAGAAGGAGCAGGAGCAGTGGGTCATGGTGACCATCTGAAGAAGAACGTCAATTCACAAACATCTCATTTGTTCAACTGACCCTTGGTGCTCCCGTCCAGACAGGGATCATTACCTTACTGAAGGACAGCTGCTCGGCACAGATTGGACAGCTGTGAGACAGGTATCGGAGAGCGGAGGACAGGTCTCTGTTGGACTGGACCGCCTCCAGAACGTCGTCCGGGTTGAAACATTGACCTTCCATGGCCAATAAGCTGCCAAACGTGGCAGCTTTGTCTGGGGGAAGGCTAGCCTGGAGCAGGAGCTGAGAAAGGAAGGTAGATATGAGAGAAACAGGAAGGAAGTAAGCTTAGAAGCTTCCACCCTGTTCCTCACCTGGTCATGCTCTGGTCTCTTAGGCTGGTTCTGGGTCTTGTCAGGGTCATGGAGTGCTTGGTCTGTCCACAACCAGAACCAGACAGAATCGGTCAGTCATACCAAAACAGGAAAAAAAACCACCAAAGACTGTTTTTGACAAAATAAATCATTTGGATATTTAATTTCTTCTGACCTCTAGTGGGGGTGGTCTGACCTCTGGTGGCAGTCATCTGGCTGAGCTGCATGTTCCTCAATAGCGGGCTCACACTCTCTGGCAATTAGTGATGAGAAGTTGGCCTATTTTAAGGGATTGGTTTCTTGACAAGTGACTCAGTAAATAGATCTAATTTTCAGTCTCTTGGTGTATTTGATTCAGTTTAACGAGTCAGAGGAGTCTGTTCAGCTCTGAGTTGTGAACAGATCAGAACAGAACAGTTTAGACTCTGAGTCGCTGCATTTACTGAATCCCCAGCAAACGACTCTTCTGTTGGAGTGACTCCAGAATCAAATACCAATTTTACACCGAAATCAGTGGGTAAACCCGCTAAAAATAGGCGGCTGGCGCCTTTCCCATTGCCAGGAGATATGCCGTTCTTTTTTTTTTCTGGGGTGTCACATTTGACGTCACAAACACGCTGGAAAAGGGGCGTGTCATGGTTCAAGTGTGATTGGGAAATAAAACAGTAAAGGAGACAGCAACTTATCAAACAACATAAAACTGTAAAACTTTACAACACTACAATGGAAGCAGCATGGAGTATCCATGCCGGTGCACCGGTCCTTCATCTGCAGGGAGCGGAGAGGCTCCGCCAGTGCGGAGACCGACTTGGGGCAGTGCTGCAGTCCTTCGGAGCCCAGCGGGGAGCGTGGGGGTTCTCCGATGTGGTCCCCACGGAGCGATTCTCTCACTCAAAACATTTCATGGTCCCATGGGAAAAAAGTCATTAAATTCTGATTTTGGGTTCTAAATGGGATATGAAATGATGGAATGATACACAGATATTCATGTCTATTTACTCGCCAACGTCCGGACCCACTTCAACATGCGTCACATTGCCATGCGTCGCAGTGGCCAAAATTAGCGGGTCGGTGTCATGTTTCCATCAGAGCCTATCAGAGCCGGAACCGATAAAAACCTGTGTCTATTGCAGGGTTCCCACAGATGACTAATGCCAGATGTTAGTGGGTGTAACCGGGTGTTTTGTGCAGTGAGAAAGGGGTAAAAGATTGAATCACTACAAATGAATCATTTCACTTGCATCACTACCTGGAATTAAGATAAGGCTTACAGGTCTCAGGGAAAATTCAAGTGTTAGTGCAAGTAAAAAAGAGAGAAAACTAAAATATAATCAATAATATTTTAAATTGTGTTATCCCACGACTCTGTGAATCCTGCGTTCTTGTTTGTCAGTAGCAGCAACCAGCTGTCAGTTATTTCTGAATAATGACTGCTGTGTTTGTAAGACTGTAGCCACGGCAACCACTTCTCGTCCTGGTTCCTCATATCGCTCCATCTACATGCTGGGGATGGTAACTCAGGAGGTAGAGCTGGTGGTCTAGTGATCCAAAGGTTGCTGGTTGGATCCCAGGCTCCTCCTGCTAGCATGCTGTAGTGTCCTTGAGCAAGACACTTAACCCCTAATTGCTCCTGATGGCTGCGTCCGTCGGTGTTTGAACAATTGTAAGTCGCTTTCGATAAAAGCGTCTGCTAAATGACTAAATGTAAAATGTAAATGTTCTCTCTAAGGCTCCTCCCCTGGTCTTCCTCTGGTCTCTAAGGCTCTTCCTTCGAGACAGGAGGAGGAGCCTGGGAGGAGTGCTGACTCCACCTCACCTGGTGATGGAGGGGGGAACAGTGGCCTGGGGGAGGAGGAGGGGGGAGGAGCACTGAAGTCTATCCCCAGCAGCTCCTCAGTGTACGACCTCTGCATGCCCTGGCCACTTCTCTCTGATTGGCGATCAGCTGCTGCAGGGGAGGGTCAAGTGGGTTTAGGTGATTAAATGTCACAAACACATGAATATTAATTTTACAATTATTTTTCATAACTTTAGTTACTGTATAAATAACTGTTTAAAACGAAGACTATCAGGAGGAACGAGAAATAAACATCAAGGTGAAACACAGTAGAAGACGCACGTAAACACTACAAATTAGTACAACAAACCAGTACCACCAACCGTTACTGGTACCACTAACCAATACAACTAAGCAGTACTGTTCCAGTACCATTAACCAGTACTAGTATTACTAACCACTATAGTCCCAGTAATCAGTATTGTGCCAGTACCACTAACCAGTAGCACTAACCACTTACCTGGTAAGTTGGAAATAAGAGACGGACGTCTGGAGCTGAAAGGACACAGAGCTGATGTTGAAACATCTGGACTAGCATTTAGCTTCTAGTAACATTTAGCTTCTGGTAGCATTTAGCTTCTGGTAGCATTTAGCTTCTGACATGGATTTAGAAGCAGATGTTGTGAAAGATATTGATATTATTGTGACGAAACAGTAAAGGCTATTTACCATGACACTCCAAGCGGGACAGGGAGCGTGGCATACAGGGGCGTGGCCTGCTGGAAGGCCCGCCTCATCTCAGCAACAAGTCCTGATAGGCTGGACACATCCTTGGGGTGGGGGGGGGGGGGTTAACATAAAACGAAGGCAGCTTTAAACCTTTTTTAGTCAAACCCTAACCCTGTAACCCAAACCATGACCATAACCATAACCATAACTCTGCACCCCAAACCATAACCCTGCACCCCAAACCATAACCGTGCACCCCAAACCATAACCATAACCCTGCACCTCAAACCAGACACCCCAAACCTTAACCATAACTTTGAACCCCAAACCATAACCTGCACCACAAACCGTAACCATAACCCTGCACTCCAAACCATAACCATATCCCTGCACAACAAACCAAAACCATAACCCTGCCTCAAAAGAATAAAAATAACCCTGCAACCCAATATAACCCAAACCCTGCACCCCAAACCAATACCCTGCACCCCAAACCATATCCCTGCACTACAAACCGAAACCCTGCACCCCAAACCATTACCCTTCACCTCAAACCATTACCCTGCACCCCAAACCATATCCCTGCAATACAAACCAAAACCATAACCCTGCCTCCAAAGCATAAACATAACCCTGCAACCCAACTGTAACCATAACCCTGCACCCCAAACCATTACCCTGCACCCCAAACCATAACCTTGCACCCCATTCCATAACCCTGCACCCCAAAGCAAAAACATAACCCTGCAACCCACACTATATCCATAACCCTGCACCCCAAACCATAACCCTGCAACCCAAACTATATCCATAACCTTGCAACCCAAACTATATCCATAACCCTGCACCCCAAACATTTACATTTACATTTACATTTAGTCATTTAGCAGACGCTTTTATCCAAAGCGACTTACAACTGTTCAAACACCGACGGACGCAGCCATCAGGAGCAATTAGGGGTTAAGTGTCTTGCTCAAGGACACTACAGCATGCTAGCAGGAGGAGCCTGGGATCGAACCAGCAACCTTTAGATCACTAGACCACCAGCTCTACCTCCTGAGCTACCATCCCCCCAAACATTACCCTGCACCCAAAACCGTAACCACAACCCTGCACTCCAAACCATAACCAAATCCCTGCACTACAAACCAAAACCCTGCACCCCAAACCATTATCCTGGACCCAAAACCATAACCATATCCCTGCACTAAAAACCAAAACCATAACCCTGCACTCCAAAGCATAAACATAATCCTGCAACCCAACTATGACCATAACCCTTCACCCCAAACCATTATCCTGGAACCAAAACCATAACCACATCCCTGCACTACAAACCAAAACCATAACCCTGCACTCCAAAGCATAAACATAACCCTGCAACCCAACTATGACCATAACCCTTCACCCCAAACCATTATCCTGGAACCAAAACCATAACCACATCCCTGCACTACAAACCAAAACCATAACCCTGCACTCCAAAGCATAAACATTACCCTGCAACCCAACTATGACCATAACCCTGCACCCCAAACCATAACCATAACCCTGCACCCCAAACATAACCCTGCACCCCAAACCAGACACCCCAAACTTTAACCATAACTTTGAACCCCAAGCCATAACCTGCACCACAAAACATAACCATAACCCTGCACTCCAAACCATAACCATATCACTGCACTACAAACCAAAACCATAACCCTGCCTCCAAAGCATAAACATAACCCTGCAACCCAACTATAACCATAACCCTGCACCCCAAACCATTACCCTACACCCAAACCATATCCCTGCACCACAAACCAAAACCCTGCACCCCAAACCATTACCCTTCACCTCAAACCATTACCCTGCACCCCCACCGTAACCATATCCCTGCACTACAAACCAAAACTATAACCCTGCCTCCAAAGCATAAACATAACCCTGCAACCCAACTATAACCAAAACCCTGCACCCCAAACTATTACCCTGCACCCCAAACCATATCCCTGCACTACAAACCAAAACCCTGCACCCCAAACCATTACCCTTTACCTCAAACCATTACCCTGCACCCTAAACTATATCCCTGCACTACAAACCAAAACCATAACCCTGCCTCCAAAGCATAACCATAACCCTGCACCCCAAACCATAACCCTGCACCCCAAACCATAACCCTGCACCCCATTCCATAACCCTGCACCCCAAAGCAAAAACATAACCCTGCAACCCACACTATATCCATAACCCTGCACCCCAAACCATAACCCTGCACCCCAAAGCATAAACATAACCCTGCAACCCACACTATATCCATAACCCTGTACCCCAAACCATAACCCTGCACCCCAAAGCATAAACATAACCCTGCAACCCAAACTATATCCATAACCTTGCAACCCAAACTATATCCATAACCCTGTACCCCAAACATTACCCTGCACCCAAAACCGTAACTACAACCCTGCACTCCAAACCATAACCATATCCCTGCACTACAAACCAAAACCCGGCACCCCAAACCATTATCCTGGACCCAAAACCATAACCATATCCCTGCACTACAAACCAAAACCATAACCCTGCACTCCAAAGCATAAAGATAACCCTGCAACCTAACTATGACCATAACCCTTCACCCCAAACCATTATCCTGGAACCAAAACCATAACCATATCCCTGCACTACAAACCAAAACCATAACCCTGCACCCCAAACCATAACCATAACTCTGCACCCCAAACTATAACCCTGTACCCCAAACCATAACCATGCACCCCAAACCATAACCATAACCCTGCACCCCAAACCATAACCCTGCACCCCAAACCTTAACCATAACTTTGAACCCCAAACCGTAACCTGCACCACAAAACGTAACCATAACCCTGCACTCCAAACCATAACCATATCCCTGCACTACAAACCAAAACCATAACCCTGCCTCCAAAGCATAAACATAACCCTGCAACCCAACCCCAAACCATTACCCTTCACCTCAAACCATTACCCTGCACCCCAAACCCTCACCATATCCCTGCACAACAAACCAAAACCATAACCCTGACTCCAAAGCATAACCATAACCCTGCACCCCAAACCATAACCCTGCAACCCAAAACATAACCCTGCACCCCAAAGCATAAACATAACCCTGCAACCCAAACTATATCCATAACCCTGCAACCCAAACTATATCCATAATCCTGCACCCCAAACCATAACCCTGCACCCCAAAGCAAAAACATAACCCTGCAACCCACACTATATCCATAACCCTGCACCCCAAACTATTACCCTGCACCCAAAACCAGGGGGGCGGTAGCTCAGGAGGTAGAGCTGGTGATCTAGTGATCTAAAGGTTCCCGGTTCGATCCCAGGCTCCTCCTGCTAGCATGCTGTAGTGTCCTTGAGCAAGACACTTAACCCCTTATTGCTCCTGATGGCTGCGTCCGTCGCTGTTTGAATAATTGTAAGTCGCTTTGGATAAAAGCGTCTGCTAAATGACTAAATGTAATAACCCTGCACCCCAAACCATAACCCTGCACCCCAAAGCATAAACATAACCCTGCAACCCACACTATATCCATAACCCTACACCCCAAACAATAACTCTGCACCCCAAAGCATAAACATAACCCTGCAACCCAAACTATATCCATAATCCTGCACCCCAAACCATTACCCTGCACCCAAAACCGTAACCATAATCCTGCACTCCAAACCATAACCATATCCCTGCACTACAAACCATTACCCATTACCCTAAACCATAACCATATCCCTGCACTACAAACCATTACCCTGCACCCCAAACCATTACCCTACACCCCAAACCATAACCATATCCCTGCACTACAAACCAAAACCATAACTCTGCACTCCAAAGCATAAACATAACCCTGCACCCAAAACCATAATAATAAGTCTGTATCCCAAACCATAACCATAACCCTGCACCCAAAACCGTAACCATCACCCTTTTCAGAAGTTCTGATCTTTTGGACACATTGTCCGGAACAATTACAGGAAATGTATGCTGTGAATTCTGCGTAATGCGAGTCTTGCTAGTTAATCTATTGTAGCTAGAAGTACAAGCAACCTACTGTTGTCCAGTTGCTCAGGTAGGAGAGAGTGATGTTGCCATGGAGATCCACGTAGGGACATGCGGGGTTAATCACCATGGAAAAAGATGGACACACGGAACACCTGGGACGGCTGACTGGATGTGTCTCATGGAGCCAGATGCACACTGGGATGTTGTAGACGTTTCCTTGGGAGCCAATCCAGACACAACCAATTCAATGGAGTTCATCAATAAATATTACATATTAATTGTCAACAAGGTGCACTAACTATGTTACCTGGCAACCAAATGTAATAAGCAGATTACTAGGTAGGTAACCAGGGGACTAGGTAAGCAGGTTGGATAAGCAGGTTGCAAGGTAAAGAGGCTGCTAGGTAAGCAGGTTGCTTGGTAAGCAGGGTGCTAGGTAAGAGGGCTGTTTGGTAAGCAGGTTGCTAGATAACCAGGCTGCGAGGTAAGCAGGTTGCTAGGTAGCCATGTTGCTAAGTAATGCCATGGGCACACTGCACGACTTTCAGAGTCGTCAGATCGCTGCACTGTTCACACTACACCACTTTCTGTGTTGTGATAGGGAATCTTGCAGTCTTGTGGTTTCACACTGGATGACTGATCAGTGAAAGGGGGTTACACATAACAAGATCTTTCACAAGGAGGAATCCCCAACGAGTCTGTCGGGTCAAGCTACGTTTTATCATGAAAACACACGCGAGAATTGACACCGGGAATGACACGATACCATGTGCGGAACAGGATAACTCATTTTTTTATTTGATTCTTGATCACTGTAAAAAAAAGAATAAAAGCAAATTTTAAGATTTACATTAAAAACCTAGAGAAGAAAAGTTTAAAAAGGTAAGTTAAGCGTTTCTGGCTGCTGCTCCGGGCACTCCCGTCTCTCAGTCTCCTTCTCGACTCATCCCCTCCCCCCCTCATTAGCTATAGCTTGTTGCGTCACTCCAGACTCGATCCCCACTCGATCCCGACACGACTAGATATTAAACATGCTTGATATCTGGTATCGTTCCGCGAGTGCTCGGACTGCACTGCATGCAGTTCACAGCACACGCTCTTCGCTCACGGGAACGCAAATGATTTTCCTCTGATCTGAAGCTTTGGTCGGCAATCTCCAAAATCCTGTCGGTGAGCAGAAAATCAGCCCAGAATCATGTAGTCTGCTCCCTTAGTTTAACCAGGTCGCAAGGCAAGCAGGCCGCAAGGCAAGCAGCCTGCTAGGTAAGCAGCAGTGGTTCTCACCGTGGAGGGGAACAGGGATGGTCCCAGTCAGGTAGAGCAGCTTCTTCCTGTTCTGCTTCCTGGAACCTGCAGGTTCAGAACAACACAACACATCTTTGAGACTCTAAACTGGACTTGACCAGACAATAAACATATACTGTTAACAAATATATTGTTCCAAAACTACAATGAACTCCACAGAAACACCCAGAATAAATACAGTAGAAACACTGTACTTTGAGTAGAACAGTTATATTTACAGTAGAAACCTTGTACTTAGAGTAGAACCTTGTACTTACAGTAGAAACTTTAAATTTACAGTAGAACTTTTCTATTTACAGTAGAAACCTTGTACTTAAAGAGTAGAAACTTTACATTTAGAGTAGAAACCTTGTACTTACAGTAGAAATAGTAGGAACCTTGTACTTAGAAACTTCCTATTTACAATAGAAACCTTGTGCTTGGAATAGAAACCTATTTAGAGTAGAAACTTTATATTTACAGAAGAAACGTTATATTTACAGTAGAACCTTTCTTTTTACGGAGAAACCTTTTACTTGGAGTAAAACCTTTTTTACAGTAGAAACCTTGTGCTGAGACACCTTCTATTAACAGTAAAAACCTTGTACTTAAGAGTTTAAACTTTCAATTTAGAGTAGAAACCTTGTACGTACATTAGAAACATCCAATTTATAGTAGAAACCTTGTAATTGGAGTAGAAACCTATTTATGGTAGAAACCTTGTGCTTAGAAATCTTCTATTGACAGTAGAAATATTGTACTTACAGTAGAAACTTTCTATTTACAGTAGAACCTGTGTGCTTAGAAACCTATTTACAGCAGAAACCTTGCACTTATGAGTATAAACTTTCTATTTAGAGTAGAAACCTTGTACTTACAGTAGAAACTTACTATTTACAGCAGAAACCTTGTACTTATGAGTATAAACTTTCTATTTAGAGTAGAAACCTTGTACTTACAGTAGAAACTTCCTATTTACAGCAGAAACCTTGTACTTAGGAGTAGAAACTTCCTATTTACAGCAGAAACCTTGTACTTAGGAGTAGAAACTTTTTATTTTGAGTAGAAACCTTGTACTTGGAGTAGAAATCTATTTGCAGTAGAAACTTTGTTCTTAGAAACCAATTTACAGCAGAAACCTTGTTCTTACAGTATAAACTTTCTATTTACAGTAGAACCCTTGTGCTTGGAAACCACCTCTTGATTCCCGCCTGGGGCGCTGTTGGCACCGTGCTCCGGTGGGTTATCTCCCAAATAGGAGCCTTTCTGTGTGGAGTTTGCATGTTCTCCCCGTGCTCACATGGGGTTTCCTTAGAAACCTTCTATTTACAGTAGAAACCTTGTGCTTGGAGTAGAAACCTATTTACAGTACAAACCTTGTGGTTAGAAACCTTCTATGTACACTAGAACCTTGTACTTAAAAGTAGAAAATTTCAATTTAGAGTAAAAAACCTTGCAATTACAGTAGAAACTTCCAATTTATAGTGGGAACCTTGTACTTGAAGTAGAAATCTTTTTACGGTAGAAACCTTGTGCTTAGAAACCTTCTATTAACAGTAGAAATCTTGTACTTACAGAAGAAATGTTCTACTTACAGTATAAACCTTGTGGCTAGAAACCTATTTACAGTAGAAACCTTGTACTTAGAAACCTTCTATTTACAGTAAAGAACCTTGTGCTTAGAATAGAAACCTATTTACAGTAGAGAACGTATATTTACAGTAGAAACCCTGTGCTTAGATTAGAAACCTTTTATCTACAGTTTTAATGTTGTACTTACAGTAAAAACATATGTGACCCACCGCAGACTTTAGGGTCATGTGGCGGCTTTCGACTTTTTTTAGATCATTTGAAAGTGGAGAATGACAAGGGTGTGGCAAACTGTGTTTCCGACATAATCACCTCCAGAGTTTTACCCACACTTCGTTCAGCCAGCTCCCACAATGCAAATGGGGTTGCCAGACAAACAAAGCCTCATGGCTACTTAACATAATGCTGGATGGGCCAATCACAAACAGCGTTGAACAGTGTGAACAACACAAAACTATTTTTGTTTTTATAAAAGCTTTTATTTAACAGTAAGAATATACATGTTTTATAAATGTGGAATTGTTGTGGAGGTTAAAAGTACGGACACACACACACACACACAACACAACAAAATGTAGAGTCTATCAATTATGAGTCTCTGAAAATCTGCCAATCACAAACCTCAACAGACTTCATGGACTTGAAATCCGCTTTTTGAAATGTTCTCCAAGTCCGGAGTACTATCAGATTCAGCGTCTGTGTCGGAGAACTGACTATCATCGCGGAAAATTAAGTCCAGTACGCGGCGCTAACACTGACTTAGATCTATTGCACTGGTCAGATTAAGGTCCATGATATGATTTAGATCTTCCTCCACCCGCTTCCCTTAATCCATAACAATACAGGGAACTGAAAGCTTTCACAGACAGGTGAAACTGGATCCTCGTCTTGTTTACGGAAGTGATGTCAGTAACGCCAGCAATTCTTACTTGATGATACACGTTGGTACATGCCCCCTCCACAACATTGTCTCTGTGTGTTTGTAAAAGTAGTATGATTTCAAGGTTGAACTCTATCAAAACGGTTTCATATTGTGACTTCACATCACATGGAATATGGAGGAATGATCTTCACCTGGACGCTCGTTTTAAAGGAAACGATCGATCAGCATTGTTCAGCGCTGTTCAGCGTCTCGGTAAGTGAACTGCGTTTCCCCATTTAATCTAACGGGAATATTTAACTCCACGGTTTAACATTTTTCACTATGTATAAATAAAATAATTTATAATTAATGGGGCGCGTAATTTTTTGAAAATATGTTGAGAGATAAAAAAAACACAAAGGAAACAAATCTGGAAAAATCTCTCTTTCCTCAAGAAAGGTTCTTTCAACTTATCTGGCTGCTCCTGGCAATTTTAGAAATGCGCGAGATGGCGGCTTTTGCTGCGGTGGGTCACATACTTACAGTAAAAACCTTGTACTTAGACACCTATTTACGGCAGAAACCTTGTACTTAGAAACATTCTATTTGCAGTATAGACCTTGTACTTAGAAACCAATTTATAGTAGAAACTTTGTATTCCCAGAAGAAACGTTGTACTTACAGTGGAAACCTATTTACAGCAGAATCCTTGTACTTAAAAAAGTTTCTATTTACAGTAGAAACCTTGCACTTAGAAACTTATTTACAGTAGAAACTTTGGACTTGCAGTAGTAACCTTTTTAAAGTAGAAACCCTGTACTTAGAAACCTATTTACAGTAGAAACATTGTACTTAGAATCCTATTTAGAGTAGAAACCGTGTACTTAGAAACCTTCTTTTTACAGTCAAAATGTTGTACTTACAGTAGCCACCTATTTAGAGTAAAAAATCTTGGACTTAGAAACCGATTTACAGTAGAAATGTTGTGCTTACAGTAGAAACCTTTTACTTAGAAACCTTCTATTTACAGTAAAAACCTATTTACAGTAGAAACCTTGTGCTTGGAATAGAAAGGTTTCTGGTCTAAGCACAAGGTTTCTACTGTAAATAGGTAACAGTAGAAACCTTGTGCTTAGACCAGAAACCTATCTACAGGAGAAACCTTGTACTTACAGTAGAAACCTTGTACTTAGAAACCTTTTGTTTACAGTAAAAACCTTGTGCTTAGAATAGAAACCTATTTACAGTAGAAACCTTTTTACAGCAGAAACCCTGTGCTTAGAGTAGAAACCTTCGATTTAGAGTAGAAACTTTGTACTTACAGTAGAAACCTATTTACAGTAGAAACCTTGTACAGTGGTACCTTGATTTACGAGTGCTCTAACATTCAAGATTCAAGATTCAAGATTTTTATTTGTCACATACATATACATACTTCCATACATATATGCAGTGAAATGTAATGCAACGCACCCGGTGATAGCACACAATAAGTCCTAGGAAAAAATAAAAAAATAAAATAAAATAAAAAGTAGAAAATTCCTTTCTAATAGACCGACTAACTGACTCCTAAAACGTAATACAGTAAGTGGAATACTTATAGAATAAGATAAAAAATATATAGAATAAAATACAATAAAAATAAATTGAAATAAAATGGAATAGGTTGAAGGAATATGCCTATGTATATACAGATATGTGCATTTAAAGTGGCATGTGAATTAAAGTGGCATGTGAATGTGAATAGTGTGAGGTAGTGTTTGGGATAATACAGCACAGTATACAACAGTACGGCGCAGCAATACGGCATCACGAACAACCCTGAACAGTGATACAGTATGCGGTACAGTATGCTACATACAGTACAGTAGGTAGTGGAGCCTAGTGCATGGCTCAGTTAGGACCCCTGGTGAGGTCAGCATTGACAGTTCTAATGGCTTGAGGGAAGAAACTCCGTCTCAGTCTCTCTGTTCTCGCTGCGTGACTGCGGAGGCGCTTGCCTGACCGCAGCAGCTGAAACAGTCCGTTGTTGGGGTGGTGAGGATCCTTCATGATCCTACGGGCTCTGCTACTACACCTCCTGGTGTATAACTCCTGCAAGGGGGGGAGGGTAGTTCCAGTGGTACGTTCAGCTGAACGCACCACCCTCTGCAGGGCCCGCCTGTCCTGGGCAGTACAGTTCCCAAACCAGGCAGTGATGTTGCCTGTCAGGATGCTCTCCACTGCTCCAGAGTAGAAGGACTTGAGGATCCTCACCGAGACCCGGAATTTCCTCAGCTGCCTGAGGTGGTAGAGACGCTGCCTCGCATTTCTCACCAGAGTGTCTGTGTGAACAGTCCATGTTAAGTCATCTGTGATGTGGACTCCCAGATATCTGAAGCTGCTCACCCTATCGACAGAAGTCCCATTAATCCACAAGGGCGCGTGCGTCCTCGATTGTGATCCACGCCTAAAGTCCACAATCAGCTCCTTGGTTTTGCTGACGTTCAGGTGGAGGCTGTTGTCCTGGCACCAGAGTGACAGGTCAGCCACCTCCTCGCGGTAGGCCTTCTCATCGCAGTCGGTGATCAGGCCCACGACCACGGTGTCGTCAGCAAACTTGATGATGGTGTTGGAGCTGGACCTGGCCACACAGTCATGTGTGTACAGGGAGTACAGTAGGGGGCTGAGGACGCAGCCCTGGGGGGATCCTGTATTCAGGGTGAGGGAGCTTGACATGTACTTCCCCACCTTGACCACCTGGGGGCGGCCTGTGAGGAAGTCCAGGATCCAGGTGCACAGCGGACCATTCAATCCTAGCTCCATCAGCTTGACATTCGAGTTTTCCGAGTTACAGGCCGTCGTTCCGTCAATTTTTTGTATTGATTTGCGAGCAAAAATGTGAGTTACGAGGAGCGAGCTTCAGGTACGCCGTCGCTAGTTGGCGTGGCGAACGAATTTGGACAGCATCCCGCGTCTCACTCGTTCACATCATTACCTGACCATGGAAGGATCTCTTTTGTGCTTTGTGCTCGCATTTTGTGCATTTTGTGCAGTTATTTTGCCAAAAATAAAATTTCTAACCATGGGTCCTAAGAAAGTAAGTGCTGAGAAGAAGAAGCGGATAATGTCAATTGAATTAAAGCATGAAATCATAGAAAAACATGAGCGAGGTGTGCGTGTGATGGAATTGGCGAATTTTTTTAAGTTAAGCGAAAGTGCAGTGAAAAAATAAATAAATAAATGATAGCAATTATGTTCAGCAATAAAGTGTAGCAACAAACGAAAATGACCGAAAAAGCACAAAACAACTCCTCCAACCTCCTCTGCCTATCTCCTCCACCCTCCACCTCCGCCAGCATCTACCGTCGCCTGATGTCCAAGGTAAAAACACTTTATAAAACTAGTTTATTTCTTTACATTCTCTTTTATTATGTTTTTATACAATATTTGTTATTTATAAATAAATTTTTCTTAAAAACACGTAACAAAAAAAATTGGGGCGGTTTTTGGGGCGCTGGAACGGATTAATGGCATTTCAATTCATTTCAATAGGGAAAATTGATTTGCTACAAGAGCAGATTGAATTACGAGCTCTATCACAGAATGAATTAAACTCGTAAGTCAAAGTACCACTGTACTTAGGAGCCTATTTACAGCAGAAACCTTGTAATCGTGTCAATTACGCACATTTTTGTATTTTTTGTACTCATAGAGCTTAATCTCTTAAACTTGAACTTAGAAACCTTCTATTCCCAGTATAAACCTTTTACTTAGAAACCTATTTACAGTATAAACGGTGTACTTAGAAACCTATTTACAGTAGAAACTTTCTATTTAGAGTAGAAACCTTGTACTAACAGTAGAAACCTATTTACAGCTGAAACCTTGTACTTAGAATCTTTCTATTTACAGTACAAATGTTGTACTTACAGTGAAAACCTATTTACATTAGAAACCTTGTACTTGTGTTGATTACACTCATTTTAGTATTTTTTGTATTTTAGAGCTTATAGAGCTTAATCTCTTGAACTTGAACTGAGAAACCTTCTATTTACAGTAGAAACTGTGTACCTAAAGTAGAAACCTATTTACAGTCGAAACCTCATAATTAAAAACATTCTATTTACAGTAGCGACATTGTATTTACAGTATAAACTGTGTACTTAGAAACCTATTTACAGTAGAAACTTGCTATTTAGAGTCAAAACCCTGTACTTACAGTAGAAACCTATTTACAGCTTACCTTTACTTACTTAGAATTGTTATATTAACAGTAGAAACATTGTACTACAGTGGAAATCTGTTTACAGCAGAAACCTTGTACTCTTGTCGATTACGCACATTTTAGTATTTTTTTGAATTTTTAGAGCTTATAGAGCTTAATCTCTTGAACTTGAACTTAGAACCCTTCTATTTACAGTATAAACCTCTTCCTTAGAAACACATTTACAGTATAAACTGTGTACTTAGAAGCCTATTTACAGCAGAAACCTTGTACTTAGAATCTTTATATTAACAGTAGAAACATTGTACTTACAGTGGAAATCTATTTACAGCAGAAACCGTTTACTTAGAACATTTCTATTTACAGTAGAAACCTTGTACTTAGAAACCTATTTACAGTAGAAATGCTGTACTTGCAGTAGAAACCAATTTAGAGTAAAAACCTTGTACTTAGAAACCTTTATTTACAGTAAAAAACTTGTTCTTAAAATAGAAATGTTCTATTTACAATAGAAACCTATTTACAGTAGAAACCTTGTGCTTAGAGTAGAAACCTTTTTACAGTCAAAACTTTGTACTTACAGTAGAAACCTTGTACTTAGCAACATTGCAAATTTAGAGTAGAAACATTTTACTTACAGTAGAAACCTTCTATAGAAACAGTAGAACCATTTTACAGTACTTACAGTAGAAGTCCAGGTAGAGCCGCAGGTCACGGTAGGCTGCTCTTACTCCTCTGGTGTCGTTTAGTGTTTCTACTGGAAAACTGTATCCACACTAATGAGAAATACACACCAACCAGCCACAAAATTAAAACCACTGACACACATACATACACACATATAGATACATACACACATACATACACATATATATATATATATATATATATATATATATATATATATATATATATATATATATATATATATATATATATATATATATATACACACACACACACACACAGTATACATATACTGTTATATATTATTTTTATATATATATACTGTTATATATACGTATTATACATATATAATGTTATATATAATTATTATTATTATTATTATTATTATTATTATTATATACATACTGTTATATATTATTATCATATATATAGTGTTACATATTCTTATTATATGAGGCAGCAAGTGAGCAGTCAGTTGTTGAAGTTGATGTGTTGAAGCGGCGTAAGGATCTGAGCCACTTTGACAAGGAGCACATTGTGATGCTGGACGACTGGGTCAGAGCATCTCCACAAGCACAGGTCTTATGGGCTGTTCCCGCTATGCAGTGATTAGTACCGACCAAAAGTGTCCAAGGAAGGACGACCGGTGAACTGGTGAGAGGGTCATGGGGCCCAAGGCTCATTGATGCATGTGGGAAATGAAGTCTAGCCTGTCTGGTTGGATCCCACAGCAGAACTACTGTAGCAAAAAGTGTTGAAAAAGTGAATGGTGCTATGATAGAAAGGTGTAGAACACACAGTGCCTGGCAGCTTGCTGCGTATGGGAGCGCTCACAGTGTCCATGCTGACCCCCGTCAGCCCCTGAAAGCACCTTCAATGGACACGTGAGCATCACAACTGGACCATGGAGCAATGGAAGGTGGCGATCAGATGAATCACCTTTTCTTCTACATCATGAGGATGGGCAGGGTTAGGGTCCGAGCCGATGGAGCATCTGTGGGATGTGCTGGAACATCAAGCAAGATCCATGGGGGCCCCACCTCCAACTTCCAGGTCAGAGTCTGGTGGAGTCCATGCCTCCACGTCACAGCTGTTTTGGGGACACGAGGGGGAGCTACACAATATTACTGGTTATTAGTGGTGGTTTAATGTGGCTGATCCGTGTATAGATATATACACGGATGTGTACACTGTATATAAAGAACTTAACTATATAAGTAGTTTTTTTTAATTAAACTCGGATTATTTAGCAGGTAGATAAATGAACGAAATAAATACTCAAGTTACTACGATTTGAAATGAACTTCAGTGATTAACTATTGTATGACCGTATGTGTATGTATGTGACAAATAATCTCCTGAACTTGAACTTGTAAGATTTTTAGACTAGTTCATATATAAAAGCACATACTACACATTTAATGTCCACATGAACATAAAGTTATTATTACAATTATAATAGAAATGCGGTTGGACAGTCACTTTAAAGTGTATTTTCACCTCCGTCAGTGTTTGATGCTCAAGTTCTTCAGGAATCTTTGACATTTTCCACTTTGTAGAACGGCTAGCGGCTAACGGCTAGCGGCTAGCGACGACATGACTTCTGACACGGAATTTTCAAAGTAAAAGTCGATTACGTCTGGCGTAATTGTCTGACAGTAAAGAAAAAAATCTTAGAATATGATTGTATTGAACATTTTAACAGTTAGAGACGTAACTGTAACTCATTTGACTCAGATTCCCATAAACATCGTTGTGTTTGAAGAAATAACATCCGTAATATAACGTCCGGAATGGAGCAGCTTTGGCTTTTACTTTGATAGGTAGCCGTGTTTCTGGGACCCCGCCCCCTGTGACGTCATTGCCTTGCTAGGCTAGGCTAGCCGTGCTAGCTGGATGCACTGGCGCCGCAGAGAAGATGCTCCCCACCCGTTGGTCTCTCTCCGGCCGCCTGGCCGTAGTGTGCTGCCTGTTGGGGATGCTGGGCCCCGCCGCCAGCTGGGATTCCGACTTGGAGCTCTTCGACCTGGTGGAGGAAGTTCCGCAGACCTTCTACAGCTTCCTCTCGGTGCAGCAGGTACCGGTGTGGCCGTGGCTGACGCGGCTCTCTGCGACGTTGATACAGACTGTTCAATGCGCTAGCTGCAACTAACCAAACTTACCAAGTACCCAAATAACCAGACCTACCAACTAACTAGGGATGTTGATAATTTACCGAACCTACCAACTAACTAGTTATGTTAATAATTACTCGAACTTTCCAACTAACCGGTAAACCAACTAACTAGGGATGTTAATATAAATAGAATTTACCAATTAACCGGAGGAACTAACTAACCAAACTTACCAACTAACTAGGGATGTTAATTATTAACCGAACTTACAAAACTAACCGGATTTACCAACTAACAAGGGATGTTAATAGTTAACCGAACTTACCAATTAACCAGAGGAACTAACTAACCAAACTTACCAACTAACTAGGGATGTAATAATCAACCAAACGTGTCAACTAACCAGATTAACCAACTAACTAGGATTATTAATAATTTACCAAACTTATCAACTAACCAGACTTGCCAACTAACGAGGGTTGTTAATAATTAACCAAAGTTACCGACTAACCAGAGGAACCAACTAACCAAAGCGACATACTAACCCAATCAACCAAAATTACCATCTGACCAACTAACAAAACTGACCAACTAACAAAACTTGCCAACCAACCCACTTACCAACTAACCAGAGGCACAAAGCAAGCAAGTAATCAAAGTAACCAACTAAGCAAAGTAACCAACTAACCAGACCTACCAACTAACCTAAGCCAACTTTCTAACCTTACCAAACTTACCATCTAACCTACTAACAAAAATTGCCAACCAACTCACAAAACTGACCAAACTTACCAGAGGAACCAACTTACCAGAGGAACCAACTGACCAAAGTAACCAACTGACCAAACTTACCAACTTACCAGACTTACCAACTAACTAACGCAAGCTACTAACAGAACCAACCAAACTTGCCATCTAACCAACTAAAAAAATTCCAACCAACAAAACTTGCCAACCAACCCACTATCCAACCAACCAACCAACCAAAGTAACCAGTTAACCAAACTTACTAACTAACCAAACTTACCATATAACTAGGGATTTTAATAATTCACCAAACATACCAACTAACCAGACTTGCCAACTAACCAAACTTACTTACCAACTAACTATGGACGTTAATAATTAACCAACAACCATTTTGACCGTTTAATACTATCAGTTAAAGAAAGTGTAAAAATAAAAAAATAAAAAAGATGTTTTTGCATGTTAGAATAAAAATGGGTTAAGTAATCTATTTGTTTAACTAGGGCTGTGACCATTACCATTATACCACTGGTCATGTGATGTCACCGCAGGGTTGAGCTCATTACCGCAAATCTCTTTCTTGTGTGTCCCGTTATTTAATTCTAGGGCTGTGTACCCGACTCAGAAGGATGTCATTGGAATCAGATTGGGATTCAATTCTTTGAATGATGTTTCACATGTTCTATATAGGACAATAGCAGTGCCTTGGGCTTTATTGAGTCTCTCTGAGGTTATATGAAGAGTTCTTTTATATGATGCTACACCGTATTGTAAAGACCAGATCACATTCTATCTTCACTCAGCCTTGTTTGAAGATAAGGATAACCCTCAGGGGGCTTGACACAGCATTGTGGTTTGTTTTATAGCGTATTAAGATTCTATCCTTCGCCGGAGTTTGACTGTTAAATCAGTGTAACACCCGGGGGGATATGACTGAGGGCCATAATCTTGTAAATGACACCTGACCAATTGCACACAAACTTTTATCGGTATAAAGCCCTCTTTCTCAGAAGCATGGGCAGATTGATCAGACCACTGTTTTAAAGTACTCTGTATCCTCTTCTTTATTCTGCCAAATAAATATCTTTAATACTCTCTGTTTGTTTTCATGTAGCGGGCAGATTAACCTCACCAACCATGCAGTGAGAATTCTCCAACAGTTGTTCAATGTGAATATTCCACGAGGAGGGAGCGCACGTGCCCCGCCCATGTTCCTCATATTAAAACCACTAAAAACAGTCAATAACCCTAACCGGGCTCCACAGCTCTTTGGCTGTGCAATTGGATGTATATTTTATTTATAATTTTTTTTAATGTTGTCAGATAAAGGTAAAGGATCAGTAAACAAGGGCTGGCTATCGGTCAGAAAATAAATTCTGAATTAGCAGTGATACAACTAGCAAAACTAACCCAACCAACCAAACTGACCAACTATTACATTACATTACATTTCGCAGACGCTTTTATCCAAAGCAACTTACAATTGTTCAATCACCGACGGACGCAGCCATCGGGAGCAATTAGGGGTTAAGTGTCTTGCTCAAGGACACTACAGCATGCTAGCAGGAGGAGCCTGGGATCGAACCAGCAACCTTTACATTACTAGACCACCAGCTCTACCGCCTGAGCTACCATCCCCATTAACACTAACTAACTAACAAAACTTGCCAACCGATTCACTAAGAAAACTAACCAAACATAGTAACAGCTTCATGCTACAGCGCGCAGTGCGGCTGCACTAATAACTAGTGAATTGTGAACTAAATAACCCCTGGGTCCACCTGTCCGTCTCTCAGGGTGCTCTAGGTGATGTCTCTCCACGTGTCTCAGGACGCTCTGGCTGATATCTGTCCACCTGTCTGTCTCTCAGGATGCCCCCCCAGCAGAGATAAAGAAGGCATACCGCAGACTGTCTCTAGTCCTGCACCCGGACAAGAACAAGGACCCCAACGCTGAAACTCAGTTCAGACAGGTAGTGTACTGACCAAGTGCTGTGTGTACTGACAGAGTACTATGTGTACTTATAGTACTGTTGTGTTTTTCAGCTGGTGTCAATCTATGAAGTACTCAAGGATGAAGAGAGAAGACACAGGCTAGTTACACACAGAGCATATGCTTACATTTATGTATTCTGTAATCTGTATATTCATGTATTCTGAAGTTGAGATCAGGTTCTTAAGCAGGGAGACCTGAGAACCACGTTTGAAGTAGGTTGCAGTAACTTGTATTAATCTACGGTAACTTGTATTAATCTACGGTAACTTGTAGTAAGCCGTAGTAAGCCGCAGTAACTTGAGTAACACGCGGTAACTTGAGTAACACGCGGTAACTTGAGTAACACGCGGTAACTTGAGTAACACGCGGTAACTTGAGTAACACGCGGTAACTTGAGTAACACGCGGTAACTTGAGTAACACGCGGTAACTTGAGTAACACGCGGTAACTTGAGTAACACGCGGTAACTGGAGTAACACGCGGTAACTGGAGTAACACGCGGTAACTGGAGTAACACGCGGTAACTGGAGTAACACGCGGTAACTGGAGTAACACGCGGTAACTGGAGTAACACGCGGTAACTGGAGTAACACGCGGTAACTGGAGTAACCCGCCGTAACTGGAGTAACCCGCCGTAACTGGAGTAACCCGCCGTAACTGGAGTAACCCGCCGTAACTGGAGTAACCCGCCGTAACTGGAGTAACCCGCCGTAACTGGAGTAACCCGCCGTAACTGGAGTAACCCGCCGTAACTGGAGTAACCCGCCGTAACTGGAGTAACCCGCCGTAACTGGAGTAACCCGCCGTAACTGGAGTAACCCGCCGTAACTGGAGTAACCCGCCGTAACTGGAGTAACCCGCCGTAACTGGAGTAACCCGCCGTAACTGGAGTAACCCGCCGTAACTGGAGTAACCCGCCGTAACTGGAGTAACCCGCCGCAACTGGAGTAACCCGCCGCAACTGGAGTAACCCGCCGCAACTGGAGTAACCCGCCGCAACTGGAGTAACCCGCCGCAACTTGAGTAACCCGCCGCAACTTGAGTAACCCGCCGCAACTTGAGTAACCCGCCGCAACTTGAGTAACCCGCCGCAACTTGAGTAACCCGCCGCAACTTGAGTAACCCGCCGCAACTTGAGTAACCCGCCGCAACTTGAGTAACCCGCCGCAACTTGAGTAACCCGCCGCAACTTGAGTAACCCGCCGCAACTTGAGTAACCCGCCGCAACTTGAGTAACCCGCCGCAACTTGAGTAACCCGCCGCAACTTGAGTAACCCGCCGCAACTTGAGTAACCCGCCGCAACTTGAGTAACCCGCCGCAACTTGAGTAACCCGCCGCAACTTGAGTAACCCGCCGCAACTTGAGTATCCCCCCAGTAACTTTAATAACCTGCAGTAACACTTAGTAACTTGTTGTAACCTGCAGTAACATTAGTAACCTGCAGTAACATTAGTAACCTGCAGTAACATTAGTAACCTGCAGTAACATTAGTACCTGCAGTAACATTAGTAACCTGCAGTAACTTGTAGTAACCTGCAGTAACACATAGTAGCTCGTAGTAATCTGCAGTAACTTGTAGTGATCTGCAGTAACTTGTCGTAACCTGCAGTAACACATAGTAACTTGGCGTCATCTACAGTAATTTGTAGTAACACACAGTAACATGTAGTAATCTGCAGTATCTTGTCGTAACCTGCAGTAACGCATAGTAACTTGTAGTTATCTGCACTTACTTGTCGTAGTAACTTGTCGTAACACATAGTAATTTGGAGTAACCTGCAGTAACTTGTAGTAATCTGCAGTAGCACGTAGTAACACGTCGTAATTTGTAGTAATCTGCAGTAACTTGTAGTAATCTGCAGTAACTTGTAGCAACCTGCAGTAGCATGTAGACCTGCAGTAACACTTATTCATTTATAGAAATCTGCTGTTACATGTAGCAACTTGTAGTTATCTGCAGTAACTTCTAGTAACCTGCCGTAACACGTAGTAACTGGTAGTAATCTGCAGTAATTTGCAGTAACTGCAGTAATTTGCAGTAACTGCAGTAATTTGCAGTAACTGCAGTAACTTGTTGTAATCTGCGGTAACTTGTAGTAATCTGCGATAACTTGTCATCACGTGCAGTAACACGTATTGACTTGTAGTAACCTGCAGTAACTTTAGTAACCTGCAGTAACTTGTAGTAACCTGCAGTAACTTTGCTGACCTGCAGTAACGCGTAGTAACTTGTATTAACATGCCGTACTGGTTTGCAGGTATGATGACATCCTGCTCAACGGCCTCCCTGACTGGAAGCAGCCCGTGTTCTACTACCGGCGAGTGAGGAAGCTGAGTAACAGCGAGCTGGCCTTCCTCCTCTTCCTCATCCTCACTGTGGGCCACTACGCCGTCATCTGGTCCATCTATCTTGAGAAACAGCTGGTGAGCTCCGCCACTAGTACTGCTCCACTACTGGGACCACACTACTGGGTATTGGTGGTGATGGCTAAGTCAACATGTTCTCTAAATGAGCTGACTCTGTCTAGGATGAGATGCTGAGTAAGAAGAAGAAGGAGAAGAAGAAGAAGATGACCTCCAAGCCTCTGGAGGAACTCAGGTGTGTGTGCCCGGTTCTACCTGGTTCCAGTACTGGTTAGTTCTGTCTAGTTCTGGTTCTACCTAGTTCCAGTCCTGTTTAGTTCTCCTGGTTCTACTTAGTGCCAGTACTGGTTAGTTCTATCTCAAGTTCAAGAAATTATTTGTCACATACACACACATACAGTCGTACATATATGCAGTGAAATGTCATGACGCCCGGTGATTACGCACAAGCTCTATAAGCTTGAAAAATACTAAAATGTGCGTAATCAACACACAGTGCTCGCGCAGGCGGCCGCAAGGGGCAGCGCCACAATCGTGCTTCTAGGTTCTATAACAAGCTTCCTGTTGTCTGAGCCAAGTTGATTAAAATGTGTCGATGTGGGCGTGTTTACAACAGAATAGCACAAGCCTCTGGTCTGGAAGACTGTGATTGGACATGAGAAAAAAAAAAAAAAAAGCAAAGCACAGCAGACAAACCTTCTGGCTTCAGGAAATTAAAGCACAAGGAAGCAGGGAACACAAGGAAGTGCTTGTACACGCCAACAAAGATTGTTAAGCAATAAGCTCATCTCCAAAAGTTAATAGACCTGACAGTGAAAGTATCTAGTTCTGTTTCTACCCTGTTACAGTACTGGTTAGTTCTATCTAGTTCTGGTTCTACCTAATTCCAGTAATGGTTAGTTCTATCTAGTTCTGGTTCTACCTAGTCACAGTACTGGTTAGTTCTACCTAGTTTCAGTCCTGGTTAGTTCTACCTGGTTCTGGTTTTACTCGGTTCTGGTTCCTCAGGGCTCAGGACCGACCTCACTGGCAAGACATTCTGCCTTTGAAGCTCAGCATCTGGATCTACCTGTCTATCCAGTCCCTGCCGCACACCATCCAGGTACCTGTCTGTCCCTCTGTTCACCTGTTCCTCTGTCTGTCCCTCTGTTTGTCTGTCGCCCTGTCTGTCCCTGTTTGCCTGTCCATCTGTCTGTCCCACTGTTTGCCTGCCCTTTCTTTCCCTCTGTTTGTCTGTCCCCCTCTCTGCCTGTCCCCCTGGTTTGCGTGTCCCCCTGTCTGCCTGTCCCCCTGTCTGTCCCTCTGTTTGCCTGTCCCTCTGTTTGTCTCTCCTTCTCTTTACCTGTTCCCCTGTCTGTCCCTCTTTGTCTCACTCTGCCTGTCTGTTCATCCCTCTCGGTCAGTCCTTCACCTGTTCTTTTGTCTGTCTGTCCCCCTGTTTACCTGCTCCCCTGTCTGTCGCTCTGTCAGTCTAGGCTCTAATGTGTGTGTGTGTGTGTGTGTGTGTGTGTGTGTGTGTGTGTGTGTGTGTGTGTGTGTGTGTGTGTGTGTGTGTGTGTGTGTGTGTGTGTGTGTGTGTGTGTGTGTGTGTGTGTGTGTGTGTGTCAGGAGGTGAAGCAGTACTATGAAGACTATGCAGAGATGAAGGTGAAAGAACGAGAAGAGGAGCAGGAGGCGGCTCCCAGTAAGACCCTGTTCACCCTGTCACAAGGCTTTGTAACCTACGACAGGAAATCACATCTCTGCTTCCTGTATGTCACTTCCTGTTTGCTATGGACCTGTAGGAGAGAAGAGGGTGAAGGTGAAGAAGCCGAAGGTGGAGTTTCCGATCTATGAGGTGGCTGAGGGTGTTTCTCAGAGCTACGAGACCAGCTCCATCCAGGAGGTGGAGCAGCAGCTGGAGGAGTGGCTGCTCCATGGGCGGAGCTCCAGGAAGCAGGTAGGGCTTGAGGTGGAGCGTGATGCTGCCTCTTTGGGGCAGGGGGCGCTTGGTGGACCTTCATCTAAATTTTAACCACTGTGATGGTGGCTCTAATGATGGTTTCTGTTTATCAGTGCAGCCTCACACTGTTTTCCTGTTGAAGTGTGTAATTTGTACTTGTACTTGTACTGCTATGAATGAAGAGCCCAGAGTGGACGGAGGAGGATCTGAGCATGCTCAGCAGGAGCATGGTTCGATTCCCAGGAGGAACCCCAGGACGCTGGGAGAAGATCGCCCATGAGCTGGGAAGAGCAGTGGCTGATGTGAGTGGAGGAAACAGTAGAAGAAGTAGACTACACCCTCCCCCCCCTAGTTACTGGGTTTGGAGACAGCTCCACCTGCAGTAGAACAGGTGGAACTGAAGAGCTCAATGACCTCTGTTTTCAGGTGACGACTAAAGTGAAGCAGGTCAAAGACAGCGTAAGCGGCGCAGCAGGTGAGATATCCCCCACCGCGCTGTTACTATGGCAACGCCTCATTGGTTCAGGGCTGGTGGAAGCAGCCATGCTAACATGCTGTCCCTCTGTCTGCAGGTATGGTCAAACTGGCCGAGCTGACAGGAGGACCACCTCCGTCCAAACCTCCTCCAGGCGCTGACGGTCTAGCGGGCGCTCCTAACGGTGGAGGGGAGGAGGTGGTGCAGCATCCCAGGAGGAGGTGCAGGAAGACCGCCGGAGGTGCAGGGGGGGAGGTCCGGGTGAAGAGCAGGAGACAGAGAGACTTTGTGGAGGAGGAGGAGGCGGAGGACCAGGAGGCGGAGGAGGAGGTGGAGGAGGTGGAGGAGCCGCAGCACAGGGACAGTGTGTGGACACAGAACCAGCAGAAGCTGTTGGAGACGGCGCTACAACAGAACCCCCGTGGCACGGCAGAGCGCTGGGACCGCATCGCCAAGATGGTTCCAGGGAAGAGCAAGGTGCTGATCAATAATCAACACCCTTTTCATTTATATTTAGATAGATATCAAATCAGAAAAACACTTTATTGAAACATCTTCCGTTCTTCTGAATAATGCAACTTTAATATCTGTTTTTTATCTCACATCCACATTAATACAATGTCAAAAAACAAAAGATTTCAAAGTATATTTTAGATAGAAGGTTGTTGTCAGTCTGGGAGCCACGGGTGGTAAGAGATTTGATATTATTAATAATATTAAGAATATTATTAATAATAATAATAATAATGATGATATTGATGATGGTGATGATGATAATAATAATAATAATTATAATAATGATGATAATAATAATAGCAATAATAATAACAATGGTAATAATAATGATGTTGATGATAATAATAATAATTATGTTATTACTACTAATAATAATCAGAATAATATTATTGATTATGATAATGATAATTTTAATAATAATACTAATGTTGTTGATGATGATGATGTGCTGTTTGGCAGGAGGACTGTATGATCCGATACAAACTGTTAGCGGAACTGATCCAGAAGCGGAAGCAGAAGAGCTGACTTCCTGTTTCCTACCGTGAAGCCCCACCCTCATCATCAGTTACCGTGACGATCAGCAGGACCCGGTTGGCCTCCTCCATCATGGAGCTAGTTCTGCTAAAGGACCAGGATGTTGGGTCAGGGGTGGATATCCCAGCATGCATCTCTGGGTTTGGCTCCGATGGACAGCGACAGCTGTCCTCATGTGCCTTGGCCTCCCCCAGTGCATGCTGGGATACTTTTATCTCTTTTACATCTGAGGGGGATCCTGAATAAACACTTTTATTTTAGTCGCAGGGAAATTATTCAACATGGCTCCATCTTCTCAGTTTATTTTATATTAAAGTCTTGAAATCAAGTTGAGGTTCATCCTCCATTAAACCATCACTGTATTCAAATGCACTCTTTATATTTTCTAAATATTTGGTGAAGTTGAACACAATATCAAAACAAATGTATTAAACTGTCTACACAACTATTTAAAATGAAGCGGAACTGGAACCAGCGCAGTAATGACTCCAAACGATGCCATGGTAGTGAACACGTCTTTAAAATGAGCAGAGGATAAAGAATGAATCTGCAAGTGGAATAATAACAGTAACTCCATTAAGTTGTAGTAAAAGAGGTTCGTTGTAAAGGCGTCAAAGAGCAATGTGCAGGTCGTCCTCAGCGGTGACTTGATGGGGAAGTGATAGTTTTAATAATTCCATTTAGAAATTATTTTCTTTGGCTTATCGTTTAGACTGGACTCATCTTTCAAATGCATTTAGCCTTGCCCACATACAGCCCCGCCCACCTGACATCCAACACCAACTTGAACGTGACGTAGAGGAGATAAAGCACTCCAGGGAGAAGCGCTGTGTGTATGTACAGTATGTGTGTGTGTATATACAGTGTGTATACATACATACGTTATATATATGTATATATATGTATGTGTGTGTATGTGTGTGTGTATATGTATGTCAGCGGTTTAATGTTGATCGTTATAAATATGTATATATATTGTAGCGACCCAAGGCGGTGGGCCCCAGACCTTTTGGTTATGTGGGTGCAAACGATTATGGGTCTGGAGATGTTATGTCTCCATTGTGTTTTATTATGGGTTTTGAATTGTTGGGGATATTCTGTTGGTGTTGGGCTGTGTTGTTGGTGTTGGGGTGTGACCCAGACAGCGTTGACCGTTGTTACTGACTGGGACAGGACCGTGACGTTGGCTGACGTAGCCGGTTGTGACCTCAGGGGTTTTATGTGTTATTGTTTGTGAAAATAAATGGAAGCTGCCCCTGTTGGACGTGTGGTGTATGGGACGCAGGCGGTGGCTTCTTAAAGAATGCTCTGTCTTGACAGAATTAATTCGCAAGCTCGCCACATTGGTGTCAGAAGTGGGATATGGAATGAATTAATGAATCCACCAGCGATACCTATGCCTGGGGTTCCGTCAATCATGGCCTCGAACCCCTGCTAAGCTGCAAAGGTACAGTGGGGGGGCCCCATGGGAGTCCTTTCTCACCCAGGTAGGGCTGGCAGCTAGGTACAGCTGATGGGGAGACAAAGGGGCTGCCGTCCACCTGGCCCTGCCACTGGAGGGAGAGGTGCTACAGGTTCTACTAGACCTCACACCAACAGAGCAGTGGAAATTTCAAGCCCCGGTCACAGCGCTGGATAGACATTTCGAGCAGTGCCTGTTTTCGGACGAAAGCAAGGAGCAGCTGGCTAGCTGCTATTGGCAGGAAGGAGAGAGCCTGGGCACCCTTGTAGCATATGTGCGACTCCAGGCTCAACGTGGCTACCCACAGATCAGTGCAGCAGACTGAGGACCTCGCCCTGCACGCCTTCCTGCGGGGGCTGTTACCGGGACGCCTACGCCAGCATGTGCACCTCACTGCATCCCGGTAACTAGAGGAGGTGGAGCAGGCCCCTGCTGCTGTCCAGATAAGGACAGTGACGGGGGAAAAAGCCGGTATGAAGGGCACAAAACCAGTGCGAATTTTCAACCAGGGGATGGTGTATGAGTTCTGGTTAGCCGACATCCAGGACATCAATGGTCTGACCTGCTGACCTGTTCAGGCCTCCAGGTCAAACTGTCCCGGGCCACGCTCGCCATCAGCTCAGAGACCACAGTGCTTCACCCAGGCCCAAGGAGGACCACCGGCAGACAGCTGCTGCCCGAGCCGCACCAGCCACCAGAGGGTCCTCTACACCCCCGCCAGCCACCAAGGTGCCCTCTATGTCGCCGCCAACAGCCGGGGGGTCCCCTACACGCCTACCTCCCTTCCATTTACTAAGACCTGTCCAGGAGCTGTGAGAACGTAGACCTACAGCGTCAGAAGCTAAAGGACCTGCTCGACACCAAGGATGAGGACTGGATGCAGACAGGGTTTGTCCAGCAAGCCATTGACACTGACTCGTCCCCACCCAGCCGGCTGCGGCCCCAGCGTCTGGCCCTGGCCAAGCATTGCGTAGCGGAAGATCCGGGAGATGGCTGTTGCGGGAGTGATCGAGCCTTAAGTTAGCCCGTGGGCAGCGCCAGCCATTTTGGTCAGAAAGAAGGATGACAGCTGGACGTTTTGCGTGGACTACGGGCATCTGATTGCTGTAACCACCAAGGACTCCTACCCACTACCCCGCATCGACGGTGCCCTCAATTACATCACAGGTTCCAGCTGGTTCAGCTCCCTGGATTTGCGCAGCGGCTACTGGCAGGTGTTGGTGGCGGTGGAGGCCCGGCTAAAGGCAGCGTTCACCATCAGGAAAGGGCTGTGGCAGTTCCGAGTCATGCCATTTCAACTCTGTAATGCGCCAGCCACATTCGAGAGGTTAATGGAGAGGGTGCCGGCAGCCGTTTCCCGCGATCCCTGTGTGGTGTACCTGGCGACCTGCCGGTACACACCAACAGCTTCGAGGGGGCCTTGGCCAACCTGCGGGAGGTTTGTTTGCTACCATTCGACAGGCCAGGTTGAGGCTAAACCCGAAAAATTGCCATCTGTTCCGGAGAGAGACAATGTTTCTGGGGGATGTGGTCAGCGTGCAGGGGGTTGCCACCGATCTGGCAAAAGTGGTTGCGGTCCAAGATTGGCCAACACCAATTACTGTCAGTGAGCTGCGAAGCTTCCTGGGCCTGGCCTGGCCTGGCCTCCTACTACCGCCGTTTTGTGAGGGACTTTGCCACCATAGCCAGCCCACTTAACCACCTCACGGACAAGGGCCACCCACCCCTTCTGCTGGGATAAAATCTGCGACGCGGCCTTCACCCGACTCCAGAGTTACCCGGTTGAGGCCCCTGTGCTGGCCTATCCTGATGCCCAGCAGCCCTTAATTGTGGACGCTGATGCCGGTAACGTGGGGTTGGGTTGTACACTGACAACCATAGTCATAAACAGTCGGATCTTCCTCTGATCAAAACATCTGCAGCTCAGTCTTTCCTGTTGCTTTGGTTCAAATCAAGATGCTGAACGCTGCCATCTTGTTAGCAAGTCGACGTTATGACGTCAGGTGACCACAGGGAAGTGTCCATCCGGAATGTCTGTTTATGCAGAAAGGCTGTTCAACAGGTGTGTTGGATTCAGGGTTGAATCCAACACACCTGAATCCTGAACCATTTGGGAAAATTATCGAACTGTTTTTTTTTTTTGGACCAATATTGTGATTGTGATTTAGTATGTGATTTTTTTATTTTTTTTTATTGATTGTGTTTAGTGAATAATACAGAAGTTCCTTCTGTATTATTCACTAAACACAATTAATTAATTAATTAAAAGAAGGTTAAAATACAAACAGAGCAGAGTTCTGAAAGAGGCTCCGTCCGGACTACAGGCGTTCCGGGCTCTGCCAGCAGCACACGCCCCGTACAGTTCACCGGATGAAGCGGCCCGGGATGAAGCACCGGGGTCTCACCGGGGGTCAGTGCGGAGGTTTGGTTAGAACAATCCCTTAATTAGGCGGTGAGGTAAGAGAGTCACAGAGGAAGGGTCCCTATTACGCACAGTCGCTACTTCTCCATGGGGGCCACGAGGTGGGGCCCACATGGATGGAGCTTGTTGTTCCAGCACATCCCATAGATTCTCCATGGGATCGGACCCTAACCCCGCCCATCGACATGATGTAAAAGAAAAGGTGATTCATCAGACCACCACCGTCTTCCATTGCTCCATGGTCCAGTTGTGACGCTCACGTGTCCATTGTAGGTGCTTTCAGGGGCTGACGGGGGTCAGCATGGACACTGTGAGCTCCCATACGCAGCAAGCTGCCATGCACTGTGTGTTCTACACCTTTCTATCATAGCACCATTCACTTTTTCACCACTTTGTGCTACAGCAGTTCTTCTGTGGCATCCAACCGGACGGACTAGACTATTTATATGTGTGTGTGTGTGTGTGTATATATATATGTATATGTATATATATATATATATATATATATATATCTTGAATCTTGAATCTTGAATATATATATATATATATATATATATATATATATATATATATATATATACACACACACACACACTACTCACAAAAAGTTAGGGATATTCGGCTTTTGGGTGAAATTTCAGGATGAACCATAAATGCACTATAACCTTTACAGGTGAACTTAATTTGACCTCTCAACTTTTGAATGCACATGTCCAACTGTTCAATGTTTCAGTACTTTTTGCACAACTTGCTGTTCTCTAACAAGGAGCTGAACGGCAAAATTCACAACAGTTGTTTGATCCATGGAATTGGTATTTAAACAGTCCTCTTCATCATGCTGTTCCCATTTTGACATCATGAGACCAAGATGACACCTAACAATTGATCAACAGCACCTCGCCTTGGGAGGCTTCAAACAGGATGTTCTCAGAGGGAAGTGGCCACTGAGCTTAGAGTGTCTCAGAGTGTCATCAGCAGGTTGCAAAAGAGATACAGAGACTGGAAGAGTCACAGAAAGGCATAGAAGTGGACGTCCTTTGGCCACATCCCACACTGATGAGTGCTTCATTGTGAACAGTGCCCTGCGGAACCAGATGATGAATGCCACTCAACTCCAGGCACATTTAAGGGAGGTGAGAGGCACCAAGTGTCACGTCAGACCATTCGAAACCATTGACATCAGCGTGGTCTGCGTGCTAGACAACCTGCAAGGGCACCTGACCACATCACCAGGCACAGGCATTGTCGTCTTGCATGGGCCAGGGGCCTCAGTGCTGTTCTCTAATGAAAGTCCATTCACCTTGAGCAGAAATGATGGCCGCCAACGATGTTGGAGACGTCAAGGAGAGCCTTTGGTGGTGGTAGTGTTACAGTGTGGGCAGGTGTGTCTAGTCAATACAGAACTGTCCTACGCTTTGTGAATGGTACAGTGACAAGCCCATACTACCTGAATGACATCATTCATCCAGTCATTGTGCCCCTGCATGACCAACACAGGCCTAATTTCACCTTCATGGACGACAATGCTCCAGCTCATGGAGGAGGCATCATTAGGGAACGGCTGCTGGAGACTGGGGCACCTCAAATGGAGTGGCCTGCACTTTCTCCAGACCTGAATCCCATAGAAAACCTATGGGATCAGCTGAGTAACTCTGTGCCCCAGAACCTCAATGACCTGAGGGCCCCCTTCAAGAAGAGTGGGGAGCCAGGCCTCAACAGACAATAAGTCGACTTGTGAACAGCATGAGACGTCCTTGTCAAGCTGTAATTGATGCTCAAGGTCACATGACAAGTTATTGAAACATTGACATTTGTTGTTGTGGTAAATCCACCACTGTTGTTGGCTTTTGTTTCAATAAATTGTTTGAGATGAGGAAATCACCATTGCATGCTTCTACTTAACTGCTCTACTTTCATGATATATCACTGTAGCGTGAACTTTTTACATTTTCCATAAATTTCACCCGAAAGCCAAATATCCCTAACTTTTTGCGAGTAGTGTGTGTGTGTGTATGTATGTATGTATGTATGTATGTATATATATATATATACCCACACACATATATATTCACATGTGGAATGGCTTAATGCCACGCATTATCTCTATTTCTATTGCATTATATCTATTTAAATCAAACTTTTCAATGAATGAGTTGAAATGTATAAATGATGTTTTTCTTCTGTTTGTTTCTTTTATTTCTGTCTTTAGACATTATTCTACATGTGCATTTTAATTGTTTTAACAGGAATGGACCAACACAGGAATGAAGAGGTGACAATTCTAATCTTTATTTAATTGAAACTGAGAAGATTGAATGATGTCCAGCACTGCTCTACTTCTACATTTGCCTTTTAAAAATTTGACTGCAAATTGACTCATTCGGTATTCATAATCAATAATTCTATTTCATTTCATTCGATGATGAAGTAAGCTGGCATTTCATACATAATGGAAAGAGTTTGTGAAACTGGGAAACCTTGTCTGTCATCGCAGAGAGAGATATTATAACCCCTGCAAAAGCAGCCTTTCTGGGTGTTGTTAACATACAAGTTCAATGAATGGTTGAAACAGTCTATAAATAAAATAACTATGAAAACAGACTGATTACATGAATAATAATCATATCCAGTCTAACATGTCTTTAACTTAACTTTATTTCCCCCTTGTGCTGCCAGCATGCTGGCCATACAGCACAGAGCATTTGTTCCATTGCATCTAGGACAGAGTTAGTCTTCAAGTGGAGTTCAACTTGTCAACCTGCAATGAAACTCTTTATTCATTCTTTAATCATCAACAACTGCTGCAATAATTGTCCTGTGGACGACCAGAGAACAGCTTTTTATTATACGCAACCACCACCAACCCCCTCTTCGGAGAACCATCTTACCATGTTTTAGTCTTTCAACAACTAATCATCATTATTACTCCAAGAGGGAGAATCACCACGGGTGAGACAAATTAACACAGAACCAAACATGTCCATGGAAAAACAAACATAGAAACAAACAACAACACGTACATGGAAAAACAAACATAGAACCAAACAACATGTACATGGAAAAACAAACATAGAAACAAACATGTACATGGAAAAACATGAACATATGTAGAAACAAACAACACGTACATGGAAAAACATATACAGAGAAACAAACAACACGTACATGGAAAAACAAACAGACAAACAACATGTACGTGGACAAACAAACATAGAAACCAACAACATGTACATGGAAAAACAAACATAGAAACAAATGACATGTACAAGGAAAAACATGAACACAGAAACAAACAACAACACGTACATGGAGAAACAAACATTGAAACAAACATATACATGGAAAAACATAAACATAGAAACAAACATGTAGATGGAAAAACAGACATAGTAATAAACAACATGTACATGGAAAAACAAACATAGTAATAAACAACATGTACATGGAAAAACAAACATAGAAACAAACATGTACTTGGAAAAACAAACATAGAAACAAACAACACATACATGGAAAAACATAAACATAAAAACAAACAACATGTACTTGGAAAAACAAACATAGAAACAAACATGTACATGGAAAAACAAACATAGAACCTAACAACATGTACATGGAAAAACATCAACATAGAAACAAACATGTACATGGAAAAACAAACATAGAAACAAAAAACATGTACTAATCATCATTTCTACCCCAAGAGGGAGAATCACCACGGGTGAGACAAATTAACACAGAACCAAACATGTTCATAGAAAAACAAACATAGAAACAAACACAGAACCAAACAACATGTACATGGAAAAACAAGCATAGAACCTAGCAACAAGAACATGGAAAAACAAACATAGAAACAAAAAACAACACGTACATGGAAAAACATAAACATAGAAATAAACGTACATGGAAAAACAAACATAGAAACAAACATGTACATGGAAAAACATAAACATAGAAACATGTACATGGAAAAACATGAACATATGTAGAAACAAACAACACGTACATGGAAAAACATATACAGAGAGACAAACAACACGTACATGGAAAAACATATACAGAGAGACAAACAACACGTACATGGAAAACAAACAGACAAACAACATGTAAATGGACAAACAAACATAGAAACCAACAACATGTACATGGAAAAACAAACATAGAAACAAACATGTAGATGGAAAGACAAACATAGAAACAAACATGTAGATGGAAAAACAAACATAGTAATAAACATGTACATGGAAAAACAAACAGAAACAAACAACATGTACATGGAAAAACATTAACATAGAAACAAACAACAACACGTACATGGAAAAACATAAACATAGAAATAAACGTACATGGAAAAACAAACATAGAAACAAACACAGAACCAAACAACAAGAACATGGAAAAACAAACATAGAAACAAACAACAACACGTACATGGAAAAACATAAACATAGAAATAAACGTACATGGAAAAACAAACATAGAAACAAACAACATGTACATGGAAAAACATAAACATAGAAACATGTACATGGAAAAACATGAACATATGTAGAAACAAACAACACGTACATGGAAAAACATATACAGAGAGACAAACAACACGTACATGGAAAACAAACAGACAAACAACATGTAAATGGACAAACAAACATAGAAACCAACAACATGTACATGGAAAAACAAACATAGAAACAAACATGTAGATGGAAAAACAAACATAGTAATAAACAACATGTACATGGAAAAACAAACAGAAACAAACATGTACATGGAAAAACATTAACATAGAAACAAACAACAACATGTACATAGAAAACAAACCTAGAAACAAACATGTACATGGAAAAACAAACATAGAAACATGTATATGGAAAAACAAACATAGGAACAAACAACAACACGTACATGGAAAAACATGAACATGGAAACATGTACATGGAAAAACATGAACATATGTAGAAACAAACAACACGTACATGGAAAAACATATACAGAGAGACAAACAACACGTACATGGAAAACAAACAGACAAACAACATGTACATGGACAAACAAACATAGAAACCAACAACATGTACATGGAAAAACAAACATAGAAACAAACATGTAGATGGAAAAACAAACATAGTAATAAACAACATGTACATGGAAAAACAAACAGAAACAAACATGTACATGGAAAAACATTAACATAGAAACAAACAACAACATGTACATAGAAAACAAACCTAGAAACAAACATGTACATGGAAAAACAAACATAGAAACATGTATATGGAAAAACAAACATAGGAACAAACAACAACACGTACATGGAAAAACATGAACATGGAAACATGTACATGGAAAAACATGAACATATGTAGAAACAAACAACACGTACATGGAAAAACATATACAGAGAGACAAACAACACGTACATGGAAAACAAACAGACAAACAACATGTACATGGACAAACAAACATAGAAACCAACAACATGTACATGGAAAAACAAACATAGAAACAAACATGTGCATGGAAAAACAAACAGAAACAAACATGTACATGGAAAAACATGGACATAGAAACAAACAACATGTACATGGAAAAACAAACATAGAAACAAACATGTACATGGAAAAACAAACATAGGAACAAACAACAACAACACACATGGAAAAACATAAACATAGAAACAAACATGTCCATGGAAAAACAAACATCGAAACAAACATGTATATGGAAAAAAAGACATAAAAACAAACAACATGTACATGGCAAAACAAACATAAAAACAAACAACAACATGTACATGGACAAACATAAACATAGAAACAAATAACATGTACATGGAAAAACAAACATAGGAACAAACAACAACAACACACATGGAAAAACATAAACATAGAAACAAACATGTCCATGGAAAAACAAACATCGAAACAAACAACAACATGTACATGGACAAACATAAAAACAAACAACAACATGTACATGGACAAACATAAACATAGAAACAAATAACATGTACATGGAAAAACAAACATAGAAACAAATAACATGTACATGGAAAAACAAACATAGAAACAAACATGTACATGGAAAAACAAACATAGTAATAAACATGTACATGAATAAACAAACAGAAACAAACATGTACATGGAAAAACATAAACATAGAAACAAACAACACATACATGGAAAAATAGAAACATAGAAACAGACAACAATATGAAAAAAGAAAAAACATAGAAACAATCAACATGTACATGGAAAAACATAAACATTGGGACTTATTCCAATTGGCTCTGGAGTATAAGGTCTGTGTTATATCTTACATACATACTTTCATACATATATGCAGTGAAATGTAATGCAACGCACCCGGTGATAACACACAAAATGTCCTAGAGAAAAATTTCTTTCTAATAGACAAACTAACTAAAACGTAATACAGTAAGTTGAATACTTATAGAATCAAATAAAAATATATAGAATAAAATACAATAAAATAAAATAAAATATGCGTATTTATATGGAATAGGCAATTATGTATTATGCAATTGTGTATATACAGATATGTGCATTAAGCATATGCAAGCAAGCAGCAGAAAAAAGGCCCCGAAGCCGCCCCTGAGTCCTGCAGCCGTATAGGCATACCACGAGCGCAGGAAAGCTGCAAGCACCCCGCCCTGCAGGCACAGAAGACCCCCGGCCCCCAGAGAAGCCGGAAGCCTGTGGAGCACCAGCCACACCCAACACCAGGAGCATAACCCGGTGCCAGAGAGCGCAAGGAGACCCTGCACAGAGAATTCTAAGAGTTTTGAAAATATACTGTGAAAGAAATGTGGGTCATTGGGGCCATTTATATAAGCTATGGTTAATTTGATGTTTCCTAAAATTCCTAAAAACGCTGATTGATATTCCTCTACAATATTTCCTCAAACCATCCTGAGATGGTTGGTAGTTACTATGACAAAAAGTAATTTATACTGGTTGCACAGAAGAGTTATTGGTCTCCAGTAGCAGCATCATGTCTTTGTCAGGGTATTAAAGATGTTTTCATAGTAGGAGAGACACTTCTGAAAATTCTGAAATGTTTTATAGAATAATTCCCAAAATACATTTGAAACCATCAATTCCTGGTGATTTACCACTTTTCATCAGTTTTTAGCATCATCAAGTCAATTTTCATCTTCCTCATTCACTTATTTGATGTTTTCAAACAGAAAGTCACATTCAGATTCAGATTCTTTATACTTTCATTCATGGAGTCACAAAAATCATTTTCTGGTTTCCTATTCCATGAAGCTTGTTCGGTTTCTTCTCATTCTCTTTGTCAGGGTTAGGGTTAGCATCCATAGGGTTAGCATCCGGCTCAACAACAGGCCAGCTACAACCATCGACCAGCTACAACCAACATCCAGCTACAACTGGATGGGATGGTAGGGATGGTAGCTCAGGAGGTAGAGCTGGTGGTCTAGTGATCTAAAGGTTGCTGGTTGGATCCCAGGCTCCTCCTGCTAGCATGCTGTAGTGTCCTTGAGCAAGACACTTAACCCCTAATTGCTCCTGATGGCTGCGTCCGTCGGTGTTTGAATAATTGTAAGTGGCTTTGGATAAAAGCGTCTGCTCAATGTAATGTACAACCACCGTCTACATCTCATCCAATCTATTTCATCAATCAAGTCCTTTTGTTTCTGTTTTCTCACAAGTGACATGTTTTACCTGTGCCAATAGCTTTTTGTTTGACCTTAAATTTTACCCATTCCCGTTCATTCATATGAGACATGTTTAGCTTTTTTATTACTAATAATAACTGTACATTATTATATTCAAAAATAAGTTACAAGGTGCTTTACAATAAAAAAACAATATTAAAAGGAATTCAAAATCCAAAGACATGACATAAAACAAATGAACTCGACATAAATAGTACAACAAACACCAACAGTTAAAAAGAAGCCATACGCTCAAAGTGAGTGTTAAGAAGAGATTTAAAAGGATACAAAGTTTCCCCCTGTTCCACAGCTGAGAGGCCCGGTCCCCTTGCGTGACCATTAGTAGGGCCCTGTTGGAGGAGTCTCAAGCAGCGACCAGGCTCAGAGGGAGTTGGCAGATCACAGATCTCTCTCTGCCAGACGAGATCGACACTGGCACAGGCTCATTTGCAAAGCGCTTCTAAAAAAAACGTATAATTTCACTCATAACACAGCATTATGGAATAACCTGTTAATTCTGGTAAATAAGTCGCTGGACGGACAAAGGGTCAGTCCCACTTAGTGCATCAGGTTGAGTGTGACTTCAATACAATGTATTCAGCTCTATTGCTAAAGCCACACCCAACTCATATCGGTTCAGTTCAGGGAATTCAAAGGAAGCAAACTCCCATCAAACCTCATCTCCGACAACTTTTAGCTTGAGGATGCCATTTAAGAAAAACTAAAATCCCAAACAAGACAATTGGTCCAATTTTTAAGTGTTTCTTACCCTATGATGTCCTGTAGAAAGTCCACATCTGAGTTATTTTCCAAAAATAACCAATATTACAATATTCACGTTTTACGTACCAAGTACCTGAAAGTCACTGTAAATCCAAAATGAACTCAACTTAGAAGGATGGACGGTGCATATCTATCCAAAAATGACTTGGACTGAAGATCATGGCTCTGAATGTCCTGGACTCCTGCACTGATCTGGGACAACTTTTTAAATGTAACATCCATGAATCCAGCTTGATGAAAGTGAAACCGCTATTCAGTGTCTTTTACAATTTATTTTGCATATTAAAGCTTTTAAATACATGAAAACAAAATGAGCATATAAATTTGTAAACATCGATGAATATGATTTGTAGCCAAAGCCGTTTCGTCCTCGTTTCTTTCAGATCTTTAGATTTGCCTCAGTTCCTGTGCTTGGCGCACACACACGCACACAAACACACACACACTCTCTTGAGTGGTTTCTTTATTTCTTGGTTTTGGCTGTTTTCTCTTTTCTTTTCTTCACATGTTTGGGCACTTTGTTCTTCCTCTTTTCTCTCTGTTCTTCTTTGCTCTTTTTCTTTTGTTCCTAGGGGAAAACAGCGACTTTTAGTGTTTTAATCCCAAAGTTCAGTTACTTCCTGACACTGCAAAATAAACATTGTCAAACAAAGTATATCTCCTGAGCAGCAGCAGGTGGGGCTGCTCCACCTCATTAAGATCAGCTGTGATGTTGTTCAATGGAATCATCTCTGATCTAAGCAGGAAGTGATTCCATCTTAAATAGCAACTTCTGGAGAAGATGGTTTGAAAAATTATTTGAAAAGTTTTTACAGCAGAAAAGACAAAAATACAGTGAGTTAATTTCCTCCATCTGGGTTGGGCCGTCACAGGTGCAGCTCAGTCACTAAAGCAGTTTCCGTTTGGAGCTGTTCGTGTGAACGTCGATGTCCAAATCATTTGGAGTGGACATGACGTTACCCAGAAGCTCCCTGCTACAAAGTCTGTGTGACCAGAGCAGGCGATTGTCAGGATCATTCACAGCGGGTGGGGTGTCGCGTGTTGAAGATGTCTCCATCATGCTTCAGTTATTTACCTTGGTGCGTGGAGCGTAGCTGCTTCCTCCTCCTTTCTGGTTCCCTTCATCTTCCTTTCCAAAAATACATGGAGTACCAACATAAAAAAAGAAAAGGCTGTAGACTCGTCCACCGTCTTGGGTGTGTTGTAAACCTCTACAGCGTCATGGCGTAACGTCCTGCCTCCTGCAAGCTTCACCCAGGCTCCGCCCCTCGTCTCAACCAAACTATTTCCAGGCGGCGTTAAGGCGTCTGACATCGACCATCTCTGCTTGTGTTGCTGCATGTGTGAAAGGGAAACTCTGGACATTGTCTGGACATTGCCTGGAGTGCATGTGTGAAAGCAGCTTGTGTTTCCCTGATATTTAGGATGTAAAGGACTGTGTTTATTATTATGTACAAGGAGATGGTAAAGTTAGAAATGAACGGAGACGAGCGTGACTATCGAGTTACTTTTGTGTCTTTGTTATACAATCAAACAGAACAGGTTTGAGAGTAAAACGATCCACATTGCAATCCAAAAATGTTTTACTGCAAGTAAAATAAATTGGTGATAAAAATCTATGCATGCGAATCCAAAGGTTTTGCTGTTGAGCTGAAAGACGTAAGAAAGGTGTCTACTGGCCGGTCTCCATCGGGGTCACAGCCTGGAAACCTCTTCAGTTCAACCCCTTTAGTCAGCACACAGACAGGTCTGCAGTCAGCACAGACAGGTCTGCAGTCAGCACAGACAGGTCTGCAGTCAGCAACGTCGTCCCCTGAGGCTCCAGGCTTTATTCAATCTTTTAAATAATACCTTTATTAAATCAGTATGATCATTTCAACCTGTCTTACACTCTGCCTCCAGAGAAGGAACCTCCTCCACCCATTCTCCCTCTCCCTGTCACTCCCTCCCTGGCTCCACCCTCCAGTGCAGCCGGTGGGGAAAGCCAAGTGCTTGTGCCCGATGCTGCCACACTTCAGACTTCCTGAACTAACAGACACCATGTGGTGCCTTCTCCGTCCCTTATTTTAAAAGACACGCCGAGGGTGGAGGCGTTTTTAACAATATCACCACCTGACTCTAGAACGTCGACATGTTTCAGGTTCTCATCGTTGTAGTCGAGCTCCACCGTTTGGATCGGATGCGCCATTTTTCCAAACCATGACAGCTCCTGGTTGGAGATGAACGGCCTGAGACGGTGACGCTGGTAGACGTGGTCACAGGCCACGCCCACCAAAACGAGCGAAGGAAACATGAATGTAAGATGGAAACATCCTGTGCTCCTCCTGCTTCCCTTTCATTCAAGCCGCAGATCTTAATGGAGAATGAAAACACTGCAGCGTTCGCTCTGTCCGTGACGTCGTCACCTTCAGATGCGGGGCAATGTCAGGTGAGGTGGGCGTGGCCGGCTGCTTGACAATGAGTGCAGCTTGGATTCTAAGGAAAACATTGGTCGTTTCTCCAGACTTGCGGACTTGGTAGTTCAGACTTGGCAAGTTTGACTCGGGAGTACAGACTCCTCTTGCCATTGCCATTACCACCGCTTGGTGCCAAATGCATTGTGGGATACTTGTCTGTCCCAAGTCCACACAAGTCACCACCGATGCGTCCTCCATAAAATGGGCGGAGCAAGTCCACATCCGGGCATTTGGACTGGACTTGGCTTGATGCAGATTTTGAATTGGAACAGTACTTGGTACTGCGACTGATGACGTTTCACAAGTACACACAAGAACACAAGTACAGACAAGAACACAAGTACACACAAGAACACAAGTACAGACAAGAACGCAGATTGAGAAAGGCCTATTGAAACCGTTCTTAAATGGAATCATTTCCACACAGATCCACTGGGGATCCAAGCTGAGCCAAGTTCCGTCACTTTCTGTTGTATAGAGTTCCGCTTCATGGTTCTCACAGAAAGTATTTCTTCAAATCTAGTTCAGAGTGGGAGGCATTACATCACATTCCAACAAAATACTTGAAAAATACTCCAATACGTCCTCAGTTGTGCTGCTCTGGTTCCAACCATCCAAAACACAACAACAGGAAAGAGGATTTAAGCTACAAACCTTCTTGTCCACCTGCTCTTCTCTGTTCTCCTGGTTCTTCTTCTCCTCCTTCTCCACCTCTTCTTCCTCCTCCTCCTCCTCCTCCTCCTCCTCCTCCTCCTCCTCACTTCCCTCTAGCAGCGCAGGAACCTTTAGCAGGACGGACCCAGAACAACGTTTTAGCGTCGAACATCGAGCAGCTGAGCAGTCGATGAATGAGTGTGAGCTCCAAACCTTCTGCACTCCGCTCAGGTCCTTCCTGAGGCCGCTCAGTGTCTGGTACAGGACCTGAAGAGGACGTAAGCACGTTAGCACGTTATGGTACAGGACCTGAGGAGGACCCTAAGCACGTCATTGAGCGCTGGAGGGAACTTCTCCTACATTGTCGTTCTGGGTGTTGGCAGCAGAACCCTCCTTCATTGCATCCACATCGCGCTCGTAGTGGCTGACGTCAGTGAGCGTCCTGGGGATGAAGGCCTTCTTAAACACCTGCCACAGCCAGAAGAACATGGAGAACATGAACATGAACATGGAGAACATGAAGAACATGGAGACCATGGAGACCATGAAGAACATGAACATGGAGACCATGGAGAACATGAACATGGAGACCATGGAGAACGTGGAGAACATGAACATGGAGAACATGAAAAACATGGAGATCATGAACATCATGAACAACAGGCTCATCCACCATCACACACATGTGTTGGCAGATGATGCAGGTGACGGGGGCATCTCTTGCGTCTACGTCACCAGCATGCCTTCTCCTCCTCCTCCTTGAAAGCAGTGTTGTTGGTGGTGTTGGTTTTCTTGGTGGTGTCGTTGGTGGTGGTAGTATTGTTGTTGGTGTTGGTGGTGGTGTTATTAACGTTCTTGGTGGTGTCGTTGGTGGTGTTGTTAGCGTTCTTGGTGTTCTTACCTCCTGATCCACTGCGTCCTGGTGGCTGCCTTCCTCAGCTGTTCTCTGGGCGGTGACGCCCATCGCCTGGAGCGGAAACACATCAGGTACTCAGAGTACCTCAAAGTACATCATGATGTCTCAAGAGTACCTCAAAGTACTTCATGACTTCTCAGAGTACCTCAAAGTACTTCATGACTTTTCTCCAACCCCTGAGGATATACTTATTTGGATATCAAGGGTTTATCATCCAGGATATACAGTGGGGCAAAAAAGTATTTAGTCAGCCACCAATTGTGCAAGTTCTCCCAATTCTCTGACCAAAGAATCCAGGAAATCACGTTGTAGGATTTTTAATGAATTAATTGGTAAATTCCTCGGTAAAATAAGTATTTGGTCACCTACAAACAAGCAAGATTTCTGGCTTTCACAGACCTGTAACTTTTTCTTTAAGAGGAAGGCAGAGGTAAGCAGATTGTTGTAAAGAAATCAACTCTGGGAGCAATTATTAGAAAATGGAAGACATACAAGACCACTGATAATCTCCCTCGATCTGGGGCTCCATGCAAGAGCTCACCCCGTGGGGTCAAAATGATCACAAGAACAGTGAGCAAACATCCCAGAACCACACGGGACCGAGTGAATGACTTGCAGAGAGCTGGGACCAAAGTAACAAAGGCTAACATCAGTGCCAGACGTGTCCCCCTGCTTAAGCAGTACATGTCCAGGCCCGTCTGAAGTTTGCTAGAGAGCATTTGGATGATCCAGAAGAGGATTGGGAGAATGTCATATGGTCAGATGAAACCAAAATAGAACTTTTTGGTAAAAACTCAACTTGTCGTGTTTGGAGGAGAAAGAAAGCTGAGTTGCATCCAAAGAACACCATACCTACTGTGAAGCATGGGGGTGGAGACATCATGCTTTGGGGCTGTTTTTCTGCAAAGGGACCAGGACGACTGATCCGTGTAAAGGAAAGAATGAATGGGGCCATGTATCGTGAGATTTAGAGTGAAAATCTCCTTCCATCAGCAAGGGCATTAAAGATGAAACGTGGCTGGGTCTTTCAGCATGACAATGATCCCAAACACACCGCCCGGGCAACGAAGGAGAGGCTTCGTAAGAAGCATTTCAAGGTCCTGGAGTGGCCTAGCCAGTCTTCAGATCTCAACCCCATAGAAAATCTTTGGAGGGAGTGAAAGTCCGTGTTGCCCAGCGACAGCCCCAAAACGTCACTGCTCTAGAGGAGATTTGCATGGAGGAATGGGCCAAAATACCAGCAACAGTGTGTGAAAACCTTGTGAAGACTTACAGAAAACGTTTGACCTCTGTCATTGCAAACAAAGGGTATATAGCAAAGTATTGAGATGAACTTTTGTTATTGACCAAATACTTATTTTCCACCATAATTTGCAAATAAATTCTTTAAAAATCAGACAATGTGATTTTCTGGACTTTTTTTTTCTCATTTTGTCTCTCATATTCGAGGTGAACCTATGATGAAAATAACAGGCCTCTCTCATCTTTTTAAGTGGGAGAACTTGCACAATTGGTGGCTGACTAAATACTTTTTTGCCCCACTGTACAAAGTTTAACAGCTTGTACTTTAGAGGTATTTCTACTCATGACGTTGTGGTATTAGTACTGTACTTTGTGCAGGTACTGCTGGATGTTGCTGCGCGTGATGGAAGGATCGGTGATGAAGTCAAACAGTTCTCTGACACTCATCACGGCCACACCCCGTCGCAGGAAGAAGCCTGCAGCAAAACTTTATTAGCACGCTGCAGCTAAACTTTATAAGCACGCTGCAGCAAAACTTTATTAACACACTGCAGCAAAACTTTAACAGCACTCTGTAGCAAAACCTTAACACGATGCAACACACTAAACTTCATTAATATTTAGTTCCAACTCCATGTTTACTTCACGAACATCTACAAACACAACATTAATTGTATTATTGATCAGGGTTGCTGTAGCGACCTGTGATCGGGACGTACCGCTGATATTGCTGCAGTCCTTCCTGAGGAACTCCAGCGCGTGGGGGTGGTCATGCTCCACCGACTGAGATACGTCGATGATGACGGCCTCGCCCTCATGGTACCTACAGGAGATCATTTACTACAGCATTACTACACTGTTACTACAGCATTACTTTAGAGTTTCTAGAGCACTTACAACCGCCATGCCACTCCAGGTAGCCATGACGGAACCTGGGGGGGCATGGCGGTTGTAACACTACAATGCAGTAGCGCTGTAGTAAGACTACTACCTGTTACTACAGTCTTTCTAGTGTAACATTGTCACATGGTTGCATATGGATGTTGCAGTGTTTACCGCACAGAGCAGGACACAATGAGACCTGACGCCAAGACCACACGGACAGGACACTTTCCTGGTGTCAACTGTTACTACAGCACTACTCGAGGATACCTACAGCAGGTTGTACTCGCTGAGGTCGGCGTGGACTAGCCGCGCCTCCTGGAACATAGTCCTCATGTTCTTGACCAGATCCAGGTAGAGCTGCCGGGCCCGGGACTCCGACAGGACAGCGTTCTTCAGGAGGGGGGCCGGGCTGGAACACAAGGCAAGGTGAGCCAACCTGGAACCCCTGACCTCACCTGGTTATTGATCAGAGCATCCTTACGTGTTGTTTTTTCCGACGAAGCCCATGAGCAGCACATGGCTCCGGAGCATCACAGGTTCTGGACAGGGGATCTGGGCCGCCTGCAGCCTTGACCAGGACAAGAGTGTTCCACCCGTCTTACACCAAAATCAGCAGGTACACAGACAGAATTTTTCAACGCGGGTAAACCCGCTAAAAATATGTGGTTGTCAACTTTCTAAACCCTAACCCTAACCCTATTGCCAGTATGACTTTCTTTTTCTGGTGCATCGCTTCTGACATCACAAACATGCCGTAAAAGGGGCGTGTCATGGTTCCTGGTTGTGATTGGGGGAAAAAAACAATGCAAGCAGCATGGAGGTCAGGTCTGATCCTTCGGCAGCAGGGGGGGGAGCAGAGACGCTCCTCCAGTTTGGAGCCCGGCAAGGGGGGGCCGCTAGGGTGGCTTCCAGCCCGACAGGGAGTGTGGGGGTTCTACTCTGTGGTCCCCACACTTAACATTTCACGGTCCCCGTTGTGGGAAAAAAGTCATTACGATTTTTGATTTAAAATTCTAAGCGGGATATTAAAAGAGGGAATGACACAGGTATTCATGTCTATTTACACGCCAACGTCCGGAACTTCAACCTGCATCACATGGTGCCGCTAAATGGATAAACATCAGCTAAAGGGATGCACATCAGCTAAAGGGATGAACATCAGCTAAAGGGATGAACATCAGCAGGGTGTCTGTTTCCACCGGAGCCGGTAAATACCCTTGAGTACTGCAGGGTCATTTGTACCAGGAATTAAACCCAGGTGGAACCTTTCCCCACTCATGACAAATGCCAGATGTTAGCTTATTTTTGGTGCAGTGGGAGGGGGGTGTTAAGAGTCTTCCCCCAGGACTGTGACACCGGACCTCATGGTGTTTTCTCACCTGATCAGGTTCCTCATCTCCTTCTCCGCCCACGTCTGCACCATCTTGCGGGGGTTTCCTTTGCAGTAGCCATGACGGAACCTGGAGGGGGGGGGGGGCACGGCGGTTAGTCTTCTACCACCAGGATCCAACTGGATCCTCTAAGGAACCAGGCCCAGAGTCCAGCCTGGACACTGGGCCTGGTTCTGATAAGCTCAGTATCAGACCCAGGGTCCAGATCTAGGTGAAGTTCTGAGGAGCTTGAGCTTGGTTCTGGTTCTGGTCTGGTTCTGGTCTGGTTCTGGTTCCAGTCCTGGTCCCTCACCTGAACTCCCCACTGACGTACTTGTCCCGGTCCTTGAAGGTCAGGATGGATGTCTTATAGATCTTGACTGCTCTGCTCAGTCCAGAGGAGGTGGAGGCGTGGTACACGTTGGCCTGAGGACAGCACCAAGTGTTAGGGGGGGTGTGTGTATCAGTGTGTACAGTGTGCATAAGTCTGTGTGTGTATCAGTGTGTACAGTGTGCATAAGTGTGTACAGTGTGTATAAGTGTGTGTGTGTGTGTGTGTGTGTGTGTGTATCAGTGTGTACAGTGTACATTAGTGTCTGTGTATCAGTGTGTACAGTGTGCATGAGTGTGTGTCAGTGTATATAGTGTGCATTAATGTGCGTGTGTGTGTCAGTGTGTGTGTACAGTGTGCATTAATGTGTGTGTGTGTGTGTGTGTGTGTGTGTGCGTGCGCATTAGTGTGTCTGTTCCGCCCCCAGAAGCCCCTCCCCCAGTCTGGGTTGCAACATCAGAGCACTGTGATGATAGTATGACATCAGAGCACTGTGATGATTCAAGATTCAAGAGGTTTATTCGTCACATACATTTACATACTTTCATACATATATGCAGTGAAATGTAATAAAAAAGAGAAAGCACAATGTGAGTTCATACATATACAATGACAACGTATTGTTATCTCCACCTGCATAGAGAATGGTCGTTTATCTGCATATTTCTGTATTGCTCCACAGTTTAACACCACTTTCATTAAAGATACCAAAGTGAGATCACGTCTCCGGGTACTTATTGGAAGAGCGTTTAGCTCGCTGTATAGCCACGTACGACTTCACGTGGTGAGGGCAGAAGAATGTGTGTGTGTGTGTGTATATACAGTGTGCATTAGTGTGTGTACAGTGTGTATCAGTGTGTACAGTGTGCATGACTGTGTGTGTGTGTGTGTGTGTGTGTGTGTGTGTGTGTGTGTATCAGTGTGTACAGTGTGCATGTGTCTGTGTACATTAGTGTCTGTGTATCAGTGATTACAGTGTGCATGAGTGTGTGACAGTGTGTGTGTGTGTGTGTGTGTGTGTGTGCGTACGTGTGTGTACAGTGTGCATTAGTGTGTTCTTGCCTCCTTGCCGGTGCTGATGCAGCCGTGGATCTCTTGGACGGTTCCTCGGTTCAACATCTTGAACAGGATCATTCGGGTTCGCGGGTCCAGGACCTGCAGAGGCAGCACAGCGTGTCAGAGCAAGGAGGGCCCAGAGGGACCCCCACCTGAGGAGCATCACTAGGCGCCGTGCATGAAGGGGGGCCTCTGTTCTCACAAGATAAAAAGAAGAAGCCGTTGAAGGTGAAGGAAGCACTTAGAGCAGCCGTCTCACCCTCAGGGGGTAGTCACCGCTTGCAGTATTCCACAGGGTCTGCCGGTTGTTTTTTTTGTCAAATTTTATTTTTGTGAAAATGTTTTAAAAATATTTGAGAGAAAAAAATATATATGCTGAGTAAATCTCCATGAAGAGGAAAACAGCAGAGTTTCTATTTCAGTGACGGACTGAAAAGAGATTTGCAGCTTCTGGAGTGATGGTGCCCCCTCCACCTAGAGGAAGAAGAGGAGACTGACTCACCTCCTCGACTAAGAGGAAAAGGAGGAGACTGACTGACCTCCTCCAACTAAAGGAAGAGGAGACTGACTCACCTCCTCCACTAAGAGGAAGAGACAGTGTCACCTCCTCCACCTAGAGGAAGAGACTGACTGACCTCCTCCAACTAAAGGAAGAGGAGACTGACTCACCTCCTCCACTAAGAGGAAGAGACAGTGTCACCTCCTCCACTAAGAGGAAGAGACTGACTCACCTCCTCCACCTAGAGGAAGAGGAGGAGACTGACTCACCTGCTCCACCGTGGCTCGATCTGACTTGTCCTTCACACGACACCTGAGAACGGAGATCACAGCAACACATATACATATACAGTGGGGCAAAAAAGTATTTAGTCAGCCACCAATTGTGCAAGTTCTCCCACTTAAAAAGATGAGAGAGGCCTGTAATTTTCATCATAGCTACACTTCAACTATGAGGGACAGAATGGGGGGAAAGAATCCAGGAAATCACATTGTAGGATTTTTAATGAATTAATTGGTAAATTCCTCGGTAAAATAAGTATTTGGTCACCTACAAACAAGCAAGATTTCTGGCTTTCACAGACCTGTAACTTTTTCTTTAAGAGGCTCCTCTGTCCTCCACTCCTTACCTGTATTAATGGCACCTGTTTGAACTGGTTATCAGTATAAAAGACACCTGTCCACAACCTCAAACAGTCACACTCCAAACTCCACTATGGCCAAGACCAAAGAGCTGTCAAAGGACACCAGAAACAAAATTGTAGAGTGTCATATGGTCAGATAAAACCAAAATAGAACTTTTTGGTAAAAACTCAACTTGTCGTGTTTGGAGGAGAAAGAAAGCTGAGTTGCATCCAAAGAACACCATACCTACTGTGAAGCATGGGGGTGGAAACATCATGCTTTGGGGCTGTTTTTCTACAAAGGGACCAGGACGACTGATCCGTGTAAAGGAAAGAATGAATGGGGCCATGTATCGTGAGATTTTGAGTAAAAACCTCCTTCCATCAGCAAGGGCATTGAAGATGAAACGTGGCCGGGTCTTTCAGCATGATAATAATCCCAAACACACCGCCCGGGCAACGAAGGAGTGGCTTCGTAAGAAGCATTTCAAGGTCCTGGAGTGGCCTAGCCAGTCTCCAGCTCTAAACCCCATAGAAAATCTTTGGAGGGAGTTGAAAGTCCGTGTTGCCCAGCGACAGCCCCAAAACATCACTGCTCTAGAGGAGATCTGCATGGAGGAATGGGCCAAAATATCAGCAACAGTGTGTGAAAACCTTGTGAAGACTTACAGAAAATGTTTGACCTCTGTCATTGCAAAAAAAGGGTATAAAACAAAGTATTGAGATGAACTTTTGTTATTGACCAAATACTTATTTTCCACCATAATTTGCAAATAAATTATTTAAAAATCTAACAATGTGATTTTCTGGATTTTTTTTTTCTTATTTTGTCTCTCATAGTTGAGGTGAACCTATGATGAAAATAACAGGCCTCTCTCGTCTTTTTAAGTGGGAGAACTTGCACAATTGGTGGCTGACTAAATACTTTTTTGCCCCACTGTACATACATATGCGATGCGAGGGTGTGGGATTAGCCGACACCAACTCGGGACTAGTGTCCATTCGAGGCTAGGTACAGGCAAGGGTCGCCAGTCCTCTTGCCCGGCCTGTGACCCGCGCACGCGCGCACACACACGCACACGCACACACACACACACACACACGTCACTTTTTTTTTAGGTACACCTGTTCAATTGCCTGTTAACACAAATAGCTAATGAGCCAATCACATGGCAGCAGCTCATTGCATGGAGGCATGTAGACATAGTGAGGATGACTTGCTGAAGTTCAAACCCAGCATCAGAACGGGGAAGAGAGGGGATTTAAGTGACTTTGAACGTGGCATGGTTGTTGGTGCCAGACGGGCTGGTCTGAGTATTTCAGAAACTGCTGACCTACTGGGATTTTCACGCACAACCATCTCCAGGGTTTACAGAGAATGGTCCAAAAAAGAAAAAATATCCAGTGAGCGGCAGTCGTGTGGACGAAAATGCCTCGTTGAGGTCAGAGGTCAGAGGAGAACGGGCAGACTGGTTCCAGACGACAGAAAGGAAACAGTCACTCAAATAACCACTGGTTACAACCAGGGTTTGCAGAATTTACATTTACATTACATTTACATTTACTCATTTAGCAGACGCTTTTAACCAAAGCGACTTACAATCATTCAAACACCGACGGACGCAGCCATCAGGAGGAATTAGGGGTTAAGTGTCTTGCTCAAGGACACTACAGCATGATAGCAGGAGGAGCCTGGGATCGAACCAGCAACCTTTAGATCACTAGACCACCAGCTCTACCGCCTGAGCTACCATCCCCATGGTACCATCTCTGAACGTGGAACCATGAAGCAGATGGGCTACAGCAGCAGAAGACCACACCGGGTGCCGCTCGTCAGCTCACAACAGGAAACTTAGGCTACAATTGGCACAGGCACCAAAAATGGACGATAGAAGATTGTAAAAACGTTGCCTGGTCTGATGAGTCTCCATTTCAACTGCCACAGTCAGATGGTTGGGTCAGAATTTGGCGTAAACAACATCATGGATCCATCCTGCCTTGTATCAAGGTGCTGGTGGTGGTGTAATGGTGTGGGGGGTATTTTCTTGGCACACTTTGGGCCCCTTAGTACCAACTGAGCATGGTTTAAACACCACAGCGGACCTGAGTATTGAGTATTGTTGCTGAGCATGTCCTTCCCTTTATGAGCACAGTGCACCCATCTTGTGATGCTACTTCCAGCAGGATAATGCACCATGTCACAAAGCTCAAATCATCTCAAACTGGTTTCTTGAACATGTGTATGTATTGTAATTATGTATGTATTGTAATTTCAGTTGGTTGACCAATGTGTCCGACTATTGGAGAGAGGTGTGTGGTCATCTCAACGTAACCCAAATGATGACTAACCCTTCCAGGCCTCATGTCAAGTCAACTTGAATGGATCTGATCTTATCCAATAGGAGTGATACAAGTGTTGATTCTGGTGTCTTTGACCTGAATAATTGAGCACTGCCCACAGCCTGCATGAGGATACGCCACTAAAGAAGGTTCAACCGCCAGTCGATTTTAATAAGCAGTCCTTCTTACATGATCTTTTTCAGTGATATTTCAAATACATTAGAAATCCCGGACGTTCATCTAGCACCAGATCATTTTATAGGCACCTTCAACTCTGTGGTTAACAAAACTCCCTCCTTTAAAAAGCAAAGAACTAAAGATAGGTCCAGTCCTTGGTTCAGCTCTGAACTATCGTCCTTGTTCAAATTGAATATTGATTCCTTGATACCAATGGGACATTTTAGAAATGTGCCTCCAAATCTCATTGTTTTTGTTCTCATTGTTATTTATTTGTTTTTATCTGCAAAGTGTGATCTCAGCATCATTGAACATGGGGGTTCATCCCCCAATGTATCCCTGAGAACTAAGTAAAGGCAAAATGAAATTCACATGAGTATTAGTGTAGTACTCACATATGGTTCTCTCTCTGTTTCAGAGTGTTGGTCACTTTGTTGATCACTGAGTCTGCAAAATCCAGTTTATCTGAAAAAAATATATATACATTAAATTCAATGTATATGGTTTAAATACATAAAGCTGAAATATACGCTGAAAATGGTTACATTTTATTTATTTTTATTTATGTACCCTTATCAGTCCCACAACAGGGAAATTTGCAATTACTCAGCATTTACCATCCTAGTATCTGACGTTCCTAGGAGCAGCTAGGGGGTTAAGTGTCTTGCTCAAGGACACTTCAGCACACTACCTGGAGGAGCCTGGGATCGAGCCAGCAACCTTCTGCTTACTGGACGACTTGCTCTACCTCCTGAGCTCAAATATAATAATATGGTTTAAATGTCAAATATGGTTGAAGTGTTTTCTAATGGAAGGATCTTCACCCAGGTTGATCTTGTTTTCAAACTTCCTGAGAGCTTTGTCCACCGGCGTGGACGCCTTCAGAGTCCTGCTGGATGGCTGCACCTGAAACACGAGACAGAGTCAGACCACGTGGACCCCATCCCAGACCCAGAGACCCCAACAACCGGGATCACAAGAGCCTGGAGGATGGCGTCAAGGGCCTTGGCATCTCAGTTGGTTGAGAATCCACTTCCCTAAGTGACTGAGATCCATAACCACGCCGGAGAAGGGACCAACCCATGTGGAACGCAGTGAGGAGCATGGAGCTGGTACCTGGGGGTTGAGGCGTGTCCTGCTGAGCTGCTTAGTCAGGTCTGATCCTGAGCGCTGCCATGCCCACTCTGCATCATCATGATCATCATCATCATCCTCCTCGTCGTCGTCCTCATTATCATCGTCATGCTGTGGTGAAGGCTCCAGTGTCACGTGGTTCAGCTGGGTCTCCAACAGAGCAGCTGGAGAAGAACTGAACCAAACAACACATGATAAAATTATATTAATATCATCACATTATATTAATAAGATGATAGTTATTACGCCGATTATAGAATATTTATGAGTAACATAAAGAGATAATACATAGATAATACTTAATACATAGAATACATTATTTTCTTACTCTTCCGCGTCGTCGAACTGTCCGATGAAGACCTGAGTGTCAGACATGATCATCAGTCATCAGATGTTGGATCAAGTTCTTTAACCTCACGTCGGATCCAAACCACAATAACAAGCGGAGCACGTGTGGAAACACTTCCGGGTCCGCCTCCTTCTCCTTCTTCTTCTTCTTCTTCTACTTCTACTTCTCCTCCACCTCCCGTTTCAACCCGCCACCTACTGGGCGGACAGAAAATAAACAAAATAACGACAAAAAAAAAAGACGTTGTTTGTATTCTAACTAAGCTCATGGAAAAGTACCGCCGATAATAAATACAATCATTGATACTTTTGATAGGAAAAGTAATAATTGATATTTTATATGCTTGATATAAAAAATACATCATTTTAAATGTATTTAGTCCATAAGTGCCAGCGTGTGTTAGGGTTAGGGTTTAGGGTTAGGGTGTGTGTGTGTGTGTGTGTGTGTGTGTGTGTGTGTGTGTGTGTGTGTGTGTGTGTGTGTGTGTGTGTGTGTGTGTGTGTGTGTGTGTGTGTGTGTGTGTGTGTGTGTGTGTGTGTGTGTGTGTGTGTGTATATTGTGGGTCATGGTTAGGTTAAGGGTGCGCACGTTGTTCTCCGGAATTTCCCGAACATGATGTCACAATGTCCTTGTTTGTTTAATGTCAAACTTGTGTCACAAAGCAACGTTCGGTTTTCACGTAATCGACCCCAACCCTAACGCTTACCCGAACCAACCCAAACCGTAATAACCCTGACCTAACGCTGATCCTAACCAACCCTAACCCTGATTCTAACACTAAACCTGCAACTCCAGTCCCAGTACATCAGAAATACTGTTTATCCTTACCCCCAGCACAAATACTGACCATCTAGATAAATGTTGATAAATGAACAAACAAAATAACACTACTCTGTACAATTTACTCTGTGTACTTTATGTACTCTCTGTACTCTATGTACGCTCTGTACTCTATTTACTCTGTGTACTCTATGTACGCTCTGTACTCTATGTACTCTGTGAACTCTGTGTGCTCGGTGTATCCTTCTGTTTTGGCCTCCACTCACTTTCATTCAGCAAGTTGGTCACGTCTCCAGTAAAGCACTTCCGGGTTCCACTGTGAGTACGGAGGCCGTAGAGGCTCAAAGGGGGAGGAGCCAGATGAACGTTCTGCTCCCGACGCAGTCAAATCAACAAAACGACACTGGCTCTTTCCCAATCTGCGTTGTTGTCTGTATTTGTGTTCTTGTCTGTACTTGTGTACTTGTGAAACGTCATTGGGGCGGTAGCTCAGGAGGTAGAGCTGGTCATCTAGTAATCCAAAGGTTGCTGGTTGGATCCCAGGCTCCTCCTGCTAGCATGCTGTAGTGTCCTTGAGCAAGACACTTAACTCCTAACTGCTCCTGATGGCTGCGTCCGTCAGTGTTTGAACAGTTGTAAGTCGCTTTGGATAAAAGCGTCTGATCAATGACAAAATGTAACGTCATCAGTCGCAGCCCAAGTACTGCTCCAATTCAAAGTACGCATCAAGCCAAGTCCAGTCCAAATACCAGGATGTGGACTTGCTCCGCCCATTTGATGGAGGATGCATGGGTGGTGACTTGTGTGGACTTGGGACAGACAAGTATCCCACAATGCATTTGGCAGAATGACCGTCCTGCGTCCTCCTGTCCCCGGGAGTCTGTACTGCCCAGTCCGGACTTTGCGTACTTGGCATTGAGAAACGGCTACTGTCAGAGACCTGGTTGAAGTTAGTCTCATATTCAGACTATGGCGAAGTCAGTCTTATGCCGTCTGGGCCGCGGCTTTCCTGGCGTTCACCCGCATCAGAGCCCTCCTCTGGGCGAGTACTGACGACCTGTGCTCACTATGGTATTCAACGCCTCCCTGGCCGAGTCAGTGGTCCCGTCCTGCTTCAAGAGGTCCACCGTCGTTCCTGTCCCGAAGATGGCCTCTCCAACCTGCCTGAATGACTACCGTCCGGTGGCCCTCACCTCGGTGGCCATGAAGTGTTTGGAGAGGCTGATTAAGGATTACATCTGCGCCTCCCTCCCCCGCACCTTGGACCCGTTGCAGTTCGCGTACCGGCAGAACAGATCCACGGATGACGCGGTCTCCCAGGTACTGCACACCACGCTCACACACCTGGATGGCCGGAAGGGGGCCTATGTGAGATGTTGTTCATAGACTATAGTTCAGCTTTCAATACCACAGTCCCCACCAGACTGGCTGTCAAGCTGCAGGAGCGAGGACTGAACACTCCGTTGTGTGCCTGGACCCTGGACTTCCTCAGCCAGGTCCCAGGTGGTTTGGGTGGGGAGGCAAATGTCCAGCTCCCTCAGCCTGACCACAGGATCCCCCCCAGGGCTGCGTCCTCGGCCTCCTACTGTACTCCCTGTACACACATGACTGTGTGGCCAGGTCCAGCTCCAACACCATCATGATGTATACTGTACTGCATGATATTTACTGTACTGTATACTGTACTATATGATGCAGTACTGTACTGTAAGATGTAGCACTGTACTGTATGATGTATACTGTATGATGCATACTGTATCACTGTTCTGGGTTACTGAGTACTGTACTGCATCACTGTTCTGGGTTACTGCGGGGATGCGGGGATGCGGGGATGGTAGCTCAGGCGGTAGAGCTGGTGGTCTAGTGATCTAAAGGTTGCTGGTTCGATCCCAGGCTCCTCCTGCTAGCATGCTGTAGTGTCCTTGAGCAAGACACTTAACCCCTCATTGCTCCTGATGGCTGCATCCGTCGGTGTTTAAACAATTGTAAGTCGCTTTGGATAAAAGCGTCTGATCAATGACTAAATGTAATGTAATGTAATGTTACTGTGTACCGTACTGCACGCTGTTTCACTATACTGGGTTACTGCATACTGTACTGCTGTTCTTTGGGTGTTACTGTATTGCTGTGTAGGTCTGTTGTGTATTGTATATCACCGTATATTCACATGCACTTTACTGCACATATCTGTAAATACAAAGTCTATCCCGTATACATAACTCTATTCCCTTCTATTTTGTACCACCACTTTGTATTATCTTTTTGAGTCTTATTTTATTTATATTATTCTATTCACTAACTGTATTACATTTTAGGAATCAGTTAGTTGCTAGGTAGGAATTAGGTTAGTTATGTTCAGTTTAGTAACTATTGTACATAATCTCCTGCATATATGTATATGTACAGTGTTGCTTGAAAGTTTGAACTTTCCAGACATGGTCAGTTTTTATAAAAAACATTAAAATAACCTTATTAAACATACATTCAATTCCCAATTTGTAAAGCACACCTTCCAAATAATGGACACACAGATATTTTCATTATGTAATTCAACAAAAGTGGTTAACTTCACAAAAACTGAAAATTGAACATGTGCAAAAGTATGTGAAGCCTTTTATTAGTAGCTTGTGGCTCCTCCTTTCGCAGCCATTACTTCAACCAAACGTCTTCTGTAACCACTAACCAGTCTCTCGCAAAGGCCTTCCATTTGTAAATGATTTGTCTCACAGTGGATGGATGGAGCTGCAATCTTTTGGAGATGGTCTTATAGCCCTTCCCAGACCGATGGGCTGTCACTACCCTCTTCTTCATGTCCTCGGATGTCTCCTTTCCTCTCGGCATTGTTGATTTGTATGGGACCACAGTGGTCTGGTTGGTTTCCTCTCTCTTTTAATTAGGGCAGGCCAAACCCTTTCCCAAGGATGTCTCATTTCATTGGTCTGCTTAGAGGATTCATTTAGCACCCAAATGTGTTTGACCTGAGTCTGTTACCTGCTTGACTTAACCAATGCAGCTGGGGGTTCACTTACTTCTGCATATACACTAATTCCATGTAGTTTTTGGGCTACTTAAGTCACACTAAACAAGTACATGCAATTGATAAACATCTGACATTTCATACATAAAAACTGGTGATGATAAAACAAAATCATGGTAAAACAACAGGAACATCTAAACTGCTCAAGGGGTTCACATACTTTCAAGCAGCCCTGTATGTGACAAACCTCTTGAATCTTGAATCTGTGGTAAAGTCTGTCTGATATTGGGACGGTGGGATGCACAGACCATGGTAAAGTTAGTTTGATATTCAGATATTCAATCGATACTGTCCAACACTCAGGAGGGAGAGCAGCTGCTGGTTTACCCATAATGCACTGCTTCATGCACGGCGGTCGTTACGGACGTCTACAAATGACACAACCAGATTTTCAAAGTACAACAACTCTTGGACTGCAATACATTTTAAATTCACTTTTCAAACAGTTAAAGATGAATGAGTTCATCTGACAAAAGTTTTTAAACCTACCTCAGCATTTCATTTTGAAAATAAAAGTTCCATCATATGTTTAATGATCCACCATTTCAAGGGTCAGTAGCTCACTCAAACTACTTTTATGCCTCTAGGAACTTATCCATACTTTGCACTTCTGATTTTCAAAATAAGTTATTTTATTTTTATATTACATCTGCCATGTGGGTCCACGGGTCACCAGGCAAATGATAAGGATGGACTCATCCATCTGTGTGTTGCTCCACCTGTCTCACTGTTGGTTGGTTCTCTCTTTTCTCTTCTCCACCTCTCTCAGTCCGTCCTGGATCTGTTCCACACACTCTCCATCTCCTGCCGCCTGCGCTGCCTTCAGAGCTTCTCTGTAGAGATGCAGCGACGCCTCCACCTTCCCTGGAGCACAAAGCTCATTATCCCCACCCACACAGCTCATTACCCCCGCCCACACATCACATTAACCCCCCCGCACATAGCTCATTAGCACCACCCATACAGCTCATTATCCCCACCCACACAGCGAATGAACCCCGCCCACAGCTCATTAGCCCCACTCATACAGTTCATTAGCTCCACCCACACAGCTCATTTGCCCCTCCCACAATGCTCTTCGCACAGTGCTGTTACCATGGTGCAGCAGGATTCCTGCCAGGTTCCCCAGAAGCACATGGAGGTCTGGGTGCTCCACCTGCCGACCCAGCGTCACTGCTGTCTCTACCAGCGGCAGGGCCTCAGCATGGCGGCCCTGTAGATCCAAGATGGTGGCCAGGTCACTCATCAACACCAGCGTCTGACAAGAGAGATGGAAGGATCAGAAGGAGGACGAGGGCAAATGGAGGGAACAAGGTTTTCTTTCTCATCTTTATTCTCAAGCTGCAAAGAACAGCAGTATTGGGTGGAGGACTACTGACTCAGCGGTGGGTGGAGGACTACTGACACAGCGGTGGGTGGAGGACTACTGACACAGCGGTGGGTGGAGGACTACTGGCGCAACGGTGGATGGAGGACTACTGACACAGCGGTGGGTGGAGGACTACTGGCGCAACATTGGGTGGAGGACAACTGACGTAGCAGTGGGTGGAGGACAACTGGCACAGTGGTGTGTGGAGGACTACTGACGCAGCAGTGGGTGGAGGAATACTGGTGCAGTGGTGAGTGGAGGACTACTGACGCAGAAGTGAGTGGAGGACTACTGGCGCAGCGGTGGGTGGAGGACTAATGGCAAAGCAGTGGGTGGAGGACAACCAGCGCAGCGGTGGGTGGAGGACTAGTGACACAGTGGTGGGTGGAGGACTACTGGTGCAGCGGTGGGTGGAGGACTACTGATGCAGCAGTCAGGGAATGAGCCCTCTATTGGTTGGATGGAAGGATGAACCCTCAGTACCAGAACCAGGATGTCTGAGGCCTCCACATCCCAGGGACTGACCAGGGCTTAGGTGCTGGGTCCAGGGTACTGTGTACTGTGTACTCGGAACTCTGTACTGCATACTAGCTACTGTTGTAGAGCAGGGGCGGGCAAACTTATTGGCTCGAGGGCCACATTTTGTTTTTAAAACTGACCGGCTGGCCTGACCATTAGTAGATGAGATGAAAAATGAGCAAAAATAAAGTTTAAAATAAAAGGGAAATCCATTTCCTCTTATCCCAATTTTTAAATTACTGTTGCTGGTGTTGCTAGTGTTGGTGGTCATTCTATTTTGCCAGCGCATCAAAATCTGGTGCCATTTTTTTTTCCAGGTGTTGATCAGTAAACTGGGCTCTGTGGAGTGTTTTGTTTATGTTCATCAAACTAGGTGTAGGTAGAGCCAGATAACAGCAGCATCCTCTGTTCATACTCTATGGTAGAGCCAAATAACACCAGCATCCTCTGTGCCAACTGTGGGATGTTTGAAAACTTTGTCTGGTTCAGTTGAAGCATAAATCGTCTCCAATTTGACAGAGTTGAGCTTCTCCATTAGGACGGAGTCAGACTGGAGATCAATCAGCTCCAGCTGTGATTCCTGTGGTGCTGCCTCATCATCAGTGACAGGAACATGACACCAGCTTAACTACCTTTTCAAACATTTATAAATCACAGAATCTACGGCAGAATTCTCCGCACAAGTCGTCCAGTGATTGACTGTATTTGCTGGCATGTTGGGGGCTTGTTTCATTGACTGTATTTGCTGGCTTTTGGGGCTTGTTTCAGTGCTAATGTGGGGAAATGAGCAAATGATTTGTTTGTCATTTGTTTAGAGAACAGTCAATTTGACCTTGAAGGCTTTCACCTTTGAATACATGTGGTAAACAAACTGATCTTTCCCTTGTAGCTTCACGTTCAGCTCATTCATGTGCCAGTACGTCCACAGCCAACGCCAAATCACAAAGCCAGTGCGCATCTTTCAGCTCGAGAAAATCATCGTCTCTCCCCATTAACTCCAAAAATTAGGCAATATATCCAAAATATTTTTCAATCCAATCTTTCTTGAAAACCTGACACTCGCTGTCAATTTTGTGCTTTTTTGTCCGCTCATTTTCTTATGGGTGATGCATACGTGACGATGAGGTAAAGTGAAGAGTGACTTGACATCAGAGAAGGTCCGGCGCCATCTGGTGCTACCATTAAGTATTACAGGAAAATAACAGTGAAATAAAATCAACAAATTTAAATATATTAAAGGATTGTTGTGAATGTAAATGCCTCACGGGCCGGATTAAACAACACCGTGGGCCTTTGCCCACCCCTGTTTTGGAGAATACAGGACACAGGGTCCTGTGTACTAGGTACTGGGTACTGTGTACAGGGCCCTCCAGTGTACCCGGTCCTCCTGTGTACTGGGTACAGTGTACTGGGTCCTCCTATGTACTTGGTACTGGGTACTGTATACTGGGTCCTCCTATGTACTTGGTACTGGGTACTAAATACTGGGTCCTCCTATGTACTTGGTACTGGGTACCTGCGGGTGGCTTTCGCCCTGCTCCTCCCTGCAGATCCGTAGGGCCTCCTTGTAGTCATGCTCCGCCTGTCTGAGCCTCTGGGTGGAGGCTCGGTACCGGGCCCTGGAGTCCAAACACAGACCCAGGAGCAGCCGAGACTCCTTCCTCTGCTCCTCTGGAGGACATCACCATGGCAACCGACAGGATAGGTCAGTAGGTGCAGTCAATAAGTACAGTCAGTAGGTACAGTCAGTATAGTCAATAAGTATAGTCAGTAGGTACGGTTAGCCGGTGCAGTAATTAAGTAGTCAGTAGGTGCAGTCAGTAAGTAGTCAGTAGGTGCAGTCAGTCGGTGCAGTCAATAAGCACAGTCAGTTAGTACAGTCAGTAAGTCCAGTCAGTAGGTGCAGTCAATAAGTACAGTCAGTAGGTGCAGTCAGGAAGTACAGTCAGTAGGTGCAGTTAGTGGGTACAGTCAGTAGGTGCAGTCAGTAGGTGCAGTCTGTAAGTGCAGTCAGTAAGTACAATCTGTAGGTACAGTCAGTAAGTTCAGTCAGTAGGTACAGTGAATAAGTACAGTCACTAAGTACAGTCAGTAGGTGCAGTCAATAAGTACAGTCAGTAGGTGCAGTCAGTAGGTTCAGTCAATAAGTACAGTCAGTAGGTGCAGTCAATAAGCAGTTAGTAGGTGCTGTCAGTAAGTAAAATCTGTAGGTGCAGTAAATAAGTACAGTCAGTCGGAACAGTCATACAGTGGGGCAAAAAAGTATTTAGTCAGCCACCAATTGTGCAAGTTCTCCCACTTAAAAAGATGAGAGAGGCCTGTCATTTTCATCATAGGTTCACTTCGACTATGAGGGACAGAATGGGGGGGAAAGAATCCAGGAAATCACATTGTAGGATTTTTAATGAATTAATTGGTAAATTCCTCGGTAAAATAAGTATTTGGTCACATACAAACAAGCAAGATTTCTGGCTTTCACAGACCTGTAACTTTTTCTTTAAGAGGCTCCTCTGTCCTCCACTCGTTACCTGTATTAATGGCACCTGTTTGAACTCGTTATCAGTATGAAAGACACCTGTCCACAACCTCAAACAGTCACACTCCAAACTCCACTATGGCCAAGACCAAAAAGCTGTCAAAGGACACCAGAAACAAAATTGTAGACCTGCACCAGGCTGGGAAGACTGAATCTGCAATAGGTAAGCAGCTTGTTGTGAAGAAATCAACTGTGGGAGCAATTATTAGAAAATGGAAGACATACAAGACCACTGATAATCTCCCTCCATCTGGGGCTCCACGCAAGATCTCACCCCGTGGGGTCAAAATGATCACAAGAACGGTGAACAAACATCCCAGAACCACACGGGGGGAACCTAGCGAATGACCTGCAGACAGCTGGGACCAAAGTAACAAAGGCTACCATCAGTAACACACTACGCCACCAGGGAGTCAAATCCTGCAGTGCCAGACGTGTCCCCCTGCTTAAGCAGTACATGTCCAGGCCCGTCTGAAGTTTGCTAGAGAGCATTTGGATGATCCAGAAGAGGATTGGGAGAACGTCATATGGTCAGATGAAACCAAAATAGAACTTTTTGGTAAAAACTCAACTTGTCGTGTTTGGAGGAGAAAGAAAGCTGAGTTGCATCCAAAGAACACCATACCTACTGTGAAGCATGGGGGTGGAAACATCATGCTTTGGGGCTGTTTTTCTGCAAAGGGACCAGGACGACTGATCCGTGTAAAGGAAAGAATGAATGGGGCCATGTATCGTGAGATTTTGAGTGAAAACCTTCCATCAGCAAGGGCATTGAAGATGAAACGTGGCTGGGTCTTTCAGCATGACAATGATCCCAAACACATCGCCCGGGCAACGAAAGAGTGGCTTCGTAAGAAGCATTTCAAGGTCCTGGAGTGGCCCAGCTAGTCTCCAGATCTCAACCCCATAGAAAATCTTTGGAGGGAGTTGAAAGTCCGTGTTACCCAGCATCAGCCCCAAAACACCACATCGTGGCGCGGTGGCGCAGTGCATTGCACTGCTGCCTCACAGCAAGAAGGTCCTGGGTTCGATTCCCGCCTGGGGCGCTGTTGGCACCGTGCTCCGGCGGGTTATCTTCCAAAAAAACAGGAGCCTTTCTGTGTGGAGTTTGCATGTTCTCCCCGTGTTCACATGGGGTTTCCTCCACCTCACGTCAGTAAGGACCCACTGCTCCTGGCTGTGCCCCCGGAGGAAGGACAAGCCAGGATGGGTCAAAAGCAGAGGAGCCATTTCACCGGCCACCATCAAGCATGTGCATGTGTGTGTGTGTGCAAGCATGTGTTGTGGAGTGTCGTGTGACGATTAAAGACTGTTTCTGTTTCTGCTCTAGAGGAGATCTGCATGGAGGAATGGGCCAAAATACCAGCAACAGAGTGTGAAAACCTTGTGAAGACTTACAGAAAACGTTTGACCTCTGTCATTGCAAACAAAGGGTATATAACAAAGTATTGAGATGAACTTTTGTTATTGACCAAATACTTATTTTCCACCATAATTTGCAAATAAATTCTTTAGAAATCAGACAATGTGATTTTCTGGATTTTTTTTCTCATTTTGTCTCTCATAGTTGAGGTGAACCTATGATGAAAATAACAGGCCTCTCTCATCTTTTTAAGTGGGATAACCTGCACAATTGGTGGCTGACTAAATACTTTTTTGCCCCACTGTAAGTACAGTCAGTAGGTGCAGTCAGTCAGTATAGTCAGTAGGTACAGTCGGTAAGTACAGTCAGTAGGTGCGGTCAGTTAGTACAGTCAGTAGGTGCAGTAAATAAGTACAGTCAGTAGGTGCAGCCAATAAGTACAGTCAGCAGGTGCCGTCAATAAGTATAGTCAGTATAGCCAGTAAGTACAGTCAGTAGGTGCAGTCAATAAGTACAGTCAGTAGATAGAGTCAATAAGTACAGTCTGTGGCGCAGTCAGTAAGTACAGTCAATAAGTAGTCAGCAGGTGCAGTCAGTAGGTACAGTCAATAGGTGTAGTCAATAAGTAAAGACAGTACGTACAGTCAATAAGTACAGCCAGTCCCTGCAGTCAGTCGGTATAGTCAGTAGGTACAGCCGGTAAGTACATTCAGCCGGTGCAGTCAGTCAGTAGTCAGTAGGTACAGTCAATAGGTACAGTCAGTAGGTGCAGTCAAGAAGTACAGTTGGCAGGTATAGTCAGTAAGTACAGTCAGTAAGTACAATCAGTAGTCTTGGCGATAGTGGCGCCGCCTCTTGCGGTCGCCTGCGCTCCGGTCGACTTTGCACATTTTAGTATTTTTTTCAGTTTTTTCATCATAATGTCCGCCAAAAAAGCATTGGCAGTTATCTCTTATGGCCGCGATGCACTCGTGGATACAGTTACAGATCCAGTTCGGAGATCCAGTTCCTTTTTATCCGTTACAGATACGGATAAAAAGTCCCAAAGTTCTTCTTTTAGGGAAGTTCCCTAAAAGAAGAACTTTGGGACTTTTTATCCGTGGAACTAGAGTGGCCGACTGAAATTCTACACGCGAACATTCTTCTTCTTCTTCTTCCTCCTCCACAACAACAACAAAAATGGAGCTACTGTTCCACGAGGGGGCCCACGGAGAAAGCATCGTGGTAAACGAGGCGGCATTCGGGTCAGAATGAGGACGCAACCTTACTTTCCACCTCTGCCAAGCATCCTTGTTGCCAACATTCGGTCTCCGGAGAACAAGATGGATGAACTTCGAGCTCGGATTGAATTCCAATGGGACACGAGGAACAGTTGCGTCCTCTGCCCGACAGAGACATGGCTGAACCCACTGGTGCGCTTGAAGCCATTCGTCCAGCCGAGTCCTTCGCCGTGTTCCGCGGCAACAGATCGGGGGAGTCGGGGAAATCCAAAGGTGGAGGCGTTTGCCTCATGGTAAACAACGGCTGGTGCCCCCCAAACAACACCAAGTCCCTCTCCTGCTCCTGCTCGCCGAACCTGGAACAGCTGACCTTCTTATGCCGTCCATTTTATCTCCCCCGGGAATTCAGCACGGTCATTATTACAGCCGTTTATATTCCAACGCAAGCGGACACCAACACAGCACTGTCTGACCTGTATGATGTGTTGTGCGGATTTCAAAACATACATCCTGACGCGGCTGTGGTGGGCTGCCTTCGGGAAATCAGATCACGCCACGATTTCGCTGGTTCCCGTTTACAGGCCTCTGATCGTGCGAGAATGGGTGGTGACAAGGGAAGTGTTGCGGTGGATGGACCAATCAGAGGCTGCGCTTCAGGACGCTCTGACTGACGTAGACTGGGACATGTTCCAATCAAGTTCAAGTGACGTCAGCGAGTTTACGGACGTAGCGGTGACCTTCGTGGCTACGGGAGTGGACAGCATCGTTCCCACAGTGAAAGATCGGATATTTCCAAACCAGAAGCCGTGGGTGGATAAATCCATCCGCTGCGCTCTGAATGCTCGCACGGTCACTTACAACGACGGTCTTGTATCTGGAAATATGGACAATTACAAAGCGGCGTCATACAATCTGCGGAGGGCGGTGAAGGACGCTAAACGGACGTACAGAGAGACTGTGGAGCTACAGATGGAGCAACGGGACACCAGACGCTTGTGTCAGGGGCTGCTGAATATAATAAACTACAAGAGCAGCTCATCCACAGCCACGAGTGTGGACGCCTCCCTAGCCAACGAACAGAACTCCTTTTATGCGCGGTTCGAGTCTGGCAACAGCACCGCTAGCTCGTCGGCTAATTGGAGTTACACCGCTGGGGTGAGCGCGCACTCTCAGTGTCGGAGCATGACGTCAGGAGGGCTCTGATGCGGGTGAACACCAGGAAAGCTGCGGGCCCAGATGGCATATCTGGGCAAGTACTGAAGACCTGTGCTAACCAGCTAGCCCCGGTGTTCACTACAATATTCAACATCTCCCTGGCTGAATCAGTGGTCCCGTCCTGTTTCAAGAGGTCCACCGTCGTTCCTGTCCCGAAGATCGCCTCTCCAACCTGCCTGAACGACTACCGTCCGGTGGCCCTCACCTCGGTGGTCATGAAGTGTTTCGAGAGGCTGATTAAGGATTACATCTGCGCCTCCCTCCCCCGCACCTTGGACCCGTTGCAGTTCGCGTATCAGCAGAACAGATCCACGGATGACGCGGTCTCCCAGATATTGCACACCATGCTTACGCACCTGGATGGCCGGAAGGGGGCCTATGTGAGATTGCTGTTCATCGATTATAGTTCAGCTTTCAATACCACAGTCCCCACCAGACTGGCTGTCAAGCTGCAGGAGCGAGGACTGAACACTCCGCTGTGTGCCTGGACCCTGGACTTCCTCTCAGCCAGGCCCCAGGTGGTTAGGGTGGGGAAGCACATGTCCAGCTCCCTCACTCTAAACACAGGATCCCCCCAGGGCTGCGTCCTCAGCCCCCTACTGTACTCCTTGTACACACATGACTGTGTGGCCAGGTCCAGCTCCAACACCATCATCAAGTTTGCTGACAACACCGTTGTCGTGGGCCTGATCCCCGACGGCGATGAGAAGGCCTACCGTGAGGACGTGGCTGACCTGTCACTCTGGTGCCAGGACAACAGACTCCACCTAAACGTCAGCAAAACTAAGGAGCTGATTGTGGCACGCGCCCTTGGTGATTAATGGAACTTCTGTCGACAGGGTGAGCAGCTTCAAGTTCCTGGGAGTCCACATCACAGACGACTTAACATGGACTTTACCTCCAGACACTGGTGAGAAAGGCGAGGCAGCGTCTTTATCACCTCAGGCAGCTGAGGAAATTCCGGGTCTCGGTGAGGATCCTCAAGTCCTTCTACTGTGGAGCAGTGGATAACATCCTGACAGGCAACATCACTGCCTGGGTGGGAACTGTACTGCTCAGGACAGGCGGGCCCTGCAGAGGGTGGTGCGTTCAGCTGAACGTACCACTGGAACTACCCTCCCCTCCCTGCAGGATTTATACACCAGGAGGTATAGTTGCAGAGCTGCAGGATCATGAAGGATCCTCACCACCCCAACATTGGACTGTTCCAGCTGCTGCGGTCAGGCAAGCGCCTCCGCAGTCACACAGCGAGAACAGAGAGACTGAGACAGAGTTTTTTCCCGCAAGCCATAAGAACTGTCAATGCTGACCTCACCAGGGGTCCTCACTGAGCCACACACATAGGCCCCACTACCTCACTGTACTGTATGTAGCATACTGTACCGCATACTGTGTCACTGTTCTGGGTTTTTTGGTGTTACCGTATTTCTGCGCCGCACTGTTGTATACTGTGCTACATCTCACAAACACTACCTCACTTTATTCACATGCCACTTTAAGGCACATATCTGTATATACATAATTAGCCTATCCCATATACATAAGTCTATCCCATATAAATAATCCTATTCCCTTTATCTATTCTATTTTATTTTATTCTATATATTTTGATTTTATTCTATAGCATTCGACTTACTGCATTACGTTTTAGGAATCAGTAAGAAGAGTCTGTAGGGTCAGTCAGTAGGTGTAGTCAATAAATACAGTCAGTGGTGCAGTCTGTAAGTACAGCCAATAAGTACAGTTAGTCCGTGCAATCAATAAGTACAGTCAGTAGGTGCAGTCAGTCGATCCAGTCAGTAGGTACAGTCGGTAAGTACAGTTAGTCGGATTAGTCAGTAAGTACAGTCAGTAGGTGCAGTCGGTAAGTACAGTCAGTAGGTGCAGTCAAGAAGTACAGTCAGTAGGTGCAGTCAAGAAGTACAGTCAGTAGGTGCAGTCAATAAGTACAGTCATTAGGTGCAGTCAGTTAGTAGTCAGTCGGTGCAGTCAATAGGTACAGTAAAGAAGTACAGTTTGCAGGTACAGTCAGTAGGTACAGTTTGTAGGTGCAGTCAATAGTCAAGTCACTATAAAGCACATCTCATGGCAGGGCAACACAATGTGCTTTATAAAGAAATACAATCAAAGAAAATATATAAAATGTCTGTGAAATGATAAGAACAGTCAGTGCAGAATAAACATATCACAGCACACACACACACACACACAGACACACACACAGACACAGACACACACACACAGAGAACATTTTAAGCTGCTTTTTAAAGTGTTCAGTGTGGGGGGCTCGCTCAGGTCCTCGGTAGGGCGTTCCATTTACTTGGGGCATAGATATAGAAGGCAGCCTCTCCTGCTTTAGAGCTGGTACGAGATAGTTAAAAGACCACTGCCTGTGGACCTGATACTTCTTGCTGCTTCCTGTATAATGAGCATTTATTTTATATACTGAGGTGCAAGGCCATTTAGAGCTCTATATACAAGAAGCAGTATCTTAAAATCAATTCTAGTTTTGACAGGGAGCCAATGTAGACATCTAAGAACAGGTGTGATGTGTTCAAACTTTTTAGTCCCAGTGAGAACGTGTGCAGCTGCATTTTGGATTAACTATAGCCGCTGCACAGCTGATTTCGGGAGGCTGTTGAATAGGCCATTAAAGTAGTCCAATCCACTCCTTATGAATGCATGGATTCATTTTTCAGAGTCCGCTTTTGACAGGAAGCCTCTTCATTTTTAAATGTTTTTTAGATTGTAGAAGGCAAATTTTGTGATGTGATTGATATGGCTCTTAAAATTTAGATTGGCGTCTATGATTACACCCAGATTTCTGGCTTCATTCTTGCTCTCCTGGGACAGAGAACTGAGATGAGCTGCAATTTTCTGTCTTTGAGCTTTTGCACCAAAGATTAGTATTTCTGTTTGGTCTTTGTTCAGTTGTAAAAAGTTCTGTGACATCCATGCATTAATATCATTAATACACTGAGTGAGGGAGTGTATGGGGAGTAGGTTTCATGTTATATGTTGTGTGTTACAAATATTACTTGCACATTTGGAGTATGGGGAAACGCAATTTTGATCCTCTGTGTAATTACATGTTGCATGGTATGATTGACAATAAAGCAAACTTTGAACTTTGAACTTTAGGTCATCAGGAGATAGAGATATGTACAGTTGTCAATCAGCTGCATAATTATGGTCATTTATTTAGTGTTTCTTTATAATATGTTCAAGTGGGAGCCTATAGAGGTTAAACAATAATGGGCCCAGAATCGAACCTTGGGGCACTCCACATATAATATCCACTTTGTTTGAGACAAAATCTCCAATGGACACAAAGTTTAGAACTGGGCCAGATAGGCCGACCCATTTTTGTAATCTCTCTAATAAAATGTGATGGTCAACAGTATCAAAGGCAGCGCTGAGATCCTGCAGCAGAACAACAGATCGTTTTTTTAGCATCAGTGTTTATATGCAGATTATTCAGAACTTTAATAAGTGCTGTTTCTGTGCTATGGTGAGGTCGAAAGCCATATTGATAGGTGTCCAAAAGTCTGTGTGATGTGAGATAGTTGTTAAGGTGAAGGTAAACAGTTTAAGTATTTTGTATTTCAAGTATTTTGCTGAGGAACGGCAGGTTGGAAATGAACCTGTAGTTGGCAATAACTGTTGGATGGAGATTGCTCTTCTTCGGGAGTGCTTTAATGACAGCTGTTTTAAATGCTGCAGGAAATATACCTGATTGAAGAAAGTCGTTTATAAAGTCTAATACCTCATGTGCCAGGAAGTTAAAAACTGTTTAAAAAAAAAAAAATGTCGTAGGGAGAGGGTCCAAGCAGCAGGTGGAGGACCCGAGATGACCAACAATATTATCCAGTCTTTTTATGTCTAAGGGGACGAAGTGAGACATGGCAGCAGTCATATTACTGGAGAACTGAAGGTAGGTTCATTTCTGGATATTGAGGCACTAATATTCTGTCGAATAGATATCATTTTACTGAAGAATGTAGCGAACTCCTCGCACTTTTCAGTGGAGCGCATCTCTGACAGGGTTGTAGATGGTGGATTAATAAGTTGATCAACAGTGGAGAAGAGCACTTTACTATTGTTGATTTTTCATGAATGATTTTAGAGACTAAAGACTGTCTGGCCTGTTTAATTTCTAGATTGTATTGACTGAGTCTATCCTTGTAAATTTCATGATGAACCTGAAGTTTTGTCTTTTTCCATTTTCGGTCTGCCTGGCGGCACTCTCTCTGAAGCTGCCTAATAACCGCTTCATTTCTCCAGGGGGCTTTTTGTTTTTCTATGTTTTTAGTTTTGAAATGAGGTGCTGTCTCAATGAGGTGCTGTCTCAATGAGTGCGACGGTGCCATTTCTGTCCAGCCAGGTCTCAGTCAGTAGAGAAATCCAGGTTATGGTACTTATAATCTTATCAACTAAAAATGACTTATTAGTTAGTGTATGGCTTTGCGGGGGACTGATAGTTGGAGTCCGAACCGGTAGTAAATTGTTTCGATTCCTGTATGATACAGGGAAGTTACTTGATTTGGGTCTATGGTTTATAATTACAGGAATTTGTAAAGCAGAATGACAGTCATTAATGTCAGTAGCGTGGATTGGACTCAAACATCAGCCGTGAATAGGTACAGGTACAATAGGTACAGTCAGGAGGTGCAGTCAGTAAGGAATTAGTATATACAGTCGGTAGGTACAGTCAGTAAATAGTCAGTATGTATAGTCAGTAGATGCAGTAAGTATGTACAGTCAGTAGGTGCAGTCAGTAAGTAGTCAGTAGTATGTACAGTCAGTAGGTACAGTAAGTAGGTGCAGTCAGTAAGGAGTCAGTAGGTACAGTCAGGAGGTGCAGTCAGCAGCTGCTAGGCAAGTATCTACCTGACTGTTCCTCTGCTGGGGCAGTGCTGTACTTCTCCAGTTTGGCCACTAGGGACTCTGTGCAGAACCGATATCCATGTTCTGCCAAGTCTGCCCTGCAACCCATTACACAACATATACTAACATAACATATACATATACTTACTTACATATACTTAATGTAATAACTTCATGAATATTAAAATAACAAAAATAGAATAACGACATCAATAATATAATAACTTATTATATACTGACTTATATACTTAATATAATAACTACATGAATAAAACAATAACTTATTATACACTGACTTATATACTTAATATAATAACTACATGAATATTAAAATAACAAAAATATAATAACTACATGAATAATTTTTGAATAGAAGAGTACTGGTGAGGTTATAATGATATACTATATACTATATTACTAATTCTACTAATAATATCAACACTGTGTACCTGTTCTGTCCAGCATAGATGGTGGCAAGTTTCAGGGAAATTTCAATGACGGCGTTATCGTCCTTCAGAGATGAAACACACACTAACACTGTGACACACACACTAACACTGTGACACACACACTAACACTGTTACACACACACACACACTAACACTGTAACACACACACTAACACTGTAACACACACACACTAACACTGTAACACACACACTAACACGGTAACACACACACACACACACACACACTAAAACTGTAACACACACTAAAACTGTAACACACACAAACACTGTTACACACACACTAACACTGTAACTTACACACTAACACTGTAACACACAAACAAACTGTTACACACTAACACTGTAACACACACACTAACACTGTTACACACACACTAACACTGTAACACACACACTAACACTGTTACACACACAGTAACATTGTAACACACACTAACACTGTAACACACACACTAACACTGTAACACACACACTAACACTGTAACACACACACTAACACTGTTACACACACACTAACACTGTTACACACGCACTAACACTGTTACACACACACTAACACTGTTACACACGCACTAACACTGTTATACACACACCAACACGGTTACACACACACCAACACGGTTACACACACACTAACACTGTTACACACACTAACACTGTAACACACTAACACACACACTAACACAGTAACGCACAAACACTCTAAGACACACACTAACACTGTAACACACTTACACTAACACACTAACACTGGAACCCACACACACACACACATTCAGACACGCTGTAACACACACACAGACACACTGTAACACACACATTCAGACACACTGTAACACACACATTCAGACACACAGTAACACACACACATAGACACACTGTAACACACACACACATTCAGACACACTGTATCACGCACACAAACACAATGCACATTAACACTCACTGAAACACACTAACACACACATTAAGACACACATTCAGACACACTGTAACATACACACACACACATTCAGACACACTGTAACACACACATTCAGACACACTATAACACACACACTGTAACACACACACATTCAGACACACTGTAACACACACATTCAGACACACATTAAGACACACTGTTACACACACACACACACACAGTAACACTGTAACACACACACACAAACTGTAACACACACACACACTAAAACTGTAACACACACACACACACACACATTAAGACACATTCCGACACACTTTAACATACACACACACATTCAGACACTGTAACACACACACACACATTCCGACACACTGTAACACACACACATTAACACACACTGAAACACACACACACACACACACACACACACACATTAAGACACACATTCCGACACACTCACATTCAGACACACTGTAACACACACACACACACACACACATTCCGACACACTGTAACACTGTAACACACACATTAACACACACTGAAACACACACACTAACACTGTAACACACACTCATTAAGACACACTGTTACACACACACACACACACACACACACACACACACATTCCAACACACTGTAACACACCTCTGGCGTGCCTCCAGACAGCATGTAGCTGAGCGCAGCTTTGAAGAGTTTCTCAGCCTGAAAGAAGAAGCAGAAGATGAGGAGGAGGAGGATGAAGAGGAGCATGAAGAGGAGGAGGATGAAGAGGAGGAGGAGGATGAAGAGAAGGAGGGGGAGGATGAAGATGAGGAGGAGGAGGAGGAGGCTGAAGAGGAGGAGGATGAGGAGCAGGAGGAGGAGAATGAAGGAGGATGAGGAAGAGGAGGAGGATGAAGAGAAGGAGGGGGAGGATGAGGATGAGGAGGAGGAGGAGGAGGCTGAAGAGGAGGAGGATGAGGAGCAGGAGTAGGAGGATGAAGAGGAGGATGAGGAAGAGGAGGAGGATGAAGAGGAGGAGGAGGAGGATGAAGAGGGGGAGGGGGAGGATGAGGAGGAGGAGGCTGAAGAGGAGGAGGATGAGGAGCAGGAGGAGGAGGATGAGGAGGAGGATGAAGAGGAGGATGAGGAAGAGGAGGAGGATGAAGAGGAAAAGGAGGGGGAGGGGGAGGATAATGAGGAGGAGCCACCCTCCCCTTCCTCAGGATGAAGCACCACTGAAGCGTCAGACTCACACTGTCCAGTCGACCTTGGACGTAGGCCAGGTTCCCCATCTGGAGACAGAGAGTTACAGCGTTACAGTGTGTGTTGCTGTGTGTGTTGCTGTGTGTGTAGCTATGTGTTACAGTACCAGACAGTAGGTGTAGATCAAAGCCTGGGTGTTGTTGCTATGGTGACTCAGAGCTGCTGCCTGGTGGAGCAGAGCTGAAGCAGTGTGAAGCTGACCCCGAAACATACTGAGCTGCACACACACACACCAGAGGAAAGAGAAAATGCAAACACATGGAAAGAGCTCAAAACAACAGGTTTATTCATTGAACTCGTTTGGATAAAAGCGTCTGCTAAATGTAATGTAAATGGTAAAACTCAGGTTAATAAACTCAGATCAACACTCTTCAGAAGGTGGAAATCAAGTGAAGAACCAAAGAATGAAAATACCTCCACTCCCCGTGTGACAACATGGACTCTTTGTTTGATTCAGAGGAGTCGGTTCAGCTCTGACTTGTCTCACAGGAATCATTTCATTCCGTCAAAATGATGAATTTAGGAGAATGCATTGTGTAAACAGGTCTGGAAGCCTCAGCTCGGGCTCGCCCTGCAGGTCGTACCTTTGCTTTCTTGAGCAGCAGAACGACCTCGTCCTCCTTCTTCTGCTCGTCGTCGCGCGGGTCCTCCTCGGCGAAGAACAAGGAGAACGCTGGGATGCAAACAGAGGGTTACCATAGTTACCATGGTTACCGCACACGACGAGGGACTGGCACTGGAACGGTGATGAAGCTCAGCGAGCTCAGCTTGCTGTTACACACTAACACTGTTACACACACCTGCGGCGCCCCATGCTGCCCTGCTCCACACGCAGCTCCCACTTCTCCCACTTCTCCCGTGCTTTTCGGGACTTTTCGGAATAAAACTGAAGGTTCGTCCAGATAACCTCAGAGTGGCCAACACCGCCCTGCCAGGAGAAACAAAGCTTTTATTGAAACTTAAATCATGTAATAAAAACCTATTAATAAAACAGTTCAACGTTTTCACAAAACCTTTTAACAAAACAATGCAACATTTTAACAAAACAGTTTAACCTTTTAATAAAACAGTTTAACATTTTAATTGAACAGTGTTTAACCTCTCAGTAAACAGACGCCAAGCCGCTGTGCGCAGCGCCATCTTGATCGCTGCTTCCGGGAAATGACGGGATGTGACGTCGGCGCCCTCTCCAAAGTAAAGGTTTTATACTCGTTATTTTAAACTGAAACACGGTGCACATGGACTTTCTGCTTATTGTAATTTATTTAAAATTTAAAGTATATTCATTTCAATGTTAACTTTATCTTGTCTCGTTTTTTTCCCAGAACAAAATATTAATTTGAATCCCAATGCATAACTACTAATATAATTTTAATTCCACTTGATGCCATTGCATCATGGGGAGAATGCAAAGTGTTCTGGGATTTAAAATACTACTGGAACTAATAATATAACTATTACTTATAAAATAAATAGATCTAATACTAATGCGAGAACTCATACTAATACTAGTACTTATTCTCACATAATACTAGAACTAGTACTAATACTAGAACAAGTACTAATACTAGTACTAGTGCTAATACAAATACTTGAACTAGCACTAATACAAGAACAAGTACTAATACTAAAACTAATACTAGTACTAGTGCTAATAAAAATACTAGAACTAATACTAGAACTAGTTCTAATACTAGTGCTAGTTATAATACTAGAACTCAAACTAATACTAGAACTAGTGCTTATACTAATACCAGAACTAATACTAATACTAGTATTGGTGCTGGTTCTGATACAAACACTAGAACTAGTACTCTTATTAGAAATAGTACTAGAAAAAATACTAGAACTCGTGCTAGTTAAAATACTAATACTAGTATTAGCGCTAAGTATTAGCGCTAGTTCTGAGTCTTAGACTAGAGCTAGTACTAATACTAGAACTAGTTCTAGTTCTAATACATGTCCTAATACTAGATTAATGACTAGTGTTTACATCGATGGAAACTTAATTCCACTTACTAATGTACTCATAATTGGATTTTTAGATTCACTTGTCATTAAATAATCTCAATGAAGTCTGAAGTATGGTATCAAACGACTTGTACTTTGTTACTTTCACAGTGGATATTTACTTTTGTACATTCCCCCGACCTGCCGGTTTTCCCAGCCGGACCCGTCGGGTCCACCACCCAGACACCCCAGTCGTTTCCTGCAGGCGGTTCCCCCAAGTCAGACCTGCCAGTTCCCCCATCCTGGTATCCCAGCTGTTTTTCCCAGCCGGTTTCCCCAGCCAGATGTATCAGTTCTCCCAGCCTGTGTCCCCAGTTGGACCTACCAGTTCCCCCAACCGTTTCCCCCGGCCGGTTGCCCAGCCAGTTACCCAAGACAGTTACCCGAGCTGGTTCCCCTAGCCGGTTCCCCCAACCTGACCTGCCAGCTACAGCTACTATTATGTGCAAAGAGGTTGTGGGTTTGAAGACATCTCAGGCCTTTGTGTGTGCTGTTAACATGTTCTCCAAGGTTGAGTTTTCCTCATTTCCCAAAAGACGCGCACATCAGATTCACACTCTTGTCAATGCCCTCGAGCAAGATGTTGGCTCTCGAGCTGGAGTTGGATTAATTTCCCCATACAGTCACTCTTCTTCCTGGTACTCCCGCCCAGCAGTTTGAATCCCTTTCGGAACACCAGACATTCGTGGGACCTTTGATCTGAATGAGTGACCTGGTGGAGCTTCAGGCTCTGGGAGTACGCAAATTTGCTGCAATTTGAGCAAGACAGCGGTTTTATATTTTTTTAAGAAGAATCTTTAACTGTCACGCAACACACCACACTACAACACATGCATACACACACACGGTTTGGATGGTGGCCGGTGAAATGAGGCCTCTGCATTCAACCCATCCTGGCTTGTCCCTCCTCTGGGGGGGCAGCCAGGAGCAGTGGGCAGCATTGGTCGACGCGCCCGGGGACCTGGTACCGAGTGTCCATCGCTGGTCAGACGATGATGTTGTGCATGTTTTTGGTGGGGGTCCTTACTGATGGTAGGTGGAGGAAACCCCATGTGAGCACAGGGAGAACATGCAAACTCCACACAGAAAGGCTATAGATTCAAGATTCAAGATTCAGGAGGTTTATTCGTCACATACATATACATACTTTCATACATATATGCAGTGAAATGTAATGCAATGCTCCCGGTGATTACACACAATATGTCCTAGGAAAAATTCTACCAGACCAACTAACTGATTCCTAAAACATAATACAGTAAGTCGAATACTTATAGAAAAAAGTAAAAATATAAAGAATAAAATAAAATACAAGGACAAGGACGCCCTCAGAGCTGCTAGGTCCAACTTGAACCGGGGCGTGAGAACAGCCAAGCGTGCCTATGGATAGAAAATCCAATCACACTTCACAGACACAAAAGACCCCAGTCGCCTGTGGCAAGGCATCCAGTCAGTCACCGGTTACAGGCCAACACCCACACCGTGCGAAGACAACACAGACTTCCTCAACACACTTAACACATTCTTCAGCCGGTTTGAGGAAAACAACACCACCACACCAACAAAAGCCCGGACCTGCCTGGACAACGTAACACTTCACCTGGACCCTGCTGATGTGCGGAAGACCCTACTCAGGGTGAACCCCAGAAAAGCTGCAGGTCCTGACAACATACCGGGGCGTGTGCTCAGAGACTGTGCTGACCAACTTACAGATGTTCTCACGGATATCTACAACACCTCTCTGAGCCAAGCCATCATACCAGCATGCTTCAAAGCCACCACCATCATACCGCTACCCAAGAAATCCCCAGCCTCAACACTGAACGACTACCGTCCCATAGCACTCACGCCCATCATGATGAAGTGCCTTGAAAGATTGGTCAAGGCCACATTCATTCAGTCTCCCCACTACACTTGATCCATTCCACTTTGGATACCGTCCCAATCGCTCCACTGATGATGCCATAGCAACAGCACTCCACCTATGCCTGGCTCGTCTGGAAAACAAAAACAGTTACGTGCGGATACTGTTCATTGACTTCAGTTCCGCCTTCACCACAGTCATCCCCCAACACATCAGCACCCCACTCTGCAACTGGCTACTGGACTTCCTTACTGACAGACCACAGATGGTAAGAGTTGGCAAAAACTCCTCAGAGACCATCACTGTGAACACTGGAGTCCCCCAAGGATGTGTGTTGTCCCCTCTGCTGTTCACACTGGCGACGCATGACTGTTGTGCCAGATACAACTCGAACCACTTCATTAAGTTTGCAGATGACACAACAGTTGTGGGCCTCATCAGTGATGACAACGACTCAGCCTACAGAGAGGAGGTACATCAACTCATCAACTGGTGTGACAACAATAATCTACATCTCAATGCAAACAAGACAAAAGAAATAACTGTGGACTTCAGAAAGAAACACACACCACACATCCCACTCACCATCAATGGCAGTGCAGTGGAGTCTGTGAAGAGCACCAAGTTCCTGGGGGTGCACATCAGAGACGACCTGACATGGTCAATCAACACCACCTCCCTAGTAAAGAAGGCACAGCAACGCCTCTACTTCCTTCGCCGGATGAGGAGAGCTGACCTCCCCCCTTCTGCCCTCACCACCTTCTACAGGGGTGCTATTGAGAGCATTCTTACCAGCAGCCTCTCAGTCTGGTATGGCAGCTGCTCTGCTGCTGACCACAAAGCCCTACAAAGAGTGGTGAGGACAGAGAAGATCACCAAAACAGCACAACCATCCATCCAGGAGCTGTACCCGTCTCACTGCCGCAAGAGAGCCACTAATATCATCAAGGACCACACCCACCCAGCACACAAACTGTTCACCCTCCTACCTTCTGGCAAGCGGTACCGCAGCATGCGGTGCAATACCACCAGATTCAGGAACAGCTTTTTTCCAAAGGCCATCAGACTACTAAACTCACCAAACACGACATGAACATGACACCCACAAAGACCAACTGACTGCACAATATTCACATTTTTACAAGACATATGTATCCCCTTGGTATACATATGTATCCTCTTGCTGCTAGCTTTGTACTGCACCTTATTACCTTAATTACATACCTCATTTGACTTCTTGAGTATATTAAGACTAACCTTAGTCTTGTTGTGTTGTTGTGTCTATTGTTGTTGTCTTTTTGCACTTTCATGTTAGATGTTGTGTGTTACAAATATTACTTGCACATTTGGAGTATGTGGAAACGCAATGTTGATCCTCTGTGTAATTACGCGTTGCATTGTACGATTGACAATAAAGTACACTTTGAACTTTGAACTTTGAACTTTAAACTTTGAAAGTGGCATGTGAATAAAGTGAGGTAGTGTTTGTGGGATAATACAGCACAGTATACAACAGTACGGCAGCAATACGGTAACACCGAACAACCCAGAACAGTGACACAGTTTGCGGTACAGTATTCTACATACAGTACAGTGAGGTAGTGGAGCTTCTGTGTGTGGCTCAGTGAGGACCCCTGGGGAGGTCAGCATTGACAGTTCTTATGGCTTGCGGAAAAAAACTCAGTCTCAGTCTCTCTGTTCTCGCTGTGTGACTGCGGAGGCGCTTGCCTGACTGCAGCAGCTGGAACAGTCCGTTGTTGGGGTGGTGAGGATCCTTCATGATCCCGTGGGCTCTGCTACTACAACTCCTGGTGTATAAGTCCTGCAGGGAGGGGAGGGTAGTTCCAGTGGTACGTTCAGCTGAACACACCACCCTCTGCAGGGCCCACCTGTCCTGAGCAGTACAGTTCCCAAACCAGGCAGTGATGTTGCCCATCAGGATGCTCTCCACCGCTCCACAGTAGAAGGACTTGAGGATCCTCACCGAGACCCGGAATTTCCTCATCTGCCTGAGGTGGTAAAGACGCTTCTCACCAGAGTGTCTGTTTGTATAGACCATGTTAAGTCCTTTGTGATGTGGACTCCCAGGTACTTCAAGCTGCTCACCCTGTCAACAGAAGTCCCATTAATCACCAAGGGCGTGTGCATCCTGCGGTTGTAATTCTCGCCTAAAGTCCACAATCAGCTCCTTAGTTTTGCTGACGTTCAGTTGGAGGCTGTTGTCCTGGCACCAGAGTGACAGGTCAGCCACCTCCTCGCGGTAGGCCTTCTCATCGCAGTCAGTGATCAGGCCCACGACAATGTTGTCGTCAGCAAACTTGATGAGGGTGTTGGAGCTTGACCTGGCCACACAGTCATGTGTGTACAGGGAGTACAGTAGGGGTCTGAGGACGCAACCCTGGAGGGATCCTGTATTCAGGGTGAGGAAGCTGGACATGTGCTTCCCCACCCTAACCAGCTGGGGCTGGGCTGTGAGGAAGTCCAGGATCCAGGCACACAGCGGAGTAATTAGTCCGAGCTTCTTCAGCTTGACAGCCAGTCTGGTGGGGACTATGGTGTTGAAAGCTGAACTGTAATCGATGAACAGCAATCTCACATAGGCCCCCTTCCAGCCATCTAGGTGTGTGAGCGTGGTGTGCAGTACCTGGGAGATCGCTTCATCCGTGGATCTGTTCTGCCGGTACGCGAACTGCAATGGGTCCAAGGTGCGGGGGAGGGAGGCGCAGATATAATACTGAATCAGCCTCTCGAAACACTTCATGACCACCGAGGTGAGGGCCACCGGACGGTAGTCATTCAGGCAGTCAGGAGAGGCCATCTTCGGGACAGGAACGATGGTGGACCTCTTGAAGCAGGACGGGACCACTGATTCAGCAAGGGAAATGTTGAATATTGTAGTGAACACCAGAGCTAGCTGGTTAGCACAGGTTTTCAGTACTCGCCCAGATATGCCATCTGGGCCCGCAGCTTTCCTGGTGTTCACCTGCCTCAGAGCCTTCCTGACCTCCTGCACGGACACTGAGAGTGCGCGCTCATCCCCAGCGGTGTAACTCCATTTAGCCGGCAAGCTAGTGGTGCTGTTGCCAGAATCAAACCGCGCATAAAAGGAGTTCAGTTCGTTGGCTAGGGAGGGGTCCACACTCGTGGCTAGGGAGGAGCTGCTCTTGTAGTTTGTTATTGTCCGCAGCCCCTGCCACAAGCGTCTGGTGTGCCGTTGCTCCATCTGTAGCTCCACAGTCTCCCTGTATGCATGTTTAGTGTCCTTCACTTCTTTGTAATTGTCCATATTTCCCGATACAAGACCGTCGTTGTAAGCGGCTCTGCGAGCATTCAGAGCACAGCGGATGGATTTATCAACCCACGGTTTCACCGTGGGAACGATGCTATCTGCTACCATAGTGACAAAGCTCACCGCCACGTCCATAAACTCGCTGACGTCACTTGAACTTGATTGGAACATGTCCCAGTCTACGTCAGTCAGAGCGTCCTGAAGCGCAGCCTCTGATTGGTCCGTCCACCGCAACACTTCCCTTGTCACCACCCATTCTCGCGTGATCAGAGGCCTGTAAACGGGAACCAGCAAAACTGTGGCGTGATCTGATTTCCCGAAGGCAGCCCACCACAGCCGCGTCAGGATGTATGTTTTGAAATCCGCACAACACATCATACAGGTCCGACAGTGCTGTGTCGGTGTCCGCTTGCATTGGAATATAAACGGCTGTAATTATGACCGTGCTGAATTCCCGGGGGAGATAAAATGGACGGCATAAGATGGTCAGCTGTTCCAGGTTCGGCGAGCAGGAGCGGGAGAGAGACGTGGTGTTGTTGGGGTTACAGCAGTGGTTGTTTACCATTAGGCAGACGCCTCCAGCTTTAGATTTCCCCGATCTGTCGCGGCGGAACATGGAGAAGGACTCGGCTGGACGGATGGCTTCATCCGGCACCAGTGGGTTCAACCATGTTTCTGTCAGGCAGAGGACGCAACAGTTCCTCGTGTCTCGTTGGAATTTAATCCTCATTATGATAAAATCACTAAAATGTGCAGAAGTTGACTGGAGCGCTACGCTCCTATTTGATAGACAACCCGCCGGAGCGCGGTGCCAACAGTGCCCTAGGTGGGAATCGAACTCAGGACCTTCTTGTTGTGAGTCAGCAGTGCAATGCACTTCACCACAATGCCACATGCCATTTTTTGGTCAGACTTCTGATGGAAATTTAAGCCTTGGTAGGAGACAAACATCTTGTCACACACTTTGTAGTGGTACCGCTTCTCATCCTTGTGGGAGCGGAGGTACTCAGTGAGGTCCCCCTGCTGCAGAACCAGCACTTAAAGGGTTGGATGCAGTGGTGTATCTTCCAGTTCCTCTTCAGGACAAAGGTCTTGTCTCAGTAGAAGCAGCGGTACGGCTCCTTCCTGCTGTGGATCTGCAGGTGGACCACCATGCTGGGGAGTGTTAGGTAGATCTTCCCACACTTCCAGCACTGGTTGGGCTTTAACCCTTGGTGGACCTGCTGGTGGACCTCCATGTGTAAGGCTTTGTAGAACCCCTTCCCACACTTGCTGCAGTAGGTCATCCTCATTCCCAGCGTGGACTGCAGTCGGCCCCACGGGGAGGAGCACCACCTCAAACAGTCTCCTGCACACATGTCACAATATCAAACTGGCTGCCATTTTACCATAAAATAAGATTAGATAAGAATAAATTAATGCCCGTAGGGGTAATTCAGGTGTTACAACAGCAGAAGTTGACAGAGCAGTGCAAATAAAAAAATAAATAAAAAATAAAGTCAAGTACAGATATCACATATTAACAGTGTGTAGTAATAATAACAATGGTGGTACTTGTAATATGCTGGTAATGGTATAGTAAATATGCTTACAGCTGTAGCATGAATACAGACGGGTGACACCAACAAAATGTGTCTTAGTGAGGTGTTGCTCATTGTGTCTGGACCTGGTGATAAACACGTTCTTCCAAAGAATACTCCTTTATTTGGTGTTTTGATGATGGTGATGGAGAACGATGGTCCCTATACCTCCCAAAGGTTCGACTAGGTGAAGATGTGGTGACGGCCAAGGCCAAAGTATATGGTTGACATGTCATCCTCATCAAACCATCCAGTGATACCTGGTGGCCTGTGGATGGGGCAGAGGCCACGCCCCTCAAGACAGACATGCGTCATCACTCAGAACAACTTTGTATTGCTCTGCAGTCACTCTTACCTCGCAAGGGACTAGTGAACCCCCTCACGCCAGGACTGTTTTCTGGGTGTACGCCACACATGCACTCGCCTCCTGGTGGAGAACACGGTGAAGGATGACTCATCTGACCAGATCACTGAGTTCCAATTCCTGTAGACCAGTACCACTGAACTCCTTATGTGCATCAGTCTTTGCGATGAGGGGTTTCTGCCCTGCAGCACAACTATAATATCCTGTATATATTCTATTGTAGTGTTTGTGCAAATAAACACAACTTATTCTGCAGCAGAAAGCCGCAGCTGCTTTATTTACATGTCAACTGAAAAAACAGAAAAGACAGAACAAGGTAACAACTGGAAACAATTGTTTTATTTGAATATAAACTCCCTTATCACAATAAAACAATTGAATATAACCTCATTGTGAAGGTATGTTCTGGCTCAGTGCCAGGAAATGAGGAAGAGGAGGCAGGCGGAGGTGAAACAGTGTTTATTAACAAGTCCTTTAAATCACTGTTGCTCGTGGGCCGAAATGGAAATTCAAGGCTCACAGGCCAATATATATAAATAATCCCGGTGGATCCGTGGATCCCAGCTTCCCTGATCACCCGCTGTCTGTGTACGATCTTTGCCTGTCAGGCTGACTCGCCTGCACACCGGTCCCCACTGCCGGGACACACACAATTATCACTTCCTGTGTTTGGGATCACCCCCAGCAGCTGAGCGTCCTCGGGATGGGAGCCTGCACTGCCTTTCTGCAGAGGCCGCTTGGCCCCGCCCCCTTGCTCCACCACACTCATGATCACAATAAACCATTTGAATATGAACTTCATTATCACAATAAAAATATTTGAATATAACTTCACTATCACAATAAAAACACGTGAATATAACTCCATTATCACAATAAACCATTTGAATATAAATTTCATTATCACAATAAAACATTTGAATATAAACTTTATTATCACAGTACAAATTTTTTAATATAACTTCATTATGAGAATAAAAACATTTGAATATAAACTTCCTTATCACAATACAACATTTGAATATAAACTTCCTTATCACAATAAAACCTTTAAATATAAACTCCATTTTCACAAAGAAAAAAAGTTAATTTAACTTTATTATCAAAATAAAATAATTTGAAAATAACTTCAATATCAAAATAAAAACCTATGAATACAACGCCATTAGCATAATAAAACCTTTAAATATAAACTTCAGTATCACAAAAACCTTTTAATAAAACTTCATTATCACAATAAAACCACTTGAATATATATGCGGCGGCGCGACTGGTGTTCAACCAGCCAAAGAGGGCACATGTCACTCCGCTGCTCATCGAGCTCCACTGGTTACCTGTAGCCGCCCGCATCAAGTTCAAGTCTCTTACGCTGGCCTACAGAGTGATTGCTGGGAATGCTCCCGCCTACTTAAATGCTCTTGTAAGAGCACATGTTGAATATAAACTTCATTATCACAATAAAACCATTTGATATAAACTTCATTATCAAATAAAACATTTGAATATAATCTTCATTATCACTGTAAAACATTTTAGTTTAACTTCATTATCACAGTAAACCATTTAAATATTTATTCATTATCACAATCAAACCCTTTAATATAACTTCAATTTTACAGAAAAACAACTTAATATAACTTCATTATCACAATACCTCCCCCGCCAAATCAAACTCAGCTTCTTCTATGCGACAGTAGACTCCGTTCTCCTCTATGGCAGTGAATGCTGGTCCCTGAAGCCAACCCTAGAGAAGTCCCTGGACGGGCGCTACACCAGGATGTTGCGTGTAGTGCTTAACATCAGCAAGAGTACACATGTAACCATCAGAATTCTGTACGAGGGAATACCAAGGGTGGGCGAGAAGATTGCCGTAAGGAGAATGAGACTAGCAGGACACTGCCAAAGACACCAGGAGCTGCCAGCCAGCAAACTGGTACTGTGGGAGCCAACACATGGGCACCGGTCACGAGGACGTCCCACTTTAACATATGTGGCTGTACTCAAGAATGATGCGGGAGCACAAAGCACCAACGAGCTGGCCAGATGTATGGAGAACCAGGATGACTGGAAACAACGATGGAAGGCTCGTCTGAGGACGACCTAGAGATCACAATAAAGATGTTGAATACAACTTCATGATCACAGTAAAACATTTGAATATAAACTTCATTATTACAGTAAAACATTTGAATATAACTTCATTATCACAATAAAACAGTTGAATATAACTTCATCATCCCAGTAAAACATTTGAATATAACTTAATTTTCACAATAAAACATTTGAATACAACTTCATGATCACAGAAAAACATTTCAATATAAACTTCATTATCACAATAAAGCCCATTCCCTTGCACGCATGGTGAGTCTTGCGTCTGCTTGGTGGGACGTTCCACATTGATTCAAATGGCAGCGTATTTAAAACGTTGCTGTGCAGATTTTGTGACGCTGACGTGTGGCTGACATCACACTGGTACCTGGATCCATTTTTGGATCCATTCAAAATATGTTTTTAGTGAAAATATTAAATCACCAAGCCTGGCATGTATTAACCTCTCACACACACATATAAATATATACACATTCATATTGTGTATATACACACATACATACATATACATACATATATATACATACTGTACATATAAATACACATGCATACATAAACATACATATACTGTACATACATTTACATATATACACATGCATATACCCATACACATACTGTATATACATACACGTACACATATATACATACATGACCCCTACCGACCTCTCCAACTCTACCTCTACCTGTGGTCTACTGGCCTCTACTGTGGTCTACCGGCCTCAAATGACCTCACTGACCTCTATTGACCTGACCTCTCTCAACATCGACTAACCTCTCCTTCTACCGATGGTCTAGATTCAAGATTCAAGATTTTTATTTGTCACATACATATACATACTTCCATACATATATGCAGGGAAATGTAATGCAACGCACCCGGTGATAACACACAATATGTCCTAGGAAAAAATAAAAAAATAAAATAAAATAAAAAGTAGAAAATTCCTTTCTAATAGACCGACTAACTGACTCCTAAAACGTAATACAGTAAGTGGAATACTTATAGAATAAGATAAAAAATATATAGAATAAAATACAATAAAAATAAATTGAAATAAAATGGAATAGGTTGAAGTAATATGCCTATGTATATACAGATATGTGCATTTAAAGTGGCATGTGAATTAAAGTGGCATGTGAATGTGAATAGTGTGAGGTCTCTACCAGCCTCTACTGTTGTCTACCGACCTCTACCAACCGCTACTAACACCTACCGACCTCTCTCGACATCTACTGTGGTCTACCAACCTCTCCCGACCTCTAATGACCCCTACTGAACTCTACTGTGGTCTTCCAAGTCTACTGACATCTACCAACGCCTACCGACCTCTCTTGACCTCTACTGGGGTCTACCAACCTCTACTGATATCTACCAACCTCTTCTGGCATCGACTGTGGTCACCAACCTGTACAGACCTTTCACAACCTCTACCAACCTCTATTGAGCTCGACTGACGTCTACCTCTACTGAGACCTCTACTGTGGTCTACTGACCTCTCGCGACCTCAGATAAACCTCTAGTGTGGGCTACCTACCTCGACCCCATTCTCCAGATCCCTACTAACCTCTACCAACCTCTCCTGTGGTCTAATGACCTCTACAAACCCCTTTTGACCTCTACCCACCTCTCCCGACCTCTATCAACCTCTACTGTGGTATACCGACCTCTACCTACCTCTCCTGACCTCTACCAACATCTACTGACTTCTACTCAGGTCTAACGACCTCTAGCAACATCTATCAAGCTCTACTGGCCTCTCCAGACCTCTAATGTGGTCTACACCATCTCCTGAACTCTACCTACCTATCCCCACCTCTACTATGTTCTACAGACATACTGGGGTCTACTGACCTCTCTGGACCTCCTCTAATTTCCTCCTCCCATCCTACACCCTTCTACGACCTCTTTCGACCTCTACTGTGTTCTACCGACCTCTCTGGACATCTTCTGACGTCTACTCACCTCTACCAAACTCTATTTTGCTCTCCTGAACTCTACCAACTTCTCTACAAACCTCAAGTGTGGGCTACCGAGCTCAACCCCATTCTCCCATCCTCTACTGACCTCTACCGACCTCTACTATGTTGTACTAATCTCTACCGACCTCTACTGTGATCTACCGACCACTACCTAACTCTCCTGACATCTACCCACCTCTACTGTGGTCTACCTACCTCTACCTGCCTCTTCAGACATGTACCGACTTCTATTCAGGTACAGGTGTGGAGAAGTGGGTAAAGGTCTGTAGAGGTCAGGAGAATTCGGTAGACCACAGTAGAGGTTAGAGGTCGGGAGATGTCGTAGAGGTCGGAAGATCACAGTAGAATTTGGAAGAGGTCGTAGAGTTCGGTAGAGGTTTGGAGAGGTCGGAGGAGTTCAGTAGACCACAGTAGAGGTCAGTAGAGGTCGAGAGATGGGTAGAGGTCAGAAAAGGTTGGTGGATAGGAAGGGTGGGTAGTCCACAGTAGAGGTCGGGAAAGGTGGGTAAAGGTCAGAAGAACATAGTAGAGGTTGGTCGGAGGCATTAGAGTTCCGTAAAGGGCAGGAGAGGCTGATAGACATCAGTAAACCACATTAGGTCACTAGCACTAGATAAGTCACTAGAGGTTGATAGAGGTTGGTAGAGGTCAGTAGTGGTCGAATGAGGTGAGTAGAGATCGGTGGACCACAGTAGAGGTCAGTAGAGGTGAGGAGGGATCAGTACAGTTTGGTAGAAGTCCTGAGAAGTTGGTAGACTACAGTCGGTCAGTAGAACATAGTCTACTATGTCAGTGGATGTCGGTACTATGTCAGTGGATGTTGGTAGATTGTAATAGAGGTTGGAGAGGTTGGTATATTTCGGCAGAGGTGGGTAGACCACGATAGAGGTTAGAGGTCGGGAGATGTCGTAGAGGTCTGTAGATCACAGTAGGATTACGAAGAGGTCTGTAGAGGTCGGTGGAGGTCGGTAGATGTGGAGAGGTCGGTATAGGTTGTTAGACGAGAGTATGAATCAGTAGAGGTTGGTAGAGGTTGGGAGAGGTCGGTAGACAATGATAGAGATCAGTAGGGGTCGTTTAAGGTTGGTAGATGTTGTAGAGGTGGGTAGACAACAGTAGAAGTCGGTAGAGGTTGATAGAGGTCAGTAGAGGTTGGTTGAGGTCAGGAGAGATCAGTTAGATGTTGGCAGAGCTCGATAGAGGTTGGTAGAGGTCATTAGCCCACAATAAATGTCCATGGAGGTTAATCGGTTGATTGGTCGATTGAGGTCGATAGAGGTCAGTAGACCACAGAAGAGGTCAGTAGCGGTCGGGAGAGTTGGATAGAGGTCAGAAGAGGCTGGTAGAGCTCAGTAGACCACAGTAAAGGTCAGTAGAGGTCGGGAGAGGTCAGTAGACCACAGCAGAGGTCAGTAAAGGTCGGGGAGGTCAGTAGACCACAGTAGAGGTCAGATGAGGTCGAGAGAGGTCAGTACAGTTTGGTAGAAGTTGTGAGAGGTCGGTAGAGGTCAGTAGACTACAGTTGACAGTAGAACACAGTAGAGGTCAGTTGAGGTCATGAGAAGTGGGGAAGAGGTCGGTAGACCACAGTAGAGGTCAGTAGAGGTTGGAAGAGGTCAGTAGAGGTCGGTAGAGGTCTGGGAGAGGTTGTCGAGGTCGTCAGACCAGAGTAGAAATCAGTAGAGGTTGGTAGAGGTTGGGAGAGGTCTGTAGACAATGGTAAACGTTGGTAGGGGTCGTTTAAGGTCGTTAGATGTTGTAGAGGTTGTAGGACAACAGTAGAAGTCGGTAGAGGTTAATAGAGGTCATTATAGGTCGTTGAGGTCAGGAGAGGTCAGTTAGAGGTTGGCAGAGCTTGATAGAGGTTGTAGAGGTCGTTAGCCCAGAATAAAAGTCCATGGAGGTTGATCGGTTGATTGGTCGGTTGAGGTTGGTAGAGGTCAGTAGACCACAGTAGAGGTCAGTAGAGTTCGGAAGAGTTGGATAGAGGTCAGAAGAGGTTGGTAGAGCTCAGTAGACCACAGTAGAGGTCAGTAGAAGTCGGGAGAGGTCAGAAGACCACAGTAGAGGTCAGTAGTGGTCGGGAGAGGTCCGTAGACCACAGTAGAGGTCAGATGAGGTCGGGAGAGGTCAGTACAGTTTGGTAGAAGTTGTGAGAGTTCGGTAGAGGTCTGTAGAGGTCGGTAGACCACAGTCGTCGGTAGAACATAGTAGAGATCAATAGAGGTCAAGAGAAGTGGGGAAGAGGTCGGTTGACCACGGTAGAGGTTGGTAAAGGTTGGGAGAGGTCATTAGAGGTCAGTAGAGGTCTTGGAGAGGTCGATCAAGGTCGTTAGACAAGAGTAGAAATCAATTCGACTTGCCTGAAGGACTCGTACCCCAACACCCAACAATTTTAACTTTTTGACTTTATTGCCAACAGCACATATTGAACACTGGGGTTTTCTCGGTTGGCAGGTGGCTGGCGCGAGGCACTAGGCGGGGCGGCACGAGTTGGGCCAGGCGGCTTAAGGAGGCGTGAGGAGGCGTGAAGCGGCACGAGGCGGGGCGAGGCAGCCCGAGGAGGCGCGAGGAGGCGTGAGGAGGCGCGAGGAGGCGGGAGGAGGCTTGAGAAGGCGCGAGGCGGCGCGAGGAGGCGCAAGGCAGCGTGAGGAGGCGCGAGGCGTTCTTATTTATTTGATGCGATTAGCAGGAGCCGGAATGTTGTGTTATCTCCAGCGTCAGATCACTGTCAGGTAACAACACATTTGTAAAATCTAATTTTATGCTCAAGTTGTTCTGCTTCTGCAATTTATCGCTGCTATCGCTCACACTCCCTCCTCCCTCCCTCCTCCTCCCTCCTCCTCCCTCCTCCCTCCCTCTGTCAGGGTTCGCCCGGGTCCTACCAGCATCAGCCACTAGATGCCGCCAGTACTGCCTTTTCAAGGTTGCTCTGCTTCACCTATTTCTGTTCCTGATTACCCTGCCTCATTAGATGATATGTTTCACCTGTGTCTCTTTTGGTCGTCCCTATTTAGACCCTGTCGTTTGTGTCCTCGGGCGCTCAGTCTTGAGTTTGTCTAACCTCATGACAACGCTCTTGTCCCAAGCTCCCGAGACTTCTTATTTGTTTTTGCCCAGTTTTGTACTTGTTTTGAGTAAAACCTCTATTTTTGCCACCTCGCCTCTGCCTTGTTCTCTGCACCTGGGTTCACTCAGCATACCTCCTAACAGCAAGACTGAGCCAGAACATGGACCCAGCAGAGAGCCAGCCTCCAGAGGTGGAAAGCCTGCGGGTGGCCTTGACGCACCAGGGGGCTGCGATTGGCCGACACGAGCGGGTTCTCCAACAGGTCCTGGAAAACCTGCAGTCGCTCGCCCAGGCCGTCCAACAGAGCCAGGCACCGGCTCCACCTATGGGCCCTGCGCCAGCGCTATCTCCCATGGACCCGCGTCCTCCAGAGCACCGCGAACCACGACTGCCGGCGCCAGAGAGGTACGACGGTAACCCCGGGGGCTGTCGTGGCTTTCTGACACAATGCTCCCTGGCTTTCGAGCTCCAGCCGTCACAGTTCCCCACCCAGCGCTCACAGGTGGCATACGTGGTCACGCTACTCACCGGCAAAGCACTCTCCTGGGCCACAGCCATCTGGAATCGGCAAACCCCGGCCTGCTCCAGCTACCAGGCTTTTGCCGGGGAGATGCGCCGAGTGTTCGACCACTCAGTCAGTGGGAGGGAGGCGTCGACACGGCTACTCCGGCTCCGCCAGGGGGGACAGAGCGTGGCGGACTACGCCATCGCATTCCGCACCCTCGCCGTGGCGTCTGGATGGAACAGCGAGGCACTCATCGCGGCCTTCCAGGGGGGCCTCAATGAGGGGGTCAAGGACGAGCTGGCATCCCTGGAGGCGCAGGAGGACCTGGACACGCTCATCGATGCAGCGATTCGGGTGGACAACCGCCTCCGGGAGAGACAAAGGGAACGCGATTTCCCCGCTTCACCAACACCAGCGCGCAGAGCGGCTCTGGGGACGAGACCTCCCGAGCATCTCCTGGCTATCCCGAGCTCGCCTCCAGCATCAAGGGAGGAGCCGATGCAAGTAGGAGAGAGCGCTGCTGCCTGTACTGTGGGATCCCGGGGCATTTCCGTTCTTCCTGCCCTGAGCTCTCGGGAAAAGCCAACTCTCGTCCAGGGTAGGGAGAACTGCGACGAGGCCAACCTTCTCTCCCGAGCTCGAGGCAACCAGGGTCCTGCTGGCTGCCTCCCTCGCCTGGGGAGATCAACATCACTCCCTCCAAGCTATGGTGGATTCCGGCGCTGCAGGAAGCTTCCTGGGTGTAGGGCTAGCAAAGGCCCTAAAGCTCCCTCTGGCACCTCTAGAGCATCCTCTCACGGTGACAGCCCTGGATGGAAGACCACTGGGGTCCGGTAGCGTGTGCCATCGGACCGCCCCCCTTTGGCTGTCACTGGAGGGAAAACATTCAGAGGTAATCCAGCTCCACCTCATCCACTCCCCTGAGTTTCCACTGGTCCTGGGCTACCCATGGCTAGCCCGTCACAACCCACATCTGGACTGGGCCTCCGGGTGTCTCACCGAATGGGGCCCTGCCTGCCACACCACCTGTCTTCGTTCTAGTCCGTCTTCTCACCCTCTCGAGTCTCCAGTCCGTGTCCAAGCTCGGGCCCCTTCCCAAGCCCCTGCCCACTCCGGAGTTCCTGTCCGTGTCCTGGCTCCAGTCCGTATTCAAGGTCCCATCCATCCCGAGTTTTCACGAGTGCCCCACGAGTATGCCGATCTGAGGGAGGTCTTCAGCAAGAGACGGGCCACCACGCTTCCTCCCCATCGGTCCTATGACTGCGCCATCGACCTTCTGCCTGGCACCTGCCCTCCTCGAGGACGTCTCTTCTCTCTCTCTGCCCCTGAGACTACAGCCATGGAGGAGTACATCCGGGGGGCGCTCACCTCAGGGTTCATCCGCCCTTCTACCTCCCCGGCGGGCGCAGGGTTTTTCTTCGTGGGTAAGAAGGATGGCGGCCTGCGTCCCTGCATTGATTACCGTGGTCTGAACAAGATCACGGTCAAGAATCGCTACCCCCTTCCTCTCATGTCCACATCTTTCGAGCAACTTCAAGGCGCCACCATCTTCACCAAACTCGATCTTCGAAACGCATACAATCTCGTCCGCGTCCGCGAGGGGGATGAGTGGAAGACCGCCTTCAACACACCTACCGGCCATTATGAATACCTGGTCATGCCTTTTGGATTGGCCAATGCTCCCGCTGTCTTCCAGGCCTTTGTAAACGACGTCCTCCGTGAGTTTCTCAATCGCTCCGTGTTCGTCTACATCGATGACATCCTCATCTTCTCCAGGACCCTTCCCGAACACATACAGCATGTGAGACAGGTCCTTCACCGCCTGCTCGCCAATGGCCTCTATGTGAAGCTGGAGAAGAGTGAGTTCCACGCCACCACCGTTCAGTTCCTGGGGTTCGTCATCACCGAGGGTCACGTCCAGATGGATCCTGCCAAGACCGAGGCCGTCCGGGACTGGCCACCACCCACCTCGGTCAAACAGGTGCAGCGCTTCCTCGGGTTTGCCAATTTTTACAGGCGATTCATTCGGGGTTTTAGCACGGTGGCAGCTCCCCTCACCGCCCTCACTAGGACATCCACAGCCCGCTTCGCCTGGACTGCGGAGGCTGAGGGGGCGTTCAGGGCTCTCAAGATGCGGTTCACCGCTGCCCCTGTCCTGGCCACCCCAGAGCCTACCCTACCCTTCGTGGTGGAGGTGGATGCTTCCGATGTGGGAGTGGGGGCCGTTTTGTCCCAAAGGACTCACGACAGGAAGCTCCATCCATGTGCTTTCTTCTCCCGTCGCCTCACCCCAGCGGAACGGAACTATGACATAGGGAACCGGGAGCTACTGGCAGTCAAACTGGCGTTGGAGGAGTGGCGGCACTGGCTGGAGGGGGCCCAACACCCATTTGTCGTCTGGACCGACCACAAGAACCTGACATACATTCAGGAGGCCAAACGCCTCAACTCCCGTCAAGCCCGATGGGCCTTGCTCTTCAATCGGTTCAACTTCATCCTGTCGTATCGTCCCGGGTCCAAGAACCTCAAGCCCGATGCTCTCTCCAGACAGTTTGACCCTCCTGAGCTGGTTGAACTCCCCGAGCCCATTCTCCAGAGCTCCTGCATCTTGGCTCCGGTCCGCTGGGGAATCGAGACGCAGGTCCGGCAGGCCCAAAGGAGGGAGGCGGATCCCGGCAACGGGCCCCCGGGTCACCTGTTTGTCCCGAAGGCTGTCCGATCACAAGTCCTGCAATGGGGGCATTCATCCCGCCTCACTGGCCACCCGGGGATCTCCAGGACCCTCGAGTTCCTCCGCAGGCGTTTCTGGTGGCCTACCATGGAGCAGGACGTCCGGTCCTTCGTCGCTGCCTGCACCATCTGCACCCAGAACAAGAACCCCCGGTCACGTCCCATGGGGCTGCTGCATCCCCTTCCCATCCCCAGTCGGCCCTGGTCACACCTCTCAGTGGACTTCATCACCGGCCTTCCACCGTCTCGGGGCCACACTGTCATCTTTGTCGTTGTAGACCGGTTCTCCAAGGCTTGCCGTTTTATTCCTCTGCCCAAGCTCCCCTCAGCTCTGGAGACTGCTGAGCTCATGGTGCAGCACGTTTTCAGGGTGTTCGGCCTGCCCCTGGACGTGGTGTCAGACCGCGGTCCGCAGTTTGCATCCCGGTTCTGGAAAGCATTCCACCAGCTCCTCGGCGCCTCCGTCAGCCTGTCCTCCGGTTTCCACCCGCAATCCAATGGCCAGACTGAGCGGGTCAACCAGGACCTGGAGACAACACTGAGGTGCCTCGTGTCCTCCAACCCTGCCTCCTGGAGCGACCATCTAGTGTGGGCGGAATACGCTCACAACACTCTGCGCTGCTCTTCCACTGGCATGTCCCCGTTTGAGTGCCAGTTTGGGTACGTACCTCCTCTGTTTCAGGAGCAGGAGGCGGAGGTGGGAGTGCCGTCAGCCCAGCGGTTCGTCCAGCGGTGCCGACGGACCTGGCAGAGGGCTCGTCAGGCCCTGCTGAGGACATCCCGTCAGCAGCAGATCCAGGCCAACCGACGGCGCAGACCAGCGCCTATGCTCCGTCCGGGCCAGAGGGTCTGGCTGTCCACCAGGGACCTTCCATTACGGGTGGAATCACGCAAGCTCGCGCCACGGTATGTTGGGCCCTTCAAGATCGTGCGGCGGGTCAATCCTGCCGCATACCGTCTTCTGCTCCCCAGGTCGATGAGGATAAACCCCACCTTCCACGTGTCGCGGCTCCGACCGGTGGTCACCAGCACCTTGGTGCCCACCACGAGGCCTCCTCCGGCGCCTCGCATCATCGACGGTCAGCCCGCCTACACGGTCCGCCGGCTCCTGGACTCCCGCCGGGTCCGCGGGGTCCTGCAATACCTGGTGGACTGGGAGGGTTACGGGCCGGAGGAGCGCTCCTGGGTTCCGGCCCGGGATATCCTGGACCCCTCTCTGATCCAGGATTTCCGCCGTCGCCACCCGACACTCCCTGGAGGAACGTCGGGAGCCGTTCCTAGACGGGGGGGTCCTGTCAGGGTTCGCCCGGGTCCTACCAGCATCAGCCACTAGATGCCGCCAGTACTGCCTTTTCAAGGTTGCTCTGCTTCACCTATTTCTGTTCCTGATTACCCTGCCTCATTAGATGATATGTTTCACCTGTGTCTCTTTTGGTCATCCCTATTTAGACCCTGTCGTTTGTGTCCTCGGGCGCTCAGTCTTGAGTTTGTCTAACCTCATGACAACGCTCTTGTCCCAAGCTCCCGAGACTTCTTATTTGTTTTTGCCCAGTTTTGTACTTGTTTTGAGTAAAACCTCTATTTTTGCCACCTCGCCTCTGCCTTGTTCTCTGCACCTGGGTTCACTCAGCACACCTCCTAACACCCTCCTCCTCCCTCCTCCTCCTTCCTCCTCCTCCCTCCTCCCTCCCTCCTCCTCCCTCCTCCCTCCCTCCTCCTCGTCCCTCCTTCTCCTCCTCCTCCTCCTCCCTCCTCCCTCACCTCTCTTTCCAGCTTAGTGAGGTGTTTTGATCTCATTATCATTCTCAAACATCCACACGGGATAATCTGTGGAGCCCCGAGCGTCTCCCCGGCTCATGGCCCTGGCGCCGAGGGGCCGCGCTCGCTGTTACAATCAAACTGTTTTTTTTGATTCTGACGGAATGGAGGAGGAACCCAGGTGAAAAAAAAAAAGAGGACAAAGAAGCGGTGGGTGCAGAACAGTGGGGAAAAAACATGGAAGTCTAAATGAAAATCAGCATGAAGCAGAGCTGGAAATGAGTCGACCAAAGTAAAACAGGTTGTGGGGTTGGACGCCGTCGTGTGTCAAGCAGCGGTTGCGGAGGAACATGTTCAAACAGGATTTTTAAGCCGATTCAGCGATGAAAAAAATTGCTTTTCAAACCACACTTTTATTCAATTTGCTTCCTGTTGACGTTATTAAGCCATTTCCGACCATTTTTTGTGACAGTAGCAGCCGGTTTGATTGATGTGGTTGATTCCTGATGATAAATGTCGAGGCTCAGCCTTGTGGACTGATACTGTCTGAGACGCTGGGATGAGCTGAGAGCTCGAATGAGTATGAGTATAACGACTATAACGACTATAACGACTGGAACGACTAGAACGACTGGAACGACTAGAACGACTAGAACAACAAGAACAACTAGACCAAGTAAAACGACTAGAACAACAGGAATGACTGGAACGACTAGAACGACTGGAATGACTGGAACAACTAGAACGAGTAGAACAACAAGAACAACTAGACCAAGTAAAACGACTAGAACAACTGGAACGAGCATACAGATCTATTTGGACTGATCTGCTTTTTTTATTCTCGTTATTTTAGGTCTTAAAACTCCTGATCTCCTGTGTATTTCAGCCTCCGTTTGGAGCAGATCGGCAGGGTTCCTTCCGCTTCTCTTTCGAGGGCGGCCCGGCTGTTTATCGCCAGGGAGACGATAAACAGCCGGAGGAATTCTGGGACGACTGGGCGAGGATGCGGGCTTGATGAGGCCTTTTCTCCAAAACCCCCAAAATGTCGTTTCCAGCCTCGCCGCACAATGCGCGGCACAATGCGCGGCACAATGCGCGGCACAATGCGCGGCACAATGCGCGGCACACCTCCACAATACCCTATCTGCAAGACAAACCACCCCCGTCCGAGGAACCATTGTTTCCATTCAGCTGAAACAGTCGCGGTGCCAAGGCCCTCGCCGCTCGGCGCGGCCCCACCGGGCGGGGCACCGAGGGAGAAGACAATGCCGTCCGGCGGCAGTTGGACGGTTCTGGACCGAGTCCCTGCGCGGGAGCTGCCCGGAGGCGGCAATCTCCCAGATAACACCTCCCTGCACTCAGACGGCGGCAGCCTTGGCCCGACGCCGCCGGCGAACACGGATAAACAACGGCTCATGAAACACAGAACTGAAAGACAGCAACAGCTTCCTTACATGCACGTGTGCGTCAGTACGTCTGTATGTGTGTCTGTATATTTGGGCTGTGATTCAAAATATATATTTTTGCCCAATTTGCTGTGATTCACCGATGTTGTTTTCCCTTGAGAATGAGGCTGGTAATGACTGACGTTAAAAACTCACCAAATTAAACTAGAATCGACCCAAAGACGTGGATTCAAAATGAAATATTCATTAATTTGTGAACTCAAGAGCGTCATTTGCTCTTTTTCTCATAACATAGTAATTGGTGTGATTGTGTGTCTATGCACGTGAGCGTGTTTTTGCGATGTGTGTGCGCGTCTCTCCTTTTTCTGTCAATTCATATAATTATGTGCGTGCACGTGTGCTGGAAGAACATTGTATTTCTATTGTATTTCTACGCAGCCTGAACACTGGTGAAATGACATGGAGCAGCAGAACTCACTGGGGTTAGCACATGCTGCATTCATAATCATAATAATAATAATAATAATGATGAAGCATAATATAAACATTGCTAAAAATTGAAGCAGGTCTTGATAAATGATGAAGAAATATCTTGTGTTGTGAGGTTAATCATACTGAGGAGAAGCTGGAAACACGTTTGTTCTCCACCCGACTGGAATATTGAACAGGACGTTCAAAGCCTCTTCAGAAGCTTCGCTGCACGAGCGGAAAATGCAAATGAAGAACGTTTGAAAGCGACGGAGTGACGTCCGCGCGGCTCCCAGACTGACAGTGACAGCACACTTTTAACTTTGCATTATTTCAATTAATGTTGAAATCACACCACGCAAGATGGAAACGCCGGGCTGCGGCGAGGACTTTAATTTAACTATCGATTAGACTCCTACTTTTAGAGTAATGGGCTGGGGTGGCGCTGCAGCACAAAGCCATTTGGCCATGGTTGGCCGGGGGGCAGCTGGGTGGGTCCCCCGCTGGCTGGGCTGGAGTCCTGGTGGCTTGCACCTGGTGGCTTAAGGGACCTGGCAGGGCTGTGGAGAGCACTGCTGGGTGCCTTCCGGGGCCCCTGTGGGTCTGCTTGTTGTTGTGGGTGTGGGTTGGGCTGCGGGGGGCGGCTGTCGGCCTTTGCTCCCGTGACGCAGTTGCCAGGGATGGTGGAGGGCCCATATATATGGCGGTCCAATCATATGGTCCCATCACACACACACACCACCAACACCTGCTTTGAACACACCCCAGCACCCTCCTGGTTGCATACCTCTCCTTTTCTCCCTTATTTACTGCCATAACTATGATGTGACCAGCTGTAGTTCTAGTTTTCCTGGACTTAATTATCTGTTTTTCAATACATGTTGTTGTCTGATGTTTATGTTTCCGTTTAATTGTCTCACCCGTGGTGAATCTCCCCCTCTTGGAGTAGTGATCAGTTGTTTATAGACCCAAACATAATAAATTGGTGGTGCTTCTGTATCACCAAAAACTGTGCTCTTGTCATCTTATAGGTCATCGACAGGACAGATTTTATGACAGAGTAAACTCCACTTGCAGACTAACGCTGTCCTAGATGCAATGGAACAAATGCTCTGTGTTGTATGTCCAGCATGCTGACAGCACAGGTAAAAAAAATGATAATAATAATAATAGAAAAAGGTTGAGGACCACAGTATAGGTAAGTAGTGGTCGGAGAGGTGGATAGAGGTCAGAAGAGGTTAATAAAGGTCGAGATAGGTCTGTAGATAGGCTGGTAGATGTCGAGAGAGGTTGGTAGAGGTCAGTAGACCACAGTAGAGGTCGGTAGGGGTCAGTAGAGGTTGGTAGCGGTTGGGAGAGGTCCTCAACAGAGGTTGGTAGAGGTCCTTAGACCAGAGTAGAAGTCAGTAGAGGTTGTGAGAGCTCGGGAGAAGTTGGTAGAGTTTGGGAGCGCACATTCGATTTTGATGGAGGTTAGTAGATGTTGATAGTGGTTGGTAGAGCTTGTTAGACAAAAGCAGAAGAAGGTACAGGATGGTAGAGGTCAGTTGTGTTCGGTAGAGGTTAGTAGACAAGAATAGAGGTTGGTAGGGGTCGTTAAAGGTCGGTAGATATTGTAGAGGTCGGTAGACAACAGTAGAAGTCGGTAGAGGTCGGTTGAGGTCTGTAGAGGTCAGTAGAGGTTCATAGAGGTCAATAGAGGTTGTTAGACCAGAGTAGAGGTTGGTAGAAAAAAAAAAAAAAAAGGGTCGGTAGAGTTGGGTAGAGGTAGACAGACAGACAGGGTGACAGATAGATAGATAGATAGATAGACAGACAGACAGACAGACAGACAGAGAGAGAGAGAGAGAGATAGACAGACAGACAGACAGATGTGGTATACCAAAATCTACCGACCTCTACTGACCTCTTCTGACGTCTATCGATTTCTACTGGTTTCTACCGACCTCTTCTGTGGACTACTGACCTTTAACGACCTCTACCAACCTCTACCAACTCCTACTGACCTCTACCAACCTCTACCTACTGCTACTCTAGGCTAACAACCTCTACCAACTTCTATTGAGCTCTAACTGACCTCTCCTGACCTCTACCGACCTCTACCTACCTCTACTGACCTCTATCGACCTCTACCTAACTACCGAAATCTACCAACCTCATCCCTGGTCTAATTACTTCTACCGACCTCGACTGACCTCTACCACCTACCTACTGACCTCTACTGGTTTCTATCGACCTCTAATCACCACTACTGACCGCTACCAACCTCTTCTGTGTTCCACCGAACTCACACTGTTGGAAAACAGTGTGAGTTTAGATAGATAGATAGACAGACAGACAGACAGACATGTTCAGAGTTTTTCTTTTCTGATGTTTGACTCACTTGAGTTCACTTGAATATGAATCTTTTATTTTATTGATGTACAGAGAACAGTTCTATTCTATTCTCTAGATTCTTCTCTTTTCTTTCTTTCATTACTTCCTGTCTTTTCCTTTCTTATTTCCTCCTTTGGCATCCACAGCTTGCACCACTTCCTTCACCACTCCAACAGCAACCGTGGCCTTCATGTCCCTGACGGCAAAACGTCCTGAGGGAGACAAGGGACAGTGTCAGTTATACATGTTGGAGGTCCAGGTCCAGCTCTAGACTAGGCCTTGGTCCAGGTACTGTACATGTCTGCTGTCGTACCGAGTGGTGGGAACATGGAGAAGGCCTCCACCACCATGGGCTTGGAGGGGACCATGGACACCATGCTGGCATCACCACTCTTTAAGAACTTAGGGTTCTCCTCCAGGACCTTTCCTGAGCGCCGGTCTATCTTCGAGCGGATCTCATTGAACTTGCAGGCGATGTGGGCGGTGTGGCAGTCCAGCACAGGGGTGTAGCCAGCATGGATCTCCCCTGGGTGGTTCATCACGATCACCTGGAGGCCACAGTGACAGACTGAATGGTCAGCAGCAACCAGCCATCAGTTATTTCTGAATAATGATGCTTTCTGTTCATACATTACATTTTGTCATTTAGCGGACGCTTTTACCCAAAGCGACTTACAATTATTCAAACACCGACGGACGCAGCCATCAGGAGCAATGAGGGGTTAAGGGTCTTGCTCAAGGAACTACAGCATGCTCGCAGGAGGAGCCTGGGATCGAACCAGCAACCTTTAGATTACTAGACGACTATATAGCAATGAAAATGGAAGACTGGGTCAATAGATAGATAGATAGATAGATAGATAGATAGATAGATAGATAGATAGATAGATAGATAGATAGATAGATAGATAGATAGATAGATTGTAGACACCAGACTAGTTAGTTGTAGAACCAGACTGGATAGTTGTAGACACCAGACTAGTTAGTTCAAGACACCAGACTAGACTAGTTAGTTGTAGACCCCAGTCTAGTTAGTTGTAGACACCAGACTAGACTAGTTAGTTGTAGACACTAGACTAGTTAGTTGTAGACACCAGACTAGTTAATTATAGACACCGGACTAGTTATTTACGTCAGACTAGTTCTAGACAGCAGAATAGACCAAACTGACCTGTGCCAGGAAGGACGAGGTACCGCGGGGAGGGTTGTCGTTGGCGTTTCCGGCCACATATCCTCTCTTGATGTCCTTGACGGAGATGTTCTTGACGTTGAAGCCAACGTTGTCCCCGGGCTCCGCCTCAGGAAGGCTCTGGTGGTGCATCTCGATGGTCTTGACCTCACTTGAGATCATGGGAGGAGCAAAGGTCACCGTGGTGTTGGGCTTCAAGATGCCAGTCTCCACACGCCCCACTGGGACGGTCCCGATGCCTGGAGGACCAAGAGTACAGTCCTGGTGAAAACCCTGATTCCTGTCTATCTGCAGCAGGATGTGGACTTGATACATGGAGATGCCTCTCCAAGCTGCCACACCACTTCACAGTGTGTTAAACTGTTAGAACAACGTGTTACAGTAATGTTACAGTGTGTTACAATGTTCGGACACTGTTATTACAATTTGTTGCAAGGAGTTACAATGTTCTTACACTGTTATTATAATGTGTTACAAATAGTTAGAATGTTCTTACACTGTTATTACAATGTGTTGCAAGGGTTACACTGTTCTTACACTGTTAGTACAATGTGTTGCAAAGAGTTACAATGTTCTTACATTTACATTTAGTCATTTAGCAGACGCTTTTATCCAAAGCGACTTACAATTGTTCAAACACCGACGGACGCAGCCATCAGGAGCAATTAGGGGTTAAGTGTCTTGCTCAAGGACACTACAGCATGCTAGCAGGAGGAGCCTGGGATCCAACCAGCAACCTTTAGATCACTAGACCACCAGCCCTACCGCCTGAGCTACCATCCCCATGTTACAGTGCATTTGTGTTATAATTAGTACTTTGTGTTACAGTGTGTTGTCAATGTGTTGTTACAGTTTTCTTATGCGATTCCAGTGTTATTACGGTGTATGTTACAGCATGTTATCAGTATGTGGAACAGTGGGTGACAGTGTGTTGTTACAGTGTGTTGTTACAGTGTGTGTTACAGTGTGTTATTTCAGTGTTATTACAGTGTATGTTACAGTGTGTTGTCAAGTGTGTGGCACAGTGTGTGGTAAAGTGTCTGTTACAGTGTGTTGTTACAGGGTGTGTTATAATGTGTTGTTACAGTGTATTGTTAAAGTGTGTGTTACAGAGTGTTTCAGTGTTGTTACAGTGTGTTACAGTGTGTGTTACATTGTGTTACAGTGTTGTTACAGTGTGTGTTACTTTGTGTGTTACAGTGTCTGTTACAATGTGTTACAGTGTGTGTTACAGTGTGTGTTACAGTGTGTTATTTCAGTGTTATTACAGTGTATGTTACAGTGTGTTGTCAAGTGTGTGGCACAGTGTGTGGTAAAGTGTCTGTTACAGTGTGTTGTTACAGGGTGTGTTATAATGTGTTGTTGAAGTGTATTGTTACAGTGTGTGTTACAGAGTGTTTCAGTGTTGTTACAGTGTGTTACAGTGTGTGTTACATTGTGTTACAGTGTTGTTACAGTGTGTGTGTTACTTTGTGTGTTACAGTGTCTGTTACAATGTGTTACAGTGTGTGTTACAGTGTGTTACAGTGTGTGTTACATTGTGTTACAGTGTTGTTACAGTATGTGTTTCTTTGTGTTACATTGTAGTTGCAGTTTGTGTTACATTGTCGGTTACAATGTGTTACAGTGTGTGTTACAGTGTGTGTAACAATGTTGTTACAGTGTGTGTTACAGTGTGTATTACAGTGTGTGTTATATTGTTTTACAGTGTGTGCTACATTGTGTTACAATTTTCTTACACTGTTATTGCAATGTGTTACAAAGAGTTACAATGTTCTAACACTGCTATTACAATGTGTTACACTGTTTTAAGGTTTCATCACAATGTTATTTGACTGTTGCTTCAGTGAATTACAGTTTTATCACAATGTGTAACAGTGCATTAGTGTTATAATTAGTACTTTGTGTAACAGTGTGTTGTCAATGTGTTGTTACAGTGTGTTGTTACAGTTTTATTATGTGATTCCAGTGTTATAACAGTGTATGTTACAGCGTGTTATCAGTGTGTTGCACAGTGTGTGACAGTGTGTTGTTACAGTGTGTTATTACAGTGTGTGTTACAGTGTGTTAATTCAGTGTTATTACAGTGTATGCTACAGTTTGTTGTTACAGTGCATGTTACGCTGTGTTATTTCAGTGTTATTACAGTGTATGTTACAGTGCGTTGTTACAGTGTGTGATACAGTGTGTTATTTCAGTTTTATTACAGTGTATGTTACAGTGTGTTGTGAAGTGTGTGGCACAGTGTGTTATTTCAGTGTTATTACAGTGTATGTTACAGTGTGTTGTGAAGTGTGTGGCACAGTGTGTTATTTCAGTGTTATTACAGTGTATTTACAGTGTGTTATAGTTTGTTGTTACAGTGTGTTGTTACAGTGTGTTACAGTGTGTTTCAGTGTTGTTACAGTGTGTGTTACAGTGTGTGTTACAGTGTGTTAATTCAGTGTTATTACAGTGTATGCTACAGTTTGTTGTTACAGTGCATGTTACGCTGTGTTATTTCAGTGTTATTACAGTGTATGTTACAGTGCGTTGTTACAGTGTGTGATACAGTGTGTTATTTCAGTGTTATTACAGTGTATGTTACAGTGCGTTGTTACAGTGTGTGATACAGTGTGTTATTTCAGTTTTATTACAGTGTATGTTACAGTGTGTTGTGAAGTGTGTGGCACAGTGTGTTATTTCAGTGTTATTACAGTGTATGTTACAGTGTGTTGTGAAGTGTGTGTTACAGTGTGTTATTTCAGTGTTATTACAGTGTATGTTACAGTGTGTTGTGAAGTGTGTGGCACAGTGTGTTATTTCAGTGTTATTACAGTGTGTTTCAGTGTTGTTACAGTGTGTTGTTACAGTGTGTGTTACAGTGTGTTACAGTGTGTTTCAGTGTTGTTACAGTGTGTGTTACAGTGTGTATTACAGTGTGTGTGACATTGTTTTACAGTGTGTGCAACATTGTGTTACAGTGTTCAAGTTCAAGTTCAAGTTCAAGTGATCATTTGTCACATACATATACATACGGTCATGTGTTACAGTGTTGTTACAGTGTGTGTTACTTTGTGCTACATTGTGGGTTGCAATTTGTGTTACAGTGTCGGTTACAATGTTGTTACAGTGTGTATTACAATGTGTGTTACATTGTTTTACAGTGTGTGCTACATTGTGTTACAGTGTGTGACAGTGTGTGTATCAATGTGTTATAGTTTGTTACAGTGTGTTACATTGTTTTTACAGTATGTGTAACAGTGTGTTAGAGTGTGTTATAGTGTATGTTATAGTGTGTTATAGGGGGATGGTGGCTCAGGCGGTAGAGCTGGGGGTCTAGTGATCTAAAGGTTGCTGGTTGGATCCCAGGCTCCTCCTGCTAGCATGCTGTAGTGTCCTTGAGCAAGACAATTAACCCCTAATTGCTCCTGATGGCTGCGTCCGTCGGTGTTTGAACAATTGTAAGTCGCTTTGGATAAAAGCGTCTGCTAAATGACTAAATGTAAATGTAATGTAATGTGTTACAGTGTGTTACATTGTGTGTTACAGCATAATATGTTATGTGTTACATTGTGTGTAACAATGTTGTTACAGTGTGTGTTAAATTGTGTGTGTATTACAGTGTGTTACAGTGTATTTTAAAGTGTGTGTAACAATTTTGTTACAGTGTGTTACAGTGTGTGTTACATTGTGTGTTATAGTGTGTGTTACAGTGTGTTACAGTTTGTTACAGTGTGCTACAGTGTGTGTTACATTGTTTGGTATAGTGTGTGTTACAGTGTGTTACACTGTGTTACAGTGTGTCACAGTGTGTGTAACAATGTTGTTACAGTGTGTTACAGTGTGTGTTAAATTGTGTGTATGTTACAGTGTGTGTTACAGTGTGTTACTATGTTGTTATAGTGTGTGTTACATTGTGTGTTACATTGTGTGTTACAGTGTGTGTTACAGTGTTTTATACAGTGTTGTTACACACCTCCTATCTTGTAGACATCCTGGAGCGGCAGCCGAAGCGGCTTAAAGAGCAAGCGTTCTGGAGGTATGATGCTGTCCACAGCATCCTTCAGTGTCAATCCCTTAACCGTCGCAGTCGCTTGCTCCTTGATCCATCCCTTGTACCAGGGCATCTGTTGAGGAGAAGCAGATGAGGAGACACCCAGTCCCAGGGACAGTCCTGACCCTAATCCAGCACCAAGGACAATCCTTAAGCAGTACCAGGGACCATCTGACCCCATCGCAGTACTAGGGACCCCCCTGTCCCTCACCGAGGACGAGGGACTGTCTTAAACCAGCACCAGGGACTGCCCTATCCTCACTCTGTACCAGGTGGAATTCTAGGCCAGTAACAGGGACATTCCCAATCGTAACCCAGTACCAAGGATAGTCCTAAACCTGACCCATTACCAGGAGGGGCAAAGTTGTGTTTACCTTATCGCTTTTCTCTATCATGTTGTCGCCAATCCAACCACTGATGGGGACAAAGGGAACAGTTTTGGGGTTGTATCCGACCTTCTTGATGTAGTTGGTGACCTCTTTCTTGATTTCTTCGAAGCGCTTCTCACTGTATTCTGCAGTGTCCATCTTGTTGACACCCACGATCATCTGCTTGACACCCAGCGTGTAGGCCAGCAGGATGTGCTCCCGAGTCTGACCTGTCTTCGAAATCCCAGCCTCGAACTCCCCAGTGCCAGCCGCCACGATCAGCAGCGCAAAGTCTGCCTGCACACCACGGAAATGTTTGGGATTGATTATATCATCAATAATCTAAATTATTATTCCACCTGCTGTCTCCATTGTTCCATTCTGTGAGTTTTTGGAAGAGTCCAGTTCAGGATGTGTAGTACATAATGTCATGAGTTATGTATATATGTGTAAATATATAATTTTTTTTATAAATACAGTATTCTATATATATATATAGACAGTATATATATATATATATATATATATACATACATACATATATATTCTGATGTACTGATGCTGAGAAGATCTGTGTCTCATTTTGTGAACCTATTGATTCTTTAGTATTGATAAGATAAGATAAGATAAGATAAGGACCTGGGAGGTTCCAGTGATCATGTTTTTGATGAAGTCGCGGTGCCCCGGGGCATCGATCACAGTGAAGTAGTATTTGTCGCTTTCAAACTTCCAGAGCGCGATGTCGATGGTGATCCCTCGCTCGCGCTCAGCCTTCAGCTTGTCCAGAACCCAGGCGTACTTGAAGGAGCCCTTCCCCATCTGGAAGGAGGTGAAGAACAGGGGGAGCACAGTGGAGGTGAAGAAGAAGTATTATATTGATATTGTCTATTTATCGTATTTTTCATACTTTACTTCTTTTCTATTGTTACTATGTTTTTATGCCATGTCGAGGTGCTGAAAACTAAGAACTTTACTCCCTTAAACCTGTACTATATTACTGCAACTTATCTCTGGAGATTTCAATGTATTTACTGTTGTCACTTTGCCACACTTGCTCAATATGCTATTCCCTACTTCAACTATTTGCACTTTTTGCGTTAATTCTAATGCTTGACACCACTCACACTCATTTTTTATGTCTTATTTTCTTGTGTCAGAATGCTATGTTGCTGCGTTGGTCTTTTAGCATTAATAAAGTATCTTATAACTACTTGGTGCTTGTCTGATTGCCATGTATTCCTTTCTTATGGTGCTGGAGGAGTTGATGTTGTATATAATATTTTGTGGTGAATAGGTAGGCAGAGCAGGTTGTCTAGTAATCGAAAGATTACCGGTTCGATCCCGGCTCCTCCTGGTGGCCTGCTGATGTCTCCTTGAGCAAGACACTTAACCCCCTAACTGCTCCCCGGGCACCACTACATGGCAGCCCACTGCTCCGAGATACGTCAGCTACTAGGATGTAAAATGTGTTGTCACAATGTTATTATAGTGTTTTAATGGTGTTGTTACAAGGCTATAACAGTGTTGATATGGAGTTGTCACAATGTTATTACAGTGTTGTAATGGTGTTGTCACAATGTTATAACAGTTTTGTTATGGAGTTGTCACAACGTTATTACATTTTTATTTCAATGTTGTTACGGTGTTGTGACGATGTCATTAGTCTCACCTCATTAGCCTCCTTCTCGAACTTCTCCACCGTCCTCTTGTCGATGCCTCCCAGTTTGTAGATCAGGTGTCCCGTGGTGGTGGACTTCCCTGAGTCCACGTGTCCCACCACCACCATGTTGATGTGTGTCTTCTCCTTTGGCTTCTTCCCTCTGCACATCAAACAAATATTACTATACTGTATTACTATACTACTATAGTGTATTAGTATACTACTATACTGTCTCACTATACTGTCTCACTATACTACTATACTGTATTACTATACTACTATACTGTATTAGTATACTACTATAGTGTATGACTATACTACTTTACTGTCTCACTAAACTGTCTCACTATACTACTATACTGTATAACTATAATACTATACTGTCTCACTATACTACTATACTGTATTACTATACTACTATACTGTATTAGTATACTTCTATACTGTATTACTATACTACTATACTACTATACTGTTATACTATACTACTATGCTGTCTCACTATACTGTCTCACTATACAACTATACTGTGTTAGTATACTACTATACAGACTCACTACTCACTATACTACTGTATTGACTCACTGTACTACAGTACTATACTTTCTCACTATACTATGATACTATCTCACTATACTACTATACTGTCTCACTACAATACTGTACTGTATCACTATACTACAGTTGTCTCACTATACTACTATATTATTTAATTATACTATTGTGTTGTCTTACTCTACTACTATACTACTATACTGTATCATTATACAAATATACTGTGTTAGTATACCACTATACAGACTTGTTATACTACTTAACTGTCTCACTTTACAACTTAACTACTATACTGTATCATTATACTAATATACTGTCTCACTCTACTTCTGTACTCTATACTGCTGTACTGTATTACTATACTACTGTACTGTAAGAAAAAAATACTAACAACACTATTTCATTCATGTTTTTATAGCATCTTGCAGTTGTATCTGGTTGAATTTCAGATGCACTGCTCTGATTCATCCAGCCTCTCATGGAAGTCCCTTTGGATAAAAGCGTCTGATCAATGGATACATGTAAATGTGTACAATTCCAACCCCAAACAGCCCTGCAGCAAGGCACTGCAGGCAGCAGGGAGCGCTACTGCCGAGCTGGGCGGCACTACACAATCAAGGGCGTTCTAGAACTACAAGGGGTGGGGCTTCACATTCCAGGCCTCACGCAGATTTGAATACTTAAAAGTTTCAAAACAACATTTACGTAAACAGCAGCTTATTGGTGATTATCTGTACCTTTGATAGATTATCAATACATTGATCACCTTTCAAATGTATTGATAAATTGATGAAAGATATAAATGTAATGCAAGATATTAAAGATCATTTTTCACAAAGTCACAATTAAACCTTTGAGGTGTTTTCTCAAATATCTAAAAAGATTCTTCTCAAGATCTACATTTAATATTATTATATAATATATGTAATATTAACATTTAATTTTGAAGTTTATTTCCATAAAGAACAGGTTCAGCAGAGCTCTGCTCAAACTCACTCCATCCTGCAGCAACTTGGGTTCCAAGTGTTCCAGGTCCAGGTCCAGGTGCGGAAAGGAAGTGCTGCAGCAAAGCGAGATCTTTATTAGCCCCCTCCCCATCGTAGTCCGACCTCCTCCAGGTCCTGGACCAGCCTCCTCCCCATCGTAGTCCGACCTCCTCCAGGTCCTGGACCAGCCTCCTCCCTATCGTAGTCCGACCTCCTCCAGGTCCTGGACCAGCCTCCTCCCTATCGTAGTCCGACCTCCTCCAGGTCCTGGACCAGCCTCCTCCCCATCGTAGTCCGACCTCCTCCATGTCCTGGACCAGCCTCCTCCTCATCGTAGTCCGACTTCCTCCAGGTCCTGGACCAGCCTCCTCCCCATCGTAATCGACCTCCTCCAGGTCCTGGACCAGCCCCCTCCCCATCGTGGTCCAACCTCCTCCAGGTCCTGGAACAGCCTCCTCCCCATCATGGTCCAACCTCCTCCAGGTCCTGGACCAGCCTAAACATCTATATTTATGTTGAGTAGGAAAAGGTGGGATGTCTTTCAACCAGTTGGAACCTGTTTGATGCTCTGGAGCCGATGGTTATCCTGCGTGTGTTGTTCTGAAAGACTGTTCAACCGACCAACTGGTCAAACGAGCAGCTGATCAACCGAGCAACCACTCAACTGATCAACCGAGCAACCGCTCAACTGATCAACCAAGCAACCGCTCAACTGATCAACCGAGCAACCGCTCAACTGATCAACCAAGCAACCGCTCAACTGATCAACCGAGCAACCGCTCAACTGATCAACCAAGCAACCGCTCAGCTGATCAACCGAGCAACCATTCGACTGATCAACCGAGCAACTGTTCAACTGATCAACCGAGCAACTGTTTAACCAATCAACTGAGCAATCGATCAATCCATCATCTGATCAACCGATTGGTACTTGCTCCTTGGTACTTTTTGTACTTACCTATAAAATACAGTACCACCGGGTTTAGCACCTTCCCGTCTCACTGACTGAGTGGTACCTTATGTACCATCTGGAGCCTTACGTTCACAACATGCTGGTCTTTGAGCGATTTCCAGAGTTTTAGCCCAAAACCTTTACTTGACAGGACTTAAGCGATCACGTTACCTGACTGATGTGGAAGGAAGTAGAACACACCTCTTCTTCCGTCTGGCTGTTGACTGTCATGTTTCTCCCTCTGCTACATTCCAGTTCTAACGCTGCAGGCTAACACCCCCCAGTACAACACTGAACTGGGAGGACTGGTTTTCACTCATTTTTTACTCTGACTTGTTACTACTTCCTACTGCCAAACCATTACAATAATTCAGGATTTGAGAAGAGTTTTGTGTGGTATTTAAAAAGCAGAGCATCAAGTTATAGTCAAACTATGATTTGATTATTTAGATGAGAAACACAAAATGACCTTTATCAAAATATAATTACTGGCATTTTCACTGTAAACAAGCCAGGTCGTTCTCGTTTTCCTTTATAAACACTTTGTAGATACTATATAAAATCGATATTAAAATATGGAACACAAAAAAAATAAAAAACATAAATGACTGAAATAAATACAAAGGGATGCACATGGTCAGCAACAGCAGAGCGCTGCAGGGGTAAGGCCCCAGACTAAGACTATTTCCAGAGACAGTGCTAGCAAACGTTGTCACCAGGAACAGCAACAGCACTTGCACCGACGTCATCAACGTACATCACGTGAAACACCAGGAGGGAGTGAGAATTGATGGCTCGGGGTGTGTTTGTGTGTGCGTGTGTGCGTGTGTGTGAGTTAGTGTGTATGAGAAATGGAGAGCTGAGGCTCGCGTCATGGTTGTTAATGACAGTAATGTACTAACCACATACCTTATGTTTACATTTGTATTGCTGTATTTATCAGAAATACAGTTAAGATGGAAAACATATTAATCTGTTGTGTTTCCATCTCAGTGGTGCTCCTAAATTTTGTACAGGTGCTGCTAATATTTTTTAGGAGGAAGCACCATGGAAATCGTTAGTCTACAGCCCTCTGCAGGGCTGACATATTTTTGTCGACCAACTTGGAAGTGAGAGTTGCCCTGGTTCCCTCGAGCAAAAGCCGAGATTGATGAGGGTTAACACAAAATGTGCCAAGAATTAATTGTGTACACCATGACACCATGGCCACCAGCCTTGAGTGTTGACACAAGGCAGGTCGGGTCCATGGATTCATGCTGTCGGCGCCAAAATTCTGACCCTGCGTCTGTGTGTCTCAGCAGATATGAAGGTTGATCAGTCCAGGCTACCTCGGTCCAGTTTTGGGAGCCTGTGCCCGGTGCAGTCTCAGCTTCCTGTTCTTCTGACAGAAGTGGAACTGGATGTGGTTCTGCTGTTGTAGTCCATCCACCTCAAGGTTCCACCTGTTGTTTTTGACTTGTTGTTCTGTTCACCACATTGTGAAGAGCGCTCATCTTGAGTGACGTAGTCTTTCTGTCAGCTCCAACCAGCCTGACCGCGCTCCATTTACCTCTATCATCAACCAGGCGTTTCCGTCCACAGAACTGCCGCTCACTGGCTCTTTTTTGCGCCATTCTGAGTAAACTCTAGGGACTGTTGTTCGTGAAAATAAAGGATCATCAGTTAGAGAAACACTCAGACCAGTCCGTCTGGCACCAACAGTCACACCACGGTGGAAAACACTGCCATCACATTGTTTCCCTGTTCTGTGAGTGTTAAGTGAGTAGTTGGCAGTGTGTTAGGGGTAGTTAGTGTGAGGTGAGTAGTTGGCAGTACCTTAGGGGTAGTTAGTGTAAGGTGAGTAGTTGGCAATACATTAGAGGTAGTTAGTGTGAGGTGAGTAGTTGATAGTACCTTAGGGGTAGTTAGTGCAAGGTGAGTAGTTGGAAGTACCTTAGGGGTTATTAGTGTAAGGTGAGTAGTTGGCAGTGCGTTAGGGGTAGTTAGTGTTAGGTGAGTAGTTGGCAGTACGTTAGAGGTAGTTAGTGTAAGGTCAGCAGTTGGCAGTACATCAGGGGTAGTTAGTGTAAGGTGAGTAGTTAGCAGTACATTAGGGGTAGTAAGTATAAGCTGAGTAGTTGACAGTACGTTAGGGATAGTTAGTGTTAGGTGAGTAGTTGCAGACAGGCGGTGCAGTCTCCCATCCTGGGGTTGCTCAGCTGCTAGGGATCAGGCAAATCAGCAAAGTCCCTCCACTGATACGCCTGATTCCCAAAACAGGAAGTTAAAATTGTGTGTGTGTGTGTTTGCGTGTGTGTGTTAGTGTGTGTGTCTGTGTGTGTGTGTGTCCACAGTAGGGATCGGCGTGCAGGCAAGTCAGCCTGACAGGCAAGGATCGGACACGGACAGCGGGAGATCACAGAAACGGGGATCCACGGATCCACCGGGACAGTTTATATATTGTCCTGCGAGCCCTGAGTTTCCTTTTCGGCTCATGAGCCACATTGATTTAAAGGACTTGTTAATAAACACGTTACCCAATTGTTAGTCCATAAAAGCATGGGGATTTAGTCTTCCAGGGGGCTCATTATAACCCGATGGCCAGTCACCAAAAAAAAACTTGAGCGTATAATGGCCCATTTCTACTGGCCGTGCATCAAGGCGGACGTGTGGTGGCGCTGTGTTGCCTGTCCCGAGTGTCAGCGGGTGAATCCACCAGCTATTCCCAGAGCGCCGTTGAGCCCCCTCCCCTTAGTCGAGACCCCATTCGAGAGAGTCGCTATGGATGTCATCGGGCCATTAGACCATAGTGCTCGGGGCTATCAATTCGTGTTAGTCCTAGTGGACTACGCAACCCGAAACACAGAAGCAGTGCCGTTGCGCAGTATTATGGCCAAAAATGTGGCGCAGGCTCTGTTTCAGGTCATCTCCCGGGTCAGGATTCCGAAGGAAAACCTGACCAACCAAGTTCAAGTTGAAGTTCAAGTTCAAGAGATTATTTGTCACATACATATACATACGGTCATACATATATGCAGTGAAATGTCATGACACCCGGTGATGACGCACAATAAGCTCTATAAGCTCTAAAAATACAAAAATATACCAAAATGTGCGTAATCGACAACCAGGGCACTTTGTTTATGTCACGCACAGTGCTCGAACTGTATGGGTTACTAGGCGTCCTCTCAATTCGGATAGTGGTTACCACCCGCAGACAGATGGCCTGGTCAAGCTCTTCAACAAAACATTGAAAAACATGATCCGGAAGTTCGTCCACGATGACAGCCGAAATTGGAACACATGGCTGAAACTCCTGTTGTTTGCGGTGCGGGAGGTTCCCCAATCCTCCACAGGGTTTTCCCCCTTTGAGCTACTGTTCGGCAGGAGACGGCGGGGGGTGCTCAACCTGATTAAGGAAAACTGGCAGCAAGGTCCCAGCACCAGTAAAAGCGAGGTCCAGTATGTCCTGGACCTGAGAGCAAAGCTACACGCCTTAGGGCAGGAATCACGGGAGAACTTGCTCCAGGCCCAGAAACGTCAGCAGCGTCTGTGCAACAGGGGGGCTCAGTTAAGACAATTCTCACCGGGAGACAAGGTATTAGTACTACTCCCTACGTCCAGCTCGAAATTACTGCCAAAGTGGCAAAGGCCCTTCGTGGTCACACTTCACGTGGGGGAGGTCGATTAGGAGGTCAAACGCACAGACAGCGGGGGGTCTGCCCAAATTAACCACCTAAACCTCCTTAAACAATGGAGGCAAGGCATGCCCGTGGCACTGGCCACAGCGACAATTGAGAGGGACGAGTTGGGGCCGGAGGTTCCAAAGCTGGCAGATCACACTGCCGCCCTTTTAAGTGACCATCTCTCTCACGGACGGAGCGTGGACGTCCCGGCACTGCAGCATTGCTTTGCTGACGTGTTCTCTCCCCTGCCCTGCCATACGCCCCTCATATTCCATGTGTCACCATGTGGTGACGACCCCGGGGGAGAAAGTGTCCCACGTCGACGAGCTTCTCGACCGGTTAGATACGGCTCAGTATTTTACGACGCTGGATTTAACCAAGGGCTACTGGCAGATTCCCAGCAGGCCTACCTGCTCCAACCGCAGGTAGATAAGACCGCCGCAGTCAAGTCTAAGGTGAGTAGTTGGCAGTACGTTAGGAATAGTAGGTGTAAGGTGAGCAGTTGCCAGTACGTTAAAGGTGGCTAGTGTAAAGTGAGTAGTTGGCAGTATGATAGGAGTAGTAAGTGTAAGGTGAGTAGTTGACAGTACTTTAGGTACACAGGTACAGGTGCGTGAACTACTTGAGCAACAGAATGACTTTTATGAGAAGTACTACAACAGCAGCAAAGCAACTTGAAAGTTTGTGTACACACCTTCATAGACTACAAACACAAGAATGATTCAAGATTCGAAAGATTTATTTGTCACATACATATTTTTCTCTACATGCAACATGTAGTGAAATACTTGAGCGAAACTCCAGAGCTCGGGCTAAGCATCGTAAAAATAGAATCAAAATAAAAATTAGTAAATAAAAAGTTCAGTAAATAAAAATTACAAATCCATTTACAGCTTAAAAAAAAGAAAGAACAATACTGGATCTGCAGAAATGAAATGTAGAAATGTAGAAATATGTAAATGATTAGGTAAGTTGTGCAATATTTTTTGTGCAATATATGCTGATGCTGTTAGCGAACTGAGAATAATAAAAATAAATAAATCTGCAGGCAGCATTAAATGGAATCCAGGTTAATCGTTTTGTGTGTGTCATTTGTTATAGTCATTGTGATAACGTCATTATTACTCCACATAATGACGAATATTTTAAGAAGAATAGATTATGATTAATATTATAACTAACTACAAGTCAACATGGCAAATCAATTGTGTGTTATTGTAATTGGTAATAGGATCAGGAGGGGAAAGGAAGTCTGCATCAAAGCCAGATCTTTATGACCCTCCTCCCCTCCTCCCCGTCCTCCCCTCCTCCCCATCCTCCCCTCGTCCCCCACCTCCCCACCTCCCCGTCCTCCCCTCTTCCACAACTGTAATTATGTTGAGCAGTGAAAAGGTGGATGTCTTTTAATCGGTTGGAACCGGTTTGATGCTTTGAAGCAGACGTTTATCCTGTGGGTGTTGTTCTGAAAGACTGTTCAACCGATCAACTGGTCAAACAAGCAGCTGATCAACCATTAAACCGCTCAATTTATCAAACCATTGGTACTTGGTCCTTTATTGTGGCATCAGCTTGGCATGTTATGTTGATGACAGCCAACCACACAGACCCTCACACCAAGCAAGCCGCCCAGTCCCGGTACTCCAGAGGCGTCTCAGCCGCACTAAACACTGGATGTCTTGTCATTTGCTTCTCAAGTCTGATCGAACTGAGATGCTGCTCATTGATCCTGCCAAACACAAGAAGCTGTTTTAGCACCACTCTCAACTCCGATGGCTGCACTATCACCCAAAGTAACTCAGTAAAACATGGAAGAGTTATATTTCATTCCACTCTCTCTTTTCAACCGCACATTAAGAACGTGAGCAGAACTGCTTTCTTTCATCTTCGCAATATGGCTAAGATACGACTGGATCCACGAGTGATGCAGAGAGTGTCGTCCATGTGTATCATCTCCTGAGGGGGTTTTAATGTGCTGCTCTCTGCCCGTCCCAAGTCTCCTCCTTCCCCTGACGATTCACTGCCCTTCTCTGTGGGCTGCATTCCAGTGCTCACGCTGCAGGCTAAACCCCCCCAGTACAACACTGAGCTGGGAGAACTGGTTTCACTAATTTTTTACTCTGACCTATGAGCGGTGCAGCCCGTGACGCCAGAACCCGATGGAGAACGTCCATTGGACGGTGTCCAGCGGGCGGTGCAGCCTCCATTACTAAACCATTCCAACCACGTTGTAGAGGTTGGACGTTCCATCGATTCAGGTGTATTTACCTATTTAGATGTATTTATTTAGCTTCTCACCTGGTTAGGGGTCTGTGGATCTGTTCCATCGATATTTTATCTCTTTTCTCCCCGTTACTTTGCTGGATGAATGAAAGTACACAAGACAGTAGTCCACGAAAACTCGTGACCACATTGAGTCGAGGTGTCGGAAAAATTGAAGAAATTGGAAGTTACAAAAATTACATTACGAAAATACCAAAACGTTTTTCCTATTTCATGGTAGAGCTCGGCGATTAAACAATCTCAATAATTTTCACGACAAAATCTTCCACGATAACGATGATTTATTTATGAGATTTGTTTTTGATACAGAGTCAGTTTTCCTCCAAATGCAAAGACACAAAACAAACAGCAGAGAAACAACCATGTGGAGCTGTGTACTGCAACTACTCACCTAACAGGGTTAGTGTTAGTGAGTAGTTTCCAGTACGTTAGAGGTAGTTAGTGTAAGGTGAGTAGTTGGCAATATGTTAGAGGTAATTAGTGTTAGCTGAGTAGTTTCCAGTACGTTAGGGGTAGTAAGTGTAAGGTGAGTAGTTGGCAGTACGTTGGAGGTAGTTAGTGTAAGGTGAGTAGTTGGCAGTACATTAGGGGTAGTTAGTGTTAGCTGAGTAGTTGGCAGTACGTTAGGGGTAGAAAGTGTAAAGTGAGTAGTTGGCAGTACGTTAGGGGTAGTTAGTGTAAGGTGAGTAGTTGGTAGTATGTTAGGGGTAGTGAGTGTAGAGTGAGTAGTTGGCAGTACATTAGGGGTAGTAAGTGTAAGGTGAGTAGTTGGCAGTACTATAGGGGTAGTAAGTGTAAAGTGAGTAGTTGGCATTACGTTAGGGGTAGTTAGTGTAAGGTGAGTAGTTGGCAGTACGTTAGTGGTAGTAAGTGTAAGGTGATTAGTTGGCAGTACGTTGAGGTAGTTAGTGTAAGGTGAGCAGTTGGCAGTATGTTAGGGGTAGTTAGTGTTAGCTGAGTAGTTTCCAGTACGTAAGGGGTAGTTAGTGTAAGGTGAGTAGTTGGCAGTACATTAGGGGTAGTTAGTGTAAGGTGAGTAGTTGGCAGTACATTAGGGGTAGTTAGTGTTAGCTGAGTAGTTGGCAGTACGTTAGGGGTAGAAAGTGTAAAGTGAGTAGTTGGCAGTACGTTAGGGGTAGTTAGTGTAAGGTGAGTAGTTGGCAGTACATTAGGGGTAGTTAGTGTTAGCTGAGTAGTTGGCAGTACGTTAGGGGTAGAAAGTGTAAAGTGAGTAGTTGGCAGTACGTTAGGGGTAGTTAGTGTAAGGTGAGTAGTTGGTAGTATGTTAGGGGTAGTGAGTGTAGAGTGAGTAGTTGGCAGTACATTAGGGGTAGTAAGTGTAAGGTGAGTAGTTGGCAGTACTTTAGGGGTAGTAAGTGTAAAGTGAGTAGTTGGCATTACGTTAGGGGTAGTTAGTGTAAGGTGAGTAGTTGGCAGTACGTTAGTGGTAGTAAGTGTAAGGTGATTAGTTGGCAGTACGTTGAGGTAGTTAGTGTAAGGTGAGCAGTTGGCAGTATGTTAGGGGTAGTTAGTGTTAGCTGAGTAGTTTCCAGTACGTAAGGGGTAGTTAGTGTAAGGTGAGTAGTTGGCAGTACATTAGGGGTAGTTAGTGTAAGGTGAGTAGCTGGCAGTACGTTAGGGGTAGTTAGTGTTAGCTGAGTAGTTGGCAGTACGTTAGGGGTAGAAAGTGTAAAGTGAGTAGTTGGCAGTACGTTAGGGGTAGTTAGTGTAAGGTGAGTAGTTGGCAGTACATTAGGGGTAGTTAGTGTTAGCTGAGTAGTTGGCAGTACGTTAGGGGTAGAAAGTGTAAAGTGAGTAGTTGGCAGTACGTTAGGGGTAGTTAGTGTAAGGTGAGTAGTTGGTAGTATGTTAGGGGTAGTGAGTGTAGAGTGAGTAGTTGGCAGTACATTAGGGGTAGTAAGTGTAAGGTGAGTAGTTGGCAGTACTTTAGGGGTAGTAAGTGTAAAGTGAGTAGTTGGCATTACGTTAGGGGTAGTTAGTGTAAGGTGAGTAGTTGGCAGTACGTTAGTGGTAGTAAGTGTAAGGTGATTAGTTGGCAGTACGTTGAGGTAGTTAGTGTAAGGTGAGCAGTTGGCAGTATGTTAGGGGTAGTTAGTGTTAGCTGAGTAGTTTCCAGTACGTAAGGGGTAGTTAGTGTAAGGTGAGTAGTTGGCAGTACATTAGGGGTAGTTAGTGTAAGGTGAGTAGCTGGCAGTACGTTAGGGGTAGTTAGTGTTAGCTGAGTAGTTGGCAGTACGTTAGGGGTAGAAAGTGTAAAGTGAGTAGTTGGCAGTACGTTAGGGGTAGTTAGTGTAAGGTGAGTAGTTGGTAGTATGTTAGGGGTAGTGAGTGTAGAGTGAGTAGTTGGCGGTACATTAGGGGTAGTAAGTGTAAGGTGAGTAGTTGGCAGTACTTTAGGGGTAGTAAGTGTAAAGTGAGTAGTTGGCATTACGTTAGGGGTAGTTAGTGTAAGGTGAGTAGTTGGCAGTACGTTAGTGGTAGTAAGTGTAAGGTGATTAGTTGGCAGTACGTTGAGGTAGTTAGTGTAAGGTGAGCAGTTGGCAGTACGTTAGGGTTGTAAGTGTAAGGTGAGCAGTTGGTAGTACGTTGAGGTAGTTAGTGTAAGGTGAGTAGTTGGCAGTATGTAGGTGTAGTTAATGTTAGCTGAGTAGTTGGCAGTACGTTAGGGGTAGTAAGTGTAAGGGGAGTAGTTGGCAGTACATTAGGGGTAGTGAGTGTAGAGTGAGTAGTTGGTAGTACATTAGGGGTAGTAACTGTAAGGTGAGCAGTTGGCAGTACGTTAGGGTAGTAAGTGTAAGGTGAGCATTTGGCAGTACGTTAGGGTAGTAAGTGTAAGGTGAGTAGTTGGTAGTACGTTAGGGTAGTAAGTGTAAGGTGAGCAGTTGGTAGTACGTTAGGATAGTATGTGTAAGGTGAGTAGTTGGCGGTACCTAAGGGTAGTTAGTGTAAGGTGAGTAGTTGAAACAACGAAAGGAAACCCTACTTTTGACTTATTTAAGTTATTTTACTTCATAAAAATGTTAAATACAGCTATGGGTCAGTGAGAAACAAAGCAAATCTTTAAATCAAATTGTGTAATGAACTGAATTAAAAAATGAATTGAAAAATGAATTTGAAAAATGAATTGAAAAATGAATTGAAAAATGTATTTAAAAATGTATTTGAAAATGAATTTATGAATGAATTTAAAATTGTATTCAAAAATGTATTTTAAAATGTATTTGAAAATGAATTTAAGAATGAATTTATAAATGAATTAAAAATGTATTTAAAAATTAAGTCAAAAATGCTCTTTCTATCTGTAGATGTGAGAAGGCTGCAGGACACACTCATTTCATTGTCCTGAGATGCGCAGGCAATGAGGCAGCACCTGTCTGCGGTAACGTCCAGTCACACTGCAGCACCTGTCTGTGGTAACGTCCAGCCACACTGCAGCACCGGTCTGTGGTAACGTCCAGTCATCATGGGAACGTTTTGTTTTAGTTTGAACGTCAAGATGTGATTTGTTCATGTCTGAAGTCAGAGACGAAGCTGATGAAGCTTTAAAAGCATCAGATAAAACAGTTGGAACCATGAATCGACCTCCGTGTTGAATGTTTTGCCTTGGGAGCCTCCACTCACTGCCTGCAGCTACACTGGACGTTGTCATTTTTACTCTGATTGTTTTACAGAACTGGGTTTATTATCAATGTAATGTAAGTTTGTGTAGCTTCAGAGCTCACACTTGTCCCCTGTGGTTTGGAATGATCGAAATGTGAGTCATACATATTAATATATTAATAATGTGAATACATGGATATTTGTATTGCGCATCAATAATTATTTTAACAAATTTTGATGTATTTTAATATTTTAAATATATATTACAGTATATATAGTCTAAATATATTTATAATTTGATTTGTAACGTATAGTTGTCACATAATAATATTTTGTGAACTTTGACCTGGAGAAAGTAAATACAAGGCATCCTCCGAGCAGCAGGGGAGGGGGGTCACATTCCACTCACCCTGAGAGGAGAGAAAGAAGGCTCCAGAAGACCTTCCATCCGGACCTGTCTCCCTCTCCATGCGTCATTTGTGGCGGCTGCTCGTCCCCGTTCCTCTCAGTAACACACTGAGAACATTGTGTTTTTATTTAAAAAACAGCACTGTGTGTGTGTGTGTGTGTGTGTGTGTGTGTGTGTGTGTGTCACAGGTTGCGTGTTTACAACCTCTGATGTTAAAGGGACATATTAACGCCTCCCCCCCGCCCTGGACTCCCTCGCTGGGCGGCGACGTTGACGTAGCGCAGGACGGAGCGCTCAAGGCGGCGTATGTGTACATACACTATGTCTATGATTGCACCCTAACCCTAACCCTGAATAAAAAATTATTTAAACATAAATAAAACATGAATAAAACATAAATAAAACATAATTAAACATGAATAAAATATGAATAAAACATAAATAAAACACAAATAAAACATGAATAAAACATGAATAAAACATAAATAAAACATAAATAAAACATGAATAAAAAACGAATAAAACATAAATAAAACACAAATAAAACATAAATAAAACATGAATAAAACATGAATAAAACATAAATAAAACATAAATAAAACACTGATAAAACATGAATAAAAAATAAATAAAACATAAATAAAACATTGATAAAACATGGATAAAACATCAATAAAACATGATTAATACATGAATAAAACATTGATAAAACATGAATAAAACAAATAAAACATTGATAAAACATGGATAAAACATGAATAAAACATGATTAAAACATGAATAAAACATAAATAAAACATGGATAAAACATGAATAAAACATAAATAAAACATAAATAAAACATAAATAAAACCTGAAGAAAACATAAATGAACATAAACATAACATATTTAAAACATAAATAAAACATAAATAAAACATGAATAAAAAACGAATAAAACATAAATAAAACACAAATAAAACATAAATAAAACATGAATAAAACATGAATAAAACATAAATAAAACATAAATAAAACACTGATAAAACATAAATAAAACCTAAAGAAAACATAAATAAAACTCGAAGAAAACAAGAATGAACATATATAAAACGTAAATAAATCTAAATAAAACATAGAGAAAACATAAATGAACATAAATAAAACATAAATAAAAAATTTATAAAACATAAACAAAATATGAATAAAACATAAAGAAAACATAAATAAAACATTGATAAAACATGGATAAAACATCAATAAAACATGATTAATACATGAATAAAACATTGATAAAACATGAATAAAACAAATAAAACATTGATAAAACATGGATAAAACATGAATAAAACATGATTAAAACATGAATAAAACATTGATAAAACATGAATAAAACAAATAAAACATTGATAAAACATGGATAAAACATGAATAAAACATGATTAAAACATGAATAAAACATGAATAAAACATAAATAAAACATAAATAACACATAAACAAAAAATGTATAAACATAAGCAAAACATGAATAAAACATAAATGAAACATGAATAAAACATTGTTTTATTCATGTTTTATGTTTTTTCTATGTTGTATTGAAGTGTTTTCTACCCTCTGTCTCCATGTTGTGATGTCATTTGTCAAATCAGACGAAGTGAAATGTTCATGTTGACTGAACAGAACATCAACACTTTGTTCTTCTTTTCCATATTGATAAAACCAGGTTCCTCCAGCAAGCAGCTCACTCCGCCGCCGGGGGGCGCCACTGAGCCGTGGCCGTAGCGTCACAGCGTCGCAGCGTCGCAGCGTCAAACGTCACTTCCGCCCGGAGCCGGCAGGACGCCAGAAGGACGCCTCCGGCTGTTGCCAAGCAACGCCTCGATCAAACGACCGAAGCTTCTTTAACTCCTTTCATCTCATTGATCAAAGAGAGAGCGGAGCGGGCACGCGGAGGCCTGCGCGTCAGACCGCGCGCTCGAGTCCACGATGAAGGGCGCGCTTCACCTTCCAGGTGCGCGCGCGTCACTGGAAATATATAAATATAGGACAATTCAGTCATTTGAACGGAGCTATTTACAGCTTTTAACGGAGCTATTTACAGCTTTTAACGGAGCTATTTACAGCTTTTAACGGAGCTATTTACAGCTTTGAACGGAGCTATTTACAGCTTTTAACGGAGCTATTTACAGCTTTGAACGGAGCTATTTACAGCTTTTAACGGAGCTATTTACAGCTTTGAACGGAGCTATTTACAGCTTTTAACGGAGCTATTTACAGCTTTTAACGGAGCTATTTACAGCTTTTAACGGAGCTATTTACAGCTTTTAACGGAGCTATTTACAGCTTTTAACGGAGCTATTTACAGCTTTTAACGGAGCTATTTACAGCTTTTAACGGAGCTATTTACAGCTTTTAACGGAGCTATTTACAGCTTTTAACGGAGCTATTTACAGCTTTTAACGGAGCTATTTACAGCTTTGAACGGAGCTATTTACAGCTTTTAACGGAGCTATTTACAGCTTTTAACGGAGCTATTTACAGCTTTTAACGGAGCTATTTACAGCTTTTAACGGAGCTATTTACAGCTTTTAACGGAGCTATTTACAGCTTTTAACGGAGCTATTTACAGCTTTTAACGGAGCTATTTACAGCTTTTAACGGAGCTATTTACAGCTTTTAACGGAGCTATTTACAGCTTTTAACGGAGCTATTTACAGCTTTTAACGGAGCTATTTACAGCTTTTAACGGAGCTATTTACAGCTTTGAACGGAGCTATTTACAGCTTTTAACGGAGCTATTTACAGCTTTTAACGGAGCTATTTACAGCTTTTAACGGAGCTATTTACAGCTTTTAACGGAGCTATTTACAGCTTTTAACGGAGCTATTTACAGCTTTTAACGGAGCTATTTACAGCTTTTAACGGAGCTATTTACAGCTTTTAACGGAGCTATTTACAGCTTTTAACGGAGCTATTTACAGCTTTTAACGGAGCTATTTACAGCTTTTAACGGAGCTATTTACAGCTTTTAACGGAGCTATTTACAGGTTTTAACTGAGCTATTTACAGGTTTTAACGGAGTTATTCACAGGTTTTAATGGAGTTATTTCCAGGTTTTAACTGAGCTATTTACAGGTTTTAATGTAATTATTTCCAGGTTTTAACTGAGCTATTTACAGGTTTTAATGTAATTGTTTCCAGGTTTTAACTGAGCTATTTACAGGTTTTAATTTAGTTATTTACAGGTTTAAACGGACTTATTTTCAGGTTTTAATTTAGTTATTTACAGGTTTTAATTGAGTTATTTACAGGTTTTAATGTAATTATTTACAGGTTTTAACTGACTTATTTACAGGTTTTCATTTAGTTATTTACAGGTTTTAATTTAGTTATTTACAGGTTTTAATGTAATTATTTACAGGTTTTAATTTAGTTATTTACAGGTTTTAATTGCAATATTTCCACAGTTTTTCTTCTTCTCAGTTTTTCTGCTTCAGCATTTGTAGAAGAATTGGATGACATGTGAGTTTCAACTCTTAATAATTATAGTTTATAATCTATCATTTAAAAGGGTTATAGTTTATAATTAAAGTTTATAATCGATCATTCATAATCTATTGTTAATTATAATATAATAATCTATTGTGCTGCTTCTGTCTTTAGGTTTATGGAAACGAAAGGAGCAGAAGAAATCTGGCTGATTAAAGTACACACACAGCCATTATACAATATTATACTATATTATATTATAATATATTATATTATATTGTGTTATGTTATATAATGTTATATAATATTATACTATATTATACTATATCATATTATATAATATTATACTATATTATACTATATCATATTGTATAATATTATGTTATATCATATTATATAATATTATGTGAGATCATATTATATTATATAATACTATATTATACGATATCAAATTATATTATATTATGTTATATCATATTATACTATATGATACTATATTATACTATTCTATACTGTATTATACTATATCATATTCTACTATTTTGTATTGTATTGTATTGTATTGTATTGTATTGTACGTAATCACCAGGTGTCATGACATTTCACTGCATATATGTATGACTGTATGTATGTTGTATACTGTATGTATGTGTATATGTATGTGCAGCTCTACGCCCCCTGGTGTTCATTCTGTAAACAGCTGGCTCCAGTCTGGCGACAGGTCGGTGCTGAACTGCGGAGTGTGGGCTCCACCGTGCATGTAGGGCAGGCCGACGCCACCATGCACACTGGTGAGGAATGAATGCACCCAGTGGGAGACTCCCAGTACAACAGTCTGTACTGGTGACACTTGGAATCTCCCAGTACAAGTAGTTGAATCAGGTGACAGCTGGTCTCTTTGTTCACAATAATAGGATTAGAAGAAAGCAGAAACAGAAGATTACGATTTAATAGCTGTGTGTGTGTGTGTGTGTGTTCGTGTGTGTGTGTGTGTGTGTGTGTGTGTGTGTGTGTGTGTGTGTGTGTGTGTGTGTGTGTGTGTGTGTGCGTGTGTCAGCAGCTTTCTTAAGCTTCTTGTCAGAGCAAATCTCTGTTGAGGTGGAAAAGGAAGTGATGTCGTGGCACCCCAAGGGATCACCTCTAGTCCTAAAGGCCAATAAGAAGACGTTTTGTCCTCCTGGAGACAAAGGCGTCCTTATACGGACATGTGGTGTCCTTATATGGACACGTGCCATCCTTCTATGGACACATGGCATCCATATATGGACACGTGGCATCCTTATATGGACACGTGGCATCCTTATATGGACACGTGGCATCCTTATATGGACACTTTGCGTCCTTATATGGACGCGTGGCGTCCTTATATGGACATGTTGCATCTTTATATGGACATGTGGCGTCCTTGTATGGACAGGGAGCATCCTTGTATGGACACGTTGCGTCCTTATATGGACACGTGGTGTCCTTGTATGGACACGGAGCGTCCTTAGATTGACACGTGGCCTCCTTATATGGACATGTGGTGTCCTTATATGGACACGTTGCGTCCTTGTATGGACACAGAGTGTCCTTATATGTACATGTAGCGTCCTTATATGGACTTGGAGTGTCCTTAAATGGACACGGAGTGTCCTTATATGGACTCGGAGTCCGTATATGGACACGGGCATCTTAAATGGACATGTGGCCTCCTTATATGGTCATAGAGCGTCCTTATAAGGACATGTGGCATCCTTAAACTGACACGTGGCGTCCTTATATGGACACGAGGCGTCCTTATATGGACATGGAGCGTCCTTATATGGACACGTGCAAGGACACTGAACTGAAGTCGGGGAATCCGGGGGCCTAGTACTAAGGAATTGAATACAGACTGAGTAACTAAGTAACTGAGTAGAGACTGATTAACTCAGTAACTGAGTACAGACTGAGTAACTGAGTACGGACTGAGAAACTAAGTAATTGAGTACAGACAGAGTAACTGGGTACAGACTGTCTAAAGTAACTGAGTACAGACTGAGTAAATGAGAACAGACTGATTAACTAAATTGCTGAGTACAGACTGTGTAACAAAGTACAGACTGAGTATAGACAAGTAGTAATTAAGTAACTAGCAACAAGTAACTAAGTAACTACTTAGTTACTTAGTAACTAAGTATTTCTCTCCGCAGGTGTTGCCAAAGAGTTGAGAGTCACAGGTTATCCAGCCATCATGATGTGAGTGTTTACTGTGTATTAGCATATACTAGTATTGGTAGTTATAGTAGTACAACTATTATTTATTGTATAACTATAATTAGTATAACTAGTATTCCTCGTATTTTTAGTATAACTTGTGGTTCTAATATAACTAGTATACCTAATATACCAGTTGGAGTGTGGTACTAGTAACCAGTCTGGTGTTGCAGGTTGACGATCAATGTTTCCTACCAGTACCAGTATAACTAGAATAACTATATAACTAGTACAACCAGTCTGGTTTTACTGGTTGGAGGAGGATATGTCCTAACAGTGCGAGCATAATGTTCTACCAGTACCAGTATAACTAGTATAACTATATAACTATATAACTAGCATGAAGAAGGATATGTCCTACCAGTACCAGTTTAACTAGTATAACTATATAACTAGTAACTACTCGTATAGATTACTAGTATAATTATATAACTATTATATTCAGTCTGGTGTCGCAGGTTGAAGAAGGATATGTCCTACCAGTACCAGTATAACTAGTATAACTACAGTATATAACTAGTATAGCCAGTCTGGTTTTGCAGATTGAAGAAGTATGTGTCCTACCTGTACCAGTATAACTAATACAACTATATAACTAGTATAACCAGTCTGGTTTTGCTGGTTGAAAAAGGATATGTCCTACCAGTACCAGTATAACTAGTATAACTACATTATATAACTAGTATAACCAGTCTGGTTTTGCTGGTTGAAGAAGGATTTGTCCTACCTGTACCAGTATAACTAATATAACTATATAACTAGTATAACCAGTCTGGTTTTGCTGGTTGAAGAAGTATGTGTCTAACCAGTACCAGTATAACTAGTATAACTATATAACTAGTATAACCAGTCTGGTTTTGCAGGTTGACGAAGGATATGACCTACCAGTACCAGTATAACTAGTATAACTATATAACTAGTATAACCAGTCTGGTTTTGCAGGTTGAAGAAGGACATGACCTACCAGTACCAGGGACCAAGACGTAAAGACAACATCATCGAGTTTGCAAACCGGGTGGCAGGGTAAGTACTGTATAAATACCATGTACTGTAGAACTGTGCAAAGAATGTGTCCTGTAGTACTGGGTTAATAGTATCTACTGTAGTACTGTGTAAGGACTGTACTGTAGTGCTCTGTAAATAGTATCTACTGTAGTACTGTGTAAGGACTGTACAGTAGTACTATGTAAATAGTATCTACTGTAGTACTGTGTAAGGATTGTACTGTAGTACTATGTAAATACTTTGTACTGTAGTACTGTGTAAATAATTTGTACTGTAGTACTGTGTAAGGACTGTACTGTAGTACAGTGTAGATACTGTTTACTGAAGTACTGTGTAAATAATGTGTACTGTAGTACTGTGTAAATACTATCTACTGTAGGACGGTGTAAAGACTGTGTAGTATAGTACTGTGTAAATGCTATGTATTGTAGTACCGTGTAAATACTATATACTGTAGTACGGCTGTAGACTGACAGATATTTCCACCTGGAGAAGTTTTCACAACAACTTTCCATCTGGAGATGATTCAGAACTAGAACAAGAAAAATACTATATATACATATAACACTATACTAATACCATAGGGTAATACTATATATACACAGATAATGCTATACTAAAACTATACAATACTATACGGTAACAAACCTCTTGAAACTTGATCTTAAAACTAATACTATGCGGTAATACTATATAAAAACAGATAATACCATACTAATATTATATGGTAATACTATATAAACACGGATAATACTATACTAATACTATAAGGTAATACGATATAAACACAGATAATCCTATACTAATACATCACAATACTATATGGTAGGGATGCCACGATGAGGAATCTTTCCACCAGTTAATAAACTCATGACAACACCGGGGCTACCGCATACACTGGACATTTTACAACAGGGGGGGAGGAGTGTCCCCATTATGCACGGGTGTGGTCCTGAAATACACCTGATCTAAGGTCTCCTTTAAGCAAGAAAGGTCTTGAACTACACCTGATCTAAGGTCGCCTATAAGCAAGACAGGTCCTGAACTACACCTGATCTAAACTCTCCTAAGGGCGAGACAGGTCCTGAACTACACCTGATCTAAGGTCTCCTGTAAGCGAGACAGGTCGTGAACTACACCTGATCTAAGGTCTCCTGTAAGTGAGACAGGTCCTGAACTACACCTGATCTAAGGTCTCCTGTAAGCGAGACAGGTCCTGTACTCCATCTGATCTAAGGTCTCCTGTAAGCGAGACAGGTCCTGAACTACACCTGATCTAAGGTCTCCTATAAGCGAGACAGGTCCTGAACTACACCTGATCTAAGGTCTCCTGTAAGCGAGACAGGTCCTTAACTACACCTGATCTAAGGTCTCCTGGAAGTGAGACAGGTCCTGAAGTACACCTGATCTAAGGTCTCCTGTAAGCGAGACATGTCCTGTACTCCATCTGATCTAAGGTCTCCTGTAAGCGAGACAGGTCCTGAACTACACCTGATCTAAGGTCTCCTGTAAGCGAGACAGGTCCTGTACTCCACCTGATCCAAGGTCTCCTGTAAGCGAGACAGGTCCTGAAGTACACCTGATCTAAGGTCCCCTCTAAGCGAGACAGGTCTTGAACTACACCTGATCTAAGGTCTCCTGTAAGCGAGACAGGTCCTGTAGTACACCTGATCTAAGGTCTCCTGGAAGTGAGACAGGTCCTGAACTACACCCGATCTAAGGTCTCCTGTAAGCGAGACAGGTCCTGAACTACACCTGATCTAAGGTCTCCTGTAAGTGAGACAGGTCCTGAACTACACCTGATCTAAGGTCTCCTGTAAGCGAGACAGGTCCTGTAGTACACCTGATCTAAGATCTCCTGTAAGCGAGACAGGTCCTGAACTACACCTGATCTAATTTCTCCTGTAAGCAAACAAGTCCCGAACTACACTTGATCTAAGGTCTCCTGTAAGCGAGACAGGTCCTGAACTACACCTGATCTCAGGTCTCCTGTAAGCGAGACAGGTCCTGAACTACACCTTATCTAAGGTCTCCTGTAAGCGAGACAGGGCCTAAAATACACCTCATCTAAGCTCTCCTGTAAGCGAGACAGGTTCTGAAGTACACCTGATCTAAGGTCTCCTGTTTGCGAGACAGGTCCTGAAGTACACCTGATCTAAGGTCTGCTGTAGGTGAGACAGGTCCTGAACTACACCTGATCTCAGGTCTCCTGTAAGCCAGACAGGTCCTGAAGTACACTTGATCTAAGGTCTCCTTTAAGAGAGACAGGGCCCGCAAGGCTCTGTCCTCTCACCAATGTTATTTAACATCTATATTCACGACCTGCCAGACACAACATCCAAGAAGTACGGCTATGCGGACGACCTGGCCATCATGCTTCGATGCCCAACATGGAACACTATGGAAGGCCTCAACCGAGACATGGGCATCCTGGCAGACTACCTCCAGAAGTGGCACCTTCAGCTCAGCATGGGCAAAACAGTGTCTGCAGCTTACCACCTCTACAACCGGGAGGCAAGAAGGGAACTGGACGTGCATGTTGGCAACATCCGCCTGGAGTTCCAGCAAGCCCCCAAGTACCTCGGCGTATGTTTGTACCGGACGCTGTCCTACAAGCAGCACCTGGATGAAGTGAAGGCCAAGACAACCGCAAGGGTCTCGCTCATCCGCCGCCTTGCAGGCTCGACTTGGGGAGCTTCCCCCCAGACCCTACGCATATCCACGCAAGCCCTGGTCCTACCCGTAGCGGAATACTGTGCCCCTGCCTGGAGCAGAAGTCCACATGCGAACAAGGTGGATACTGTCATCAACAGCGCCCTCCGGATAGTAACTGGTTGTCTGAAACCCCCCCCTGTGTCCTACCTGCCAGTCCTAGCTGGTATCGCCCCACCCAGTCTCCGACGGGAAGCAGCTACCCTCGCCCTGGCAAGGAAAGCCCAGAAGAACGACTGGCACATCCTACACAAAGCCACAACAACACCGGCACCACCATGCAGGCTCAAGTCTCGCCATCCCTACAACAAGGCAGCACAAGAGATGCTACAGTCGATCCCTGACGACTTGTCCAAGGACGCCTGGCTGGCAGCATCCTGGAGACAATCGTGGGAGTCAGCTGCGCCCTCCCGCATCCAACGATACATCCGGGACCCAGGAGGAGGTGTAAAAGGAGAAGACATGCCAAGCCACCTATGGACCTCGCTGAACCGCCTGCGTACTGGCGTCGGGCGCTTCAAGTCCTCTCTAAAGAAGTGGGGCCTATCCGACAGTGCGTCATGCGAGTGTGGCGAACCTGAACAGACTGCCGAGCACATAATCACCAACTGCCCCCTATACAGCCCACCCTCAGAAGCTGGCCTTTTTGATCTAGGACTGGAGACGAGGGCGTGGCTATATGACACTGAGTTGGCCATCTGATGATATACAAAAGAAGAAGAGAGACAGGTCCTGAAGTACACCTGATATAAGGTCTCCTGTAAGCGAGACAGGTCCTGAACTACACCTGATCTAAGGTCTCCTTTAAGAGAGACAGGTCCTGAAGTACACCTGATCTAAGGTCTCCTCTAAGCGAGACAGGTCCTGAAGTACACCTGATCTAAGGTCTCCTGTATGCGAGACAGGTCCTGAAGTACACCTGATCTAAGGTCTCCTGTAAGCGAGACAGATCCTGAACTACACCTGATCTAAGGTCTCCTGTAAGCGAGACAGGTCCTGAACTACACCTGATCTAAGGTCTCCTATAAGCGAGACATGTCCTGAACTACACCTGATCTAAGGTCTCCTGTAAGCGAGACAGGTCCTTAACTACACCTGATCTAAGGTCTCCTGGAAGTGAGACAGGTCCTGAAGTACACCTGATCTAAGGTCTCCTGTAAGCGAGACAGGTCCTGAACTACACCTGATCTAAGGTCTCCTGTAAGTGAGACAGGTCCTGAACTACACCTGATCTAAGGTCTCCTGTAAGCGAGACAGGTCCTGTAGTACACCTGATCTAAGGTCTCCTGTAAGCGAGACAGGTCCTGAACTACACCTGATCTAATTTCTCCTGTACGCAAACAGGTCCCGAACTACACTTGATCTAAGGTCTACTGTAAGCGAGACAGGTCCTGAAGTACACCTGATCTCAGGTCTCCTGTAAGCGAGACAGGTCCTGAACTACACCTTATCTAAGGTCTCCTGTTTGCGAGACAGGTCCTGAAGTACACCTGATCTAAGGTCTCCTGTAAGCGAGACAGGTCCTGAACTACACCTGATCTCAGGTCTCCTCTAAGCGAGACAGGTCCTGAACTACACCTGATCTAAGGTCTCCTGTAAGCGAGACAGGTCCTGAAGTACACCTGATCTAAGGTCTCCTGTAAGCGAGACAGGTCCTGAAGTACACCTGATCTAAGCTCTCCTGTAAGGGAGACAGGTCCTGAACTACACCTGATCTCAGGTCTCCTGTAAGCGAGACAGGTCCTGAACTACACCTGATCTCAGGTCTCCTGTAAGCGAGACTGGTCCCGAACTACACCTGATCTACTGTCTCCGGTAAGCAAGACCGGCCATGTCTGCGCACCAGGTCCACAAAGACTCCGTCTCCTTTCCTAAAACCTCACCTGTGGGCAGAGACTCCCACACAGACTAAAGACAGACTAAATATTGATAACAGTCTTAGTATTTAACAAGTTACATTTTTTTTCATTTGTTCAACTTCAGCACTGATACGTGAAAATGTCTGTGGGGGCGGTGGTCAAGTCATATAATCAGTGTACACCCGAAAACTCTGTAACACCAGTTACACAGTTAACCATGGCAACCCTACTATAGGGTAATACTATATATGCAGGGATAATACTATACAATACTATATAATACTATATGGTAATACTATTGATCTATGTGTGTGTGTGTGTGTACTATGTGTGTACTCTGTGTGCACTGTGTGAGTATTTTCTGTGTACTGTGTGTACTCCAGGCCAGAGGTCCGGGTTCTCAGTACCCTGCAGCTCTTCCAACACGTCAGGAGTCGCATCAAGGTTCTTTTCCTGTACGTAGGAGCCTCATCCCCTCTCAAGGTACTATTACACACTATTACACACTGGTACAATCTGGTACCCACACGATACACTGTGTAGTGTGGATACCAGAGTGTACTCAGTTCTGTAAGATCAGATGTGGAACAACAAACTTTGCCGTATTACACCCACAATTAGTAAATATTCTATATTTTACAGTATAAAATACAAAAGTATAAAATATGTCCTTCTAATAATCTTATTTTTCTACTTTACGCACAGTAGGTTTGTCTGTGGGTTTTTATGATACTAAGACTCTTACATTAACAACTTTACACACGCAGGGTCCATATTCATCTCTACATGTGTTTACTGAGACTGATTAATACCTGATCACCGGGTATCCACTGGTAGGAGAACCCTCATTTTATTATTATTTATTGGTATGGTCATTCTATTATTATATGTGAAATAAACTGGAGCCTAACTAACCCTCAATAACCCTCACTAACCCTCACTAACCTTTACTAAACCATACTAAACCGCACTAACCCTAACTAACCCTAACTAACCCTCACTAACCCTCACTAACCCTCACTAAACCATACTAACCCTCACTAACCCTCACTAACCCTCAAATAACCCTAACAAACCCCCACTAACCCTCAGTAACCCCGACTAACCCTGACTGACTTAATGAGGTTCTCACTAACCCTGAATAACCCTAAATAACACTTACTAACCCTCAATAACCCTCACTAACCCCGAGTAACCCTGACTAGCCCTGAGTAACTCTCACTAACTCTCACTAACCCTGAGTATACCTGACTAACCCTAAATAACCTCACCAATCCTAACTAACCATCATTGAACCTAACTAACCCTCACTCACCCTCCCTAACCCTGTAATCCTGAGTAACACTGACAAACCCTCCCTAACCCTGACTAACCCTAACTAATGCTAACCAACCCTCACTAACCCTGAATAACCCTGACTGACTTTGTGAGGGTTCTCACTAACCCTCACTAACCCTGAATAACCTTAACTAACACTAACTAACCCTCACTAACCCTGAGTAACCCTGAGTAAGCCTGAGTAACCTCACCAATCCTAACTAACCATCATTTACCCTAACTAACCCTGACTAACCCTGACTTACCCTGACGAACCCTCACAAACCCTGACTAACCCTGACTAACCCCCACAAACCCTGTCTAACCCTGACTAACCCTGACTAACCCTAACTGTAACGGGTGTGGTTAGGACCCAATTTCAGCACAAAGTCAGGCAGGGATATTTGGTAATGTCTTTTTTTTGTAGAGCGGATGGAGGACAGGCAGGGGGCAGGCAGGATATGTCGTCAGGGACAGGCAGGTTCGATAACGGGGAGTGCAGACAGAAGACAGGCGGGGGGCAGGCAGGATACGTGGTCGGAGCGAGGCAGAGTCGGTAGCGGGGAATCAGTCCGGAGAACGCTAGAGAGTCTGGTGCAAGCATCGAAGACAATCTGGCAATGGATGACTGGTGAGAGAGGCATATATAGTGGTTAGATTGCAGATCTGGAACAGCTGTGTGCGCAGGTGAATGGAGTTGGGCTAATGGGACAGGTAAGGAAAGGGGGGGGGGGTAGAAGAAGGCGGAGATCATGACAGAACCCCCCCTCAAGGCTCCTGAAGTCCCAAACAAACAAAAGAAAAAAAAATAGCACCAAAAGTCCATGCAGGGTGGGAGGAGGGAGTCTGGAGGAGGGCTAGTACTCGTCGGAGACCCCGTCCATCTCCACGTCCTCCGCTAAATGGGCCACGTCCTCATCAGAGCAGGGACCCCCAGGTTCCACATCCTCCACCTCTGAAACATCGCTGGAGGACGCAGACCAGAGAGGTGGTGGGGTCTGCGGTCGGGAGGGTTGACCCGGTCTGGAGGGCTGGTCAGGATGGTGCTGATGGAACCTCCTGATGAGGGTGTGGTCCAGAATGTGTCTCGCAGGGACCCAGGACCTCTCCTCCGGACCGTAACCCTCCCAGTCCACCAGGTACTGCAGGCCTCTCCCATGCCGGCGGGAACGTAGGAGACGGCGGACAGAAAAGGCAGGACCCCCGTCAATGAAGCGCGGAGGAGGCGGGGGAGGCACCAAGGGGACCAGAGAACTCTCCCGGACCGGCTTGACTTTGGACACATGGAAGGTGGGATGGATAGAAGTTGGCAAAACCGAGGAAGTGCTGGAGTTGTTTGCGGGAGTCCGGGGCGGGCCAGGTGGTGATGGCGGAGACCTCGGTGGAGTCCATCTGGATGGTCCCTCTCCCTACGACGTACCCCAGGAAGGAGACGGATGGGACGTGAAACTCACACTTCTCTGCCTTCACAAAGAGTGAGTTCTCCAGGAGGCGCTGCAGGACCGTCTGGACGTGGTGGACGTGCTCAGCTTGGGATCGGGAGAAGATCAGGATGTCATCAAGGTACATGAAGCGAGCTTGTTGAGCATGTCCCTTAGCACGTCATTGACCAGGGCCTGGAAGACGGCGGGGGCGTTGGTGAGGGCATCACCAGATATTTGTAGTGACCAGAGGGAGTGTTGAACGCCGTCTTCCATTAGTCCCCCTCTCGAACCCGGACCAGATGTTAGGCGTTGCGTACGGTGAACACCGTGGCCCCCTCAAGGAGTTCGAAGGCTGATGAGATGAGGGGCAGGGGATAGCTGTTCTTGACCATAATGTCGTTGAGACCACGATAGTCAATACAGGGGCGAAGTGACTCATCCTTCTTCTCTACGAAGAAGAAGCCAGCCCCCGCCGGGGATGAGGAGGGACGGATGATGCCCGCCGCCAGAGCGTTGTTTATATAGGTGTCCATGGCCTCTCTCTCCGGGGCAGACAGGGAGTACAGGCGGCCTCTGGGGGGGGGTGGAGCTGGGCTGGAGGTCGATGGCAATATCGTATGGCCTGTGAAGGGATGTCGCCTTGGCATTGCTGAAGACCTCCCTGAAGTCGAGGTACTCGGCGGGGACCCCCAACATGTCGGGTGCGGAGCTGGAGCTGGTAGATGGCTGAGGTGCGGTGGCTTGCTTCAGGTAGACCTGATGGCACGCAGGATTCCATCCCAGAATAACCCCTGTGGTCCAGTCGAGGTGTGGGTTGTGATGCCGGAACCAGGGGAACCCCAGGAGGAAAGGGTGACGAGGTGAGTGCAGGATGCAGAACTGTATCGTCTCGTGGTGGTTGCCGGACAGGAGCATGCGGGTGGGAACCGTCTGATGGGTGACTGTCCCCAGGAGGCAGCCATCCAGGGCAGTGGCAGGAACCGGAGAAGGCAGGAGAACTCGACCAACACCCAGCTGCCGTGCTAGGTTATCGTCAATGATGTTAGAAAGAAAGAAGAAGAAACAGTCTTTAATCATCACACGACACTCCACAACACATGCTTGCACACACACACACATGCACATGCTTGGATGGTGCCGGTGAAATGGCTCCTCTGCTTTTGACCCATCCTGGCTTGTCCTTCCTCCGGGGGCACAGCCAGGAGCAGTGGGCAGCATACGTGGACGCGCTCGGGGACCAGGTGATAAGTGTCCATCGCTGGTCAGACCATGATGGGTGCATGTTTTTGGTGGGGGTCCTTACTGACGTGAGGTGGAGGAAACCCCATGTGAACACGGGGAGAACATGCAAACTCCACACAGAAAGGCTCCTGTTTTTTGGAAGATAACCCGCCGGAGCACGGTGCCAACAGCGCCCCAGGCGGGAATCGAACCCAGGACCTTCTTGCTGTGAGGCAGCAGTGCAATGCACTGCGCCACCGTGCCACACGATGTTAACATCGGAACCAGAGTCAATAAGTATGGCGAGGGAATGTGAGCCTTGGGACAGCAGCAGCCGAGTCTGGCACAGGGGGCCTAAGTTGGAGGGGGATTTGGAGGTGTGGCTCACCAGGACCTCCTCCCTCACTGGCGAGCCCGGCCCTTTTACCAGACACCCGGAAATGTAGTGTCCAGCTAGACCACAGTAGAGGCAAAGGTTCCCCACCCGGCGTCTCTCCCGGAGGAACCTGGAAGACGAGTTGCTGGGCGGCGCTCCACTTGCCTCTGACGCCTCTCTTGCTACCTGGCCTGGATGCGTCGGTTGATACCGGAAGCAAGCTCAATGATGCCATCGAGAGAGGTGGGCAGGTCCTGGGAAACTAGCTCATGCTTCACGTACTCTGCTTATCCCATCAGGAACGCGTCAATCTGGGCTGTGGGGTTCCACTTGCTCAGTCGAGCCTGGATGCGGAAGTCGATCGCGTAATCGACCACAGAGCGGGACCCTCGTGATGTCACCCCGTGGAAGAGGGAGCAGGCTGGTGTGCGTCGTTCCCACTCGGCCGTTCCCCACAGCCGAGCGCGGCCCGTCAGGTGATTTACGGTGAAGGCCACCCTGGCGTCCATCCTCGCCAAAGGTGTGGGGATGCAGAGCAAGGAGGATGGAACAGTTCGTGATGAACGGACTACAGCCGTCTGCGTCTCCGGCGTAGCGTTCTGGAACCCCCACCTGGGGCTCCAGGGAGTACCCAGGCTGGGCCGGTGCTGGTGGAGGTGGGTCCGGGGAAGCAGGCGGCGGGATGAACTGACCGAGAGCGATGGTGAGCTGCTGGACCTGAGCGGCTAGTGTGGCGAGCCCTTGCTCCTCGCTAGCCGCTGCTAGCCGAACGTCCGCTGAGGTGGCGGCTAGGACAGCATCCTGGTGTTGGAGCTGTGACTCCACCCGTGACTCGGGTGGACTCCACCCGCGACTCGGGGTTGTGTGCTGGGGCCATTGTTGGCCAGATTGTACTGTAACGGGTGTGGTTAGGACCCAATTGCAGCACAAAGACACGCAGGGATATTTGGTAATGTCTTTTATTTGTAGAGCGGACGGAAGACAGGCAGGGGGCAGGCAGGAAACGTCGTCGGGGACAGGCAGGTTCGATAACGGGGAGTGCAGACAGAAGACAGGCTGTCCCTGGCTAACCCTGACTAACCCTGACTAACCCTAACTAACCCTCACTAACCCTGACTAACCCTAACTAACCCTCACCTACCCTCACTGACTTTGACTAACCCTGACTAACTGTAACTAACCCTCACTTACCCTCACAAACCCTAACTTACCCTGACAAACCCTAACTAACCTTCACTTACCCTCACTAACCCTGACTAACCCTGAATAACACTTATTATCCCTGAATAACCCTGACTAACCCTGATTTTCTCTCACTAACTCTAACTAACCCTGAATAACCCTGACTAACTCTGAATAACCCTCACTAACCCTGATTAACCCTAACTATCCCTGACTAACCTTGACTAACCCTAACTAAACCCGACTAACCCTCACTAGCTCTAAATAACCCTGAATAACCCTGACTAACCCTGAATAACCCTGACTAACCTTGACTAACCATAACTAAACCTGACTAACCCTCACTAACTCTAACTAACCCTGAATAACCCTGACTAACTCTGAATAACCCTCACTAACCCTGACTAACCCTAACTAACCCTGACTAACCTTGACTAACCCTAACTAAACCTGACTAACCCCAACTAAACCTGACCAAACAGCTTCAGAAAATGTCTTGTCTTGCTCCTCCTGCAGTGGACAGGTTAGTGCACACTAAGTACACAGTCACCAGGAATGGAGGAGCAGGGCGTGGCTTACGATAACTACTCACTTTAGAATGGTTCAGATTCATCAACATTCACCGTGTGTTCGATCTGGTGGTGACTGACTGACTGACCGATTTATTGATTGATTGATTGGTGATTGCATGGTTGATTGGTTGATTGGATGATTGGTTGATTGATTGATTGACTAGCTGATTGATTTATTAGTTGATTGATTGATTAGTTGATTGATTGGTTTATTGATGGATTGGTTGATTGATTGATTGATTGATTTATTGATTTATTGATTTATTGATTGGTTGGTTGATTGATTGATTGATTGGTTGATTGATTGATTGATTGATTGATTGATTGTTCGATTGATTGATTGATTTTGCATAACCAGCTCCTTTGCACAAGGTTAGAACATTTGTATGACATGATGTAAATGAGGCCAATTACAGTATGTGCACTCTGTGTATGTACTTTGTGTGTACTAGTGTGTCCTTTGTGTGTACTAGTGTGTACTTTACATGTACTAGTATGTACTTTCTGTTTCTTCGCAGGGTGCCTTCGTCCAAGCTGCCAAACAGATGATCTCACACACAAACTTCTTCTCTGCTTCCAGAGAAATCCTGCCCAAGGTCATTATTATTATTATTATTATTATTATTATTAGGGGTCCCGCCCGCAGGGATGGAATCCTGTTTTTATTTTGGGGATTTTTGTTATTATTATTGTAACGGGTGTGGTTAGGACCCAATTGCAGCACAAAGACAGGCAGGGATATTTGGTAATGTCTTTTATTTGTAGAGCAGACAGAAGACAGGCAGGGGGCAGGCAGGATACATCGTCGGGGACAGGCAGGTTCGATAACGAGGAGTGCAGACAGAAGACAGGCAGAGTGGCAGGCAGGATACGTGGTCGGAGCGAGGCAGAGTCGGTAGCAGGGAATCAGTCCGGAGAACGCTGGAGAGTCTGGTGCAAGCATCGAAGACAATCTGGCAATGGGTGACTGGTGAGAGGCGGACGACGTGGTACAATAATAGCTTGGCGGTGCCCTTGGCGGGAGCTTCGGTAAAGGCACGAAGTGAGTCATCTTGCTAAACCGGTCCACCACGGTCAGGATGGTAGTGTTGCCGCTAGACGGTGGCAGACCGGTAACGAAGTCCATGGAGATGTGAGACCAGGGGCAATGAGGAACCGGCAGTGGGTGTAGGAGACCAGCAGGAGCAAGAAGAGAGGGTTTGTGCTGGTTACAGGTGGGGCAGGCATTGACGAGCCCTCGGACGTCCTCACCCAGGGAGGGCCACCAGAAGCGACGCTGGACGACCTCCTTCGTCCGCTGGATCCCCGGGTGGCAGGTGAGTCGGGAGTTGTGGGCCCACTGGAGAACCTTGGACCGGAGGTCAGGCAGGACGAACAGACTGACAGATGCGCTGGGTCCAGGTTGGTCCTGGGCGGCGGCTCTGACCTTCTCTTCCACCTCCCAGGTGAGTGTGGCAACTAGACGGGAGGACGGTAGAATGGTGTCAGGGTCAGCAGCGTCTTCCTCCTCCTCCTGGAACTGCCAGGACAGGGCGTCAGGTTTGATATTGCGTGACCCCGGCCGATAGGAGAGGGAGAAATTGAACCTTGTTAGGAAGAGCGCCCAACGGGCCTGACGGGAGTTCAGTCTCCTGGCGGACTGGATATACTCAAGGTTCTTGTGGTCGGTCCACACCAGGAACGGCAGCTGGGTTCCCTCTAGCCAGTGTCGCCACTCCTCCAGGGCCATTTTGACGGCGAGAAGCTCCCTATCCCCGATGTCGTAGTTCCTCTCGGCCGGGGTTAAACGCCTGGAGAAGAAGGCGCAGGGATGAAGCTTCTGGTCGGAGGGGGTTCTCTGGGACAGAACAGCTCCGACTCCCACGTCGGAGTCGTCCACTTCAACCACGAACTGCCGTTCGGGGTCAGGCAATACCAGAATGGGGGCTGAAGCGAACCGTGCCTTCAGGGCCAGGAAGGCGTCGTTGGCGGCGGCGGACCATCGAAACGGCACCTTGGAGGAAGTTAGGGCTGTGAGGGGGGCAACCACCATGCTGTAGCCTCAGATGAACCCCCGATAGAAGTTGGCAAAACCGAGGAAGCGCTGGAGTTGTTTGCGGGTGTCCGGGGCGGGCCAGGTGGTGATGGCGGAGACCTTGGTGGAGTCCATCTGGATGGTCCCCCTCCCTACGACGTACCCCAGGAAGGAGACGGACGGGACGTGAAACTCACACTTCACCGCTTTCACAAAGAGTTAGTTCTCCGAGAGGCGCTGCAGGACCGTCTGGATGTGGTGGACGTGCTCAGCTTGGGACCGGGAGAAGATCAGGATGTCGTCGAGGTACACGAAGACGAATTTGTTGGGCATGTCCCTGAGCACGTCATTGACCACGGCCTGGAAGATGGCGGGGGCGTTGGTGAGACCAAAGGGCATCACCAAATATTCGTAGTGACCGGAGGGAGTGTTGAACGCCGGATGGGCACTGTCTGATGGGTGACTGTCCCCAGGAGGCGGCCATCCAGGGCAGTGGCAGGTACCGGAGAAGGCAGGAGAACTCGACCAACACCCAACTGCCGTGCTCGGTTATCGTCGATGATGTTAACATCGGAACCAGAGTCAATAAGTATGGCGAGGGAATGTGAGCCTTGGGGCAGGAGCAGCCGAGCCTGGCAGAGGGGGCGTAGGTTGGAGGGGGATTTGGAGGTGTGGCTCACCAGGACCTCCTCCCTCACTGGCGAGCCCGGCCCTTTTACCGGACACCCGGAAATGTAGTGTCCAGCTAGACCGCAGTAGAGGCAAAGGTTCCCCACCCGGCGTCTCTCCTTCTCCTCTGGGGTGAGGCTGGACCGGCCAACCCGCATGGGAGAGGCCTTACTCGTAGGTTGACGGGCCGGAAGAGCTGGCGGCCTGGAGGAACCTGGAAGACGGGTTGCTGGGCGGTGCTCCACTTGCCTATGACGCCTCTCTCGCTGGCGGGCCTGGATGCGTCGGTCGATACGGGAAGCAAGCTCAATGATGCCATCGAGAGAGGTGGGCAGGTCGTGGGAAACTAGCTCATCCTTCACGTACTCTGCTAATCCCATCAGGAACGCATCAATCTGGGATGCCGGGTTCCACTTGCTCAGTTGAGCCTGGGTGCGGAAGTCGATCACGTAATCGACCACGGAGCGGGACCCTTGGCTGAGACCCAGGAGACCACCAGCAGCATCGGGACCTCGTGATGTCACCCCAAACACCTTGCGGAGCTCGCCGGCGAAGGCGTGGAAGGAGGAGCAGGCTGGTGTGCGTCGTTCCCACTCGGCCGTTCCCCACAGCCGAGCGCGGCCCGTCAGGTGATTTACGGTGAACGCCACCCTGGCTTCCTCGGAGGCGAAGGTGTGGGGCTGCAGAGCGAAGAGGATGGAACAGTTCGTAATGAACGGACTACAGCCGTCTGCGTCTCCGGCGTAGTGTTCTGGAACCCCCACCCGGGGCTCCAGGGAGTACCCAGGCTGGGCCGGTACAGGTGGGTCCGGGGAAGCAGGCGGCAGATGAACTGACCAAGAGCGATGGCGAGCTGCTGGACCTGGGCAGCTAGCGTGGCGAGCCCTTGCTCCTGGCTAGCCGCTGCTAGCTGAACGTCCGCTGAGGTGGAGGCTTGGACAGCATCCTGGTGGTGGAGCTGTGACTCCACCCTTCCCAGGCGTGCCAGCAACTCGGGGTTGTGTGCTGGGTCCATTGTTGGCCAGATTGTACTGTAACGGGTGTGGTTAGGACCCAATTGCAGCACAAAGACAGGCAGGGATATTTGGTAATGTCTTTTATTTGTAGAGCAGACGGAAGACAGGCAGGGAGCAGGCAGGATACATCGTCGGGGACAGGCAGGTTCGATAACGAGGAGTGCAGACAGAAGACAGGCGGAGTGGCAGGCAGGATACGTGGTCGGAGCGAGGCAGAGTCGGTAGCAGGGAATCAGTCCGGAGAACGCTGGAGAGTCTGGTGCAAGCATCGAAGACAATCTGGCAATGGGTGACTGGTGAGAGAGGCATATATAGGGGTTAGATTGCAGATCTGGAACAGCTGTGTCCACAGATGAATAGAGTTGGGCTAATGGGACAGGTAAGGAGAGAGAGGGGAAAGTAGAAGAAGGCGGAGATCATGACAATTATTCTCCTTGGTATTTTTCGGGCTAAAAGTGTCTGGATCACAACAGAACCAGGAAGTCGCGGACATCTTGTGGTTCAAGAGCAGAAATTATTGAAAAACGGATTCACGGATTTGACCGGAAGGAGCCAAACGTTGGTGGATCGCCCACACACCAAGGTGGTGGAACTTCCTGTCGGGTGGTGCAGCGGGATGAGTTTGTGGAGTAAGCTATTTTATGACATCATCATCCAATTCCTTATAAATATGCAGGTTGTGGCTACCAACGTCCATTCACAAGGTGCACACTGCGTGGTGTAGACGCCATCACTCTGGAGTGGTTACACAGTGCACCTGTGTAGGTGTCTTTGTATCGTCGTACCTGCTTGACATGGGATTTATTTAGCTCTTTTTGTAAATAAAGGCATTCTGTTCATTGTGTCCCTCCTTACTTACTTTACTAAGTCGTAACATACAAACTGTGAGTCCATGATGCGTTTCATGTACTAGGAACGCATCTTAAAATGAGGACAGAGGGTTATGGTTAGGGTTAGGGTTAGGGTTAGGGTTAGGAGAAACAACCATGTGACTCCAACAGCCAATTGTCCAGCAGGAGCGTCGGTGCTTCCGATACTGGACAGCACGCAGCGGGGATGAGGCCCCCCTTCCTAAAACGCCAACTTGAACTGGAACTCACCCTCCCAACCTGAGCCGGGAGCGGCCCCTATCCCTGCAAAAGGAGAACAATTAAAGAAGGAATCCACAGTTGGAGAGATTCCCTCGGTCTGCTCCAAACCTCCACACAATCAATCACAGAGTGACAAACCTGTAATATGTACCTAACACCACTAACCCAGACCCTGTGTATTGTACCTGCAGCTATATTTGTTATTGTTATTGTTATTGTTATTATTATTGTTATTATTATAATTCAGTAGTACTATTAGCACACAGTAACAACATGTGATATAATAATATAATATCTTGTCTCCAGACCGTGTCCATCGCCAGCCTTCCTGCCGTCCTCGTCTTTAAGGACGGAACCTTCCTGACATACAGCGGTGAGGCAGCCACCTTGCACCAGGTCCTCCTGGTCCTAATCACACTTTTCCAGATCCTCCTGGTCCTGGTGTATTAGAACCAGTTCCTCCTTATCCTGGTCCTGGTCCTACTGGTCCCGATCCTCCTGGTCCAGATCCTTCGGGTCCTGGACCAATAGAACAAGGTCTTACTGGTCCAGGTTCTGGTCCTCCTCGTTCCATTAAAGATCACAGTTTTGTGTCCCCAGAGGAGACGGACGGACCGCTGGACGCCTGGATCCAGACTGAGCGCTTCCCCACTGTGTCCCGGCTGGACTCCTACACTCTGTATGCCCTGGGAGACACAGGTAGACCATACTGGGACCCTCCCAGTCTACCAGTACCACCTCCCAGCCCACCACTACGACCGTTCAGCCCACTAGTACCACTTCCCAGCCCTCCAGTACCGCCTTCCAGTCCACCAGTACCACCTCCCAGTCTACCAGTACCACCTCCCAGTTCACCAGTTCCACCTCCCAATCCACCAGTACCATCTCCCAGTCCACCAGTACCACTTTCCAGCCCACCAGTACCATCTTCCAGTCCACCAGTACCACCTTCTAGTCCACCAGTACCACCTCCCAGTCCACCAGTACCACCCCCCAGTCTACCAGTAGCACCTCCCAGTCCACCAGTACCACCTCCTAGTTCACCAGTTCCACCTCCCAATCCACCAGTACCATCTCCCAGTCCACCAGTACCACTTTCCAGCCCACCAGTACCACCTCCCAGTCCACCAGTACCACCTCCCAGTCTACCAGTACCACCTCCCAGTCCACCAGTTCCACCTCCCAATCCACCAGTACCATCTCCTAGTCCACCAGCACCACTTTCCAGCCCACCAGTACCATCTCCCAGTCCACCAGTACCACCTTCCAGTCCACCAGTACCACCTCCCAGCCCACCAGTACTACCTCCCAGTCCACCACTATGACCATGATGATGATGTCAC